>NW_024543829.1:4725000-5072500 GCF_018167655.1 Microtus oregoni | reverse complement strand
TGTGCCTCAGCAAGACCATTGAAATGAAAAGTGTGCTATACTTTTTTAGTGTGGCAATATTTTTTATTATAGCTACTCTGATCCTATGTTCATAGCAGAGAATAGTTTGGCAAGGGCAAGTGTGTGTTTTAAACTTTAGATTAACGACCTTACAGTGAATTCTGTTAGCATGCTGCATTTGTTTATGGAATATCTGTCCTCATTACTTAATGCCTATCTATGATGAAGCATGTTACATTTCAAAACAGTAAAATAAACAGGTTTCAGCAATCTGTAACTTTTAACAGGTCAAATACACCCAAGGTGGACTTGAAAACCTTGAGCTTTCAAGAAAGTATTTTGCACAGGCACTGAAACTCAACAACCGAAACATGAGAGCTCTGTTTGGGCTTTACATGGTAAGTTGGTGTGCGTGTTCAGCGTTACTCTAGAGAGTCTGGCATCTCAGCCTCCCGGTCTCCCCTGCGTGCTTTCTTGTTGTGTTGATGAGCAGAGTTGATTATGAGCAGGAGGCTGCAGAGCAGCTTTCCCTGTGACGGTGTGTACTTCTTTGCTCTGTGACATTCCATCTGAGATGTGCTCGCCATATCAGAATGGAACAGTGTTAGGTACTAAAGCATAATATATATTGTTCATTTGTTTGATATTTTTGGGTGTGTACCCAGTGTTACTGTACTTCTTTCCTAATTATAAATATAAAAGACATTTTAACCTACGCCAATAAAAAGTATTAGAAGAAAACTCTATAGTATATCAAATTTTAAATATTTTAAAGATATAGAAAAACTGTTTGAAAATTATTTGTGAAATTACATAGTTATCAGTTAGCATGGCCAATTAAGACCATAAAAATGTTTAACAAGAACTATAAGAAGCAGGATATTTTGTGGAGCTTTAGAATATCGTTAAGACTGGTACCTGTTTGCAGTCAGAAAGGCCAGGGAAACTGACAGGTTCCCTTGTTCTTTGACATTGTAATTTACCTTTTGTTTTTCCTTTGTTTTGAAAGTTTATCATTTCAGAATTTCAAACTTGAATATTTTTTTATAAAATTCACCTTCTACTCCTTCAATATCCTCCCCCCATTTTTCCTTCTCAGATTCATGTGCTTTTTTAAAAATCTACTGAATCCAATTAGAGTTGTCAATATTATACTAGTCTCTTTTTATTGACTCTTGATGAATGCCATTTTTGTTGAAGCCAGTGAAAGATAATTGGTTGAAAATATAGTGATAAGAAACAAATGACATAATTTTCAGGAACAAAATGTGATTAAAGTTTACCTCAAAGAATTTAAAGAAATTTTTCTTTGATTCTACCAGAAACAATTACAGTGGCTTGGAGATGCACCGGTGTTGGCAGTGTCTAAGAAATAATGGCCATCTTTAAAGCTGCATGACAGCTTTTACTAAGAATTCCTTGCTTGTACAGGACATTGCTGAGTGCTGGTTTTCATTTCACATCAGCTGTTTAAGTACATACTCTAATTGCTACCTGAAATTCATAAATGCTGCAACTGAGATACACACACCATACAGTTCCTATTTTAAGATGGGATTCCAGCCCCGGCATTTGGTTTTTATTCAACCACTGCATTACCTGGATTTCATATAAAAAATTTGCCGCAAGAATACAGATAACCCACTGACTTCAGAGGAGAGAGTTCAAAGACTATGAGGAGACCTTAAAAGAAAACTTAGCCTTTCCTGAGTTTCATAGGCAGATCCTTATAAGAATAAGGTGTATTTAGGAATACAACCAAAGTTCAACCTTCCTCTTCCCAGAAGTATAAAGATATATTTTAAATCCAACCTGTTGTTTTGAAGGTTTATAGGTTATTTTGCAGATATTAGACTAAGAATCTCTCATTAAATTACATAGTTTTAAAGGCAGGCTTGTAGTGTACGATTGCACTGGGATGACAAGGTGATCAGAGAGGAGTGTCCTCCTTAGATCAGAGATCTTTAACTTGTTTTTCCCAAGCTAGATTATTTCTATTGGCCTTAATATATTTTCACCTTTTAATATAGGAAGTTTTGCTAAATTGTTTTTGAAGTTCTTTCTGTTAATATTTGATAATCTGATATTGGAGATTTAATATTTTTAAGTAGCAAGAAATAATAATATCCTAAGTAAAATGCTTTGGTTTATAAAGTACACTTCCACAGTGTTAGAGATTTTATCTTTAAGAGCTGTTGTAGATATATAGTTAAATAATATTAGATATACTTTAAAATGTCCTTTGTCTAGTTATTTTGGATTATGCTCCATTTTAAATTATATTTTAATTTTTGAGCATTATTTTTATTCAATATTATTTTCATTTTAAAATTGTTTTGCTTCAGTATTTTAAAATGTGTTATCAACTATCTACAGCTATGACTCTTGCATGTTTTTATTATCATAGCTAGAAAAGAATTTTGTTTTTGATGTTTCTTTTTTGTTTTTAGTCTGCAAGTCATATTGCTTCTAATCCAAAAGCAAGTGCAAAAATGAAAAAGGACAACATCAAATATGCCAGTTGGGCTGCTAATCAAATAAACAGGGCTTATCAGGTCAGTATTGACAATTTTGGTGTGTAGGTTGCTTGATGTCTTTCTTTGTCACTTTGGTCTCTGTAAATACAAAGGCAAACGTCTGTTATTGGAAGTTGTTTTTACTGCCTTGGACCTGTATCACATACTTCCTTTCTGACCTTCCCCCACAAAACAATCTCTTAGTTTAATGATATAATTAACCTTTAATTTGTAAATATCATTTATTAAATATGAAGAAATTATAAAGCCCAGAAGTTAAACCAGAGGATGCAGTTTAGAAGCATATTGGATGTGAGAATTCATTTGCATTGATAGTATGTCAGGAAATAATAAAAGGCAAAAGAAAGGCTTCATGGTGAACTAACTGGACCTCCTATTAAAGCTTGCATTGTCCGTGTGCACTTCAGAGCACATATCCAATTTCTCTAGTTGTTAATTTTCTGCAGCTCATTTCTAGGGAATTTTCCCTTTTTTTTTTTTTTTTGGAATTTTTTTTCTTGGGAAATTTGTCCATGAGAAAACTACCTGCTTGCTTTTTTTTTTTTTTTTTTAAACCACATTTGTATTTATAGGACAGTTTGGCAGTTTATGGTCTTTTTGGCTTACATTACTACGTGTTTGAACTGTATTTTCCCAGTGGCTTATGGATAGAATGTTGTCCAGAAACCTAATGCCACTCCAACTTTCTTTCATAAATGATTTAGGTTTTTGCTTGGTTGCCCAAAGTAATTTTTTCTTTATCTTTAAATTCGGAGGTCTGTGGTATATTTTGTTGATTGTTTTGGGGTCAGTATTTCTAAGTGCACAGACCCCTTGTTTACAGCAGTCAGCCCTGTTACTTGAGAAAGAACACTTTTAGAGTTACGATTTCTATCCTCTTTGCTCCAATCTTCTCTTTCGAGACTTCAATTATAAATACATTGCTTCTTCCCTTCCTACCCTTTACTTGGTTTCTTTCTCCTTTTTCTGTCATTCTGTTGTTTTTAACATAATAAGATAGTTTGTTCACCTTCTTTTTCTTGTTTCCACATTGGAATGAGGTCCTGGGCTGTTAGGATGTGTCTATGGGATGGAGTTGGGGTTGTGATGGGGTAGCTTTCCTCACTTGTCTCTTCTGTCTTCCCTCTTTGTTACAGAGCATTCCTTTGTAACTGCTCTGGGGGTCTGCTCTTTGTCACAGATAGGCCTGGCTTGGATGTGCTGGCTGCAGTCTTCTTGGACTCCACAGAATTCTGTAGGGCTGGGATTCTCAGGTGTTGCCCTAAGCTTGAGATGCCCTGTGGTGTTGACTGTTTGTTTTCTTTTGCAGTTCGTCCCATCTTAGTTTCTTTCTATCGTTTCTTCCTCTAGTTCCATGTTTCTGTCCTATTCAGTGTTTGCTTTCAGATTTTAGTATTTTCTTTGAGTTTTGAAATGTTTATGCCTTGGGAACCAGAGGTGTTGGCTGCGTGTTTGAAGTCCTACATTGTTGAATTCGTTTAATCATATTTACATGAGCTTTCTGACGTGCCTATGATTTGGAGGTTTGAAGACGCTTTCCAACCTTTTTAGGCTATCTGTAGATTCATCAACTCAAGTATTACTCTTTGGGAGACTAATGTTGGTAATTTTTTTTTTTGATTTATTAAGGTCTTAGAATCTCTTCTCTTCATTGCTCCAATATAGAGCTGGTTCTCTGTTGCAGATCCTGCTGCCATTGGCCACAGGATCTCATTGGAATGTTTAGAAAATTGCTTGTGAATGATGTTTTTGAAATGTGTTATTTGAGGGCTGATTTTTCTCTTGTGTTCATTTGTTAGAATGTTGTTTTAGTAATCGTTAGCTAGAGAAGTTTGGGACTATTAAAAATGTTCTTTGCCTCCTAATTATACTGTTGAAAATACTCTTTATTTATATATGTTATATATCATAGGAAATATTATTCTGTTAGCTTATTATGACTCAGAATGCTCATAAATATCTAGTCTGTGTTTCTGTAAATGTAGTTGGCATAGCCCAAATCTCTTCTGTATGTGTGTGTATATGTGTTTTAAAGATAGGAACAATATAACAACACAAGGTGAAGTTGTGTAGAATATATGATTATTTAGATTTATTAGAAATGGCTACCCAGGAATTGACTTTTGATATGACATGAATACATTTTTGTGTGTGTGTGTAGTTTTTGAGACGAAGTTTCTCAGTGTATAGGCTTGACTGTCCTGTAACTAGCTCTGCAGACCATACTGGACTCGAAATCACAGAGATTTATCTGCCTCTACCTCCCAACTGCAGGGATTAAAGTCATGCGCCACCACCACCCAGCACATAGTCCTCCTGACTCAGCTTCCAGAGTACTGAGAGCATAGGTATACATCCCTATATCTGGCCCAATTTCTCACTCTTACTGGGTGATCCACAAGGACAGTGTTTCACTGATGTTACAGTGGATGCATCACTGGCTCTACATTTGAGAATGAGGCTTTTATTTTTGGTTGTTCCTATGTTCTTTCTGGTAAGTTTTGTCGTTGTTGTTTTAATTAAGATCCACAAGCCAGGCATGAATAGTTTGCTCACATGAGTATAACTGGGGTAAACACAGGATCTGAATGATCTGAGAAGTAGAACTTCCAGACCCACATTCTTGTATCTAGATAAAGCTTTAAGAGCCATTTGAGAATTTAGGAACGTGTATCAAGACATATAAACAAGTATAAAACATAAAATATATATTTGTCACTGCAGTGTTTTTCTACATATTTATAAATTTGAAAAAATGGGGTTTTATCAGCAGTTTTTCTTTGCTTCCTCTTAATAAAACAAAACGTGGCCACTGCTTGCTCTTTAACTAATTGGTGTAGTGTGTTGAGGAGAACAGACATTGGTTTAGTGCACTGGAAGTTTCTTGTAAATCTGCTGACAATTTTCCAGACCAACACTTTCTGTATATACTGTTAAATTTGTCTGTCTCAGATCCATATGTTATTATGACTATCCAACTGGATCTATTACTGCCCTTTTGGAAAATGGAAAATTAAATCATGATTTGAGGAAAAAATGAGATCCTGGCTTAATCAGTTCAATTGCCATATAATTCTGGAATAGACTAGATAATTGTGTGTCAGGAAGAACTTGGAATGATAGATTTATATTTGCAACTTTTTAAATGTCTTTTGACATACGTTTGAGGTAACTTGGTTTGTCCTAAGTTGTAGTGATTGTCAGTAGTGGTGACACTATCTTAATGTCTGTATTTTTACCAGCTAACTTTGAAGAACCATGCTTTTACTTTTGAAAGTATATTTATATGTAAATTTAGCAATCTTATATTTAAAAATAGATGCTAAGGTGTCCCAAAATTTTTATTTTCACTTTGCTCTTAAGATAAAATTAGAATAATTATAGAATAATAAATTAGAATAATTGTTTTATACCCTTTCCCCCAACCTGTCAAGACTTTTTATCAAAATCAGTCCATAAATGTTGTGCTTAGAGCCATTCCTGTTTATACTGAATGAGCAGTAAAAGAAAAGCCTTTCTGTGCTTGACAAATCCCACAAAGGCAAATTTATCAACTGGATGATAGGGCAAGGCGCGTACCTTCTCTATAATCTTTAATTGCTAAGAGAAATTATTTTCACGAAGTTTTAAATATGATGTTGCCATAATTCATAGCCGTAACTGCTATTTTTCCCACTTCCCTTCCTTAAGCTGTATGTTGCATTATGGAAGGCAGAGTGCCTGTGTTTACTACTGTAATGTTACCATTGCTAATATGCACTCTAATTGTCCCTTCTGCCAAGTAGACTCTAAGCTGCAGCACCTAATGCTGGAGGAGAGGCCGTGAGCGTAGGCAGGTCAGAGGAGGTGACAGTCACAAAGCCTGTGCTCCTGTTACCTGTGTGCTCATCCCGTCTTTCTAGACAGGTCATGAATAGTTTGCCAGATTCAGAAATTACGAAAGAAATAAACACATAGTAAATCAAGTATTACTTTACTTACTGTCATAAGGTAGTTGCTGGAAAATGTGTTAGAATTACTAGATGTTGTTAATATCACATTTTAATCAATCCTTTGACCATGGGAAAGTAAGGACTACAGGTAGAATAGACTTCCCCCTCCCTCATAGAAGCAATCATTTATCTGGTAAATCTGTTGTGTTTAATCAAGCTAATGTAAACAGTAGTGACTGTCAGCACAGTTAGAAAACTCATTTTGAAATCAGCATGGGGTATTAAGCAGTGATTCCCCAGTGATTTAAGTCCATGAGTTTTGAAATTTAAAGTATTGTGAATTTACTTTTGTATACACAAACCTAGAACTTAATATATTGTTTTTGGTTTTCACTATAAATTGTAATCTGAATAAACAAGAAACATATCATCCAGTTAACTAACAAATCTGAGACGTTAAAAATGTGACCTATTCTAAATAATGTTAAAGTGTGTGCACTTTTACTTTGAAAAGCTTAGTTAAAGTCCTTCCGTTTGTGCACTTGCTTGACATTCCAAACATCTGTTTGTATGGTAGGCAAGTAGATAGCAACTGCTGGCCTCTGTATGTATGGCTTAAACTTCCTTTAAGTTATACAGTGGTCCATAAATGCTTTAGAGTCTGGATCTAGGGTAGTTTTCAAATCCAATCTAAGCCTTTATAGGTTATCATACTAATTAAAATCAGCTTAAACTGCCCAAGTACATGCAGTGAAATATTTAATGCAAATGTCCGTAAAACTCTGGGTTTGTTGTATTGAAAAACACATGTGATTACACACAGATGATGTAATCATATTTTTATTAGCAATAAAATATAATGATGAGTGTGATGTTTGAACTTTGCAGTGATTTTGAGACTAATTGAATTCCTTTTTTTCTTTCTAATTAGTTTGCAGGTCGAAGTAAGAAGGAAACCAAATACTCTCTTAAGGCAGTTGAAGACATGTTGGAAACATTGCAGATCACTCAGTCTTAAGGTTGCAGAGACTCTTTGACATTAGATTTCAAAACTGTACAGCTGAACGTCTTGGCCTGTGACTTATTTACTAAATGCCAAGTGCTGTTTGCATTCATTTTCTTTGAAGAGGTCAGTTATAAAGAATGTGTTTAAATAAACCTCAACTTGCCTTGTATTGATAAGCAGGGAGTTGGAGGGAGTCCATGGAAGAGAGATTCAAGACCTATTGATTGTATATCTGTCTTCTTGTTGCCCCCATTTACCTTAAAAATAAACCATGATTTATTAAACTCATGCATGAAAATCCAGGTTTCTTTTGTTATATTGTAATTAGTATGCTATTATAGAGCTCTTTTGTCAGCTAAGTTCTCATTAGTGTTGATAAATTTACAAAATTTATAGCTTGCAGAAACAAGTTACTTTGAATGTTTTATAGTGACAGACTGGGTTTTGTGGCCTGTGTGAATGTTTATTATGTTAATTTGATCTAATAATAAGTCTTGCTTAATTATGCCATTCTCTAAAGTTGGTAATATCTCTGAAATTTTTTTGATATATACATTTTGTCCATAAAATGTTTTGAAGGTAAAATGGGCCTTTTTACACATTGTGTTTATATTGTGAAATACAGAAAATATGTTTAGGATCATAGAAATATCAGTGAAAGATACTGTTATCACTGGGACTACTTTGTTTTGGGGGTGAAGGGAAAAATCTAAACTGTCTTTAGGAATAAAATTATTACAGTTCTCATATACAGTCACCTCCTTACTACAGTTTCTTATTATTTTTTTGTGTGTGTGGTCCATAGCCATTATTCTGCCTTCAGCAGCATTTCGCATATAGGTTAGAGAAGACTGAGCACTAAGTACTCGGCAGCTGTCTATTCAGGGCTCTGTATTCACCATCTGTCACTAGGGCTTGTGCAGAAAATCAGCAACTGTCTTCATTACCAGCCAGTTTTAACTCTTAATAATTCTTTGTACCAGTAAATTATTTTTAATGTTTCATCTAAACTTCAGTGTTATAGGTATTTTCACTTTATTCTCTCATGGGTCATGAATGGAAACATGGTATCTTCTGTGAACTAACTCTGTCCATGTGAAGACAATTTTCCACTACTGATCTGTGAGCATGAAGATCTACTTTCTGTGTACACAAACCTACTACCTGCATTTCCAGCATTATGAAACGTTTATGTTTGCCATAAAGAACTTAGTGCCTGCACATTGTCCCGTTACTTTTTCTCCCTCTACTGTCCTCCCCACCAGTCACTGGAGAAGAATTTACTTCTGCACTTGTATTTGTGTGGTAAGTAATTTAGTTCTTCCTCTAGCTGCTTACCTTGGTTTCCTTTTATTTTTTAAAGTCATTTTTAAAGTAACTTCCTGCCAAGTACTTTGAAGTACATTGTTAATCGTAGTAGTTTATAAGTTTCTGCTTAGGTGCACTGACGATCTCTGTTCTTTATTTACAGTGAGTTACTTTGTTCAGGTAGTGACAGAACTTCCTTTTCTCGGGATTAGACGAGAATCCAGAGGAGGTATCGTAACTCATAGGGAGCAGAGCTGGTTTGCTCCTTATGGTCAGCAGTCAGGTAAGACGGCTTTTGCTGGATGGAAAGCATTTGCTGCCTTGTCTGGCTCTCTTAGTCATGGCTATTGAGCACTGGACATGATCTGGACTCTTAATGCAACTGAGAAGCTCAGGTTTTGTGGTTTACATGGATTTAGGCACGGATGATGTGTGGTAACAGCGATAGGTGTGAGATCTGACAAGGTTAGGCCAGTGAAATGAACAGAAGCTTGCTGAAAAGGCCCTGCTTCCAATGGAAAAGGTGACGTTGGTGAAGTGATGCTTTTGCCTCCTTTCCTGCTCTTGAATGTCAGAAAAATGCCTCAAGTTCCCACGCTGTTTAGAACTGTGGAATGGCAAGTGAGAGAATGACAGTTCCGCTTCAGAGAGGGAGCACAAGTTAGACAGTGTTGGGCTGCCCTGCCACATGCCTGACCAGCACGGGCCGCAGCCACTGCTGTGCTTACTATTGTGCGTGAAACATCCACTCAGTTGTTTGAGACTCCAACCGTGGGTGTTCCTGATATGCCCACTGCTCCCGGGGACTTAGGTTTGACACATCCAAAATGCTGCTTCACATAGACTGTCTTAAAGCAAGAAGACGCTTCCGTATAACAGAAAAGCATCTCATTGCCAGTCAGCACCTTGCATTCTCATCCAGCAGATAGGATCTTTTCTTTTCTTTTTTTTTAATTTATTTATTTATTTATTAAAGATTTCTGTCTCTTCCCCGCCACCGCCTCCCATTTCCCTCCCCCTCCCCCAATTAAGTCCCCCCACTCAGCCCGAAAAGCAATCAGGGTTCCCTGTCCTTAAGGGCTGTCTTCTGACCTTTAATCATAAGAACATCCATTTCTGGGCACAGAAGATAGAAACAAACAGAAATGTGAGGTCAGTGCTGCTGTGCGCTGAAAGCGTATTGTCAAACTGTCGATGAGTAACTATTTCAAGGATGGACTTAGTGTATGAACAGTAGTTCAGTTATTCTCAAATTAGCTTCTTTTCCTAAAATTAGGATTTTAGGAGTGATTTTGAAACTTAAACTTCATTTCAAGAAAGAAATTTGGGGACTGGAGAGTTGGCTCTGTTAAGAGCTCTCATTACTCTTGTAGGGAACTTAGGTTCAGTTCCCAGTACCACATGTAGCTCACAGTCCTCTCTAACCACTGCCATGGCATCTGGCACCTCCTTCAGGCTCCCGTGAGCACCAGAAATACGCATACATGCATACATACATACCTGCAAAAACACCCATACGTACAAAATAAAAATAAATATTATAAATTTGAAGCTCAGAGAAATTAATGTAGTTTGTGGTAGAATGGAGTGTCATAAATGATCAGATCACAGTTGTTTGTTATGCCTTATGTATGTGTCTGCCTGGTAATGCGTTTTCCTGTTTGAGGGAGGGTGTGTGTGGCGGGGAGGGGGAGGAGATTATTCGTAATCAGTGAGAACTATTTCAGGATAGAGGTGCTTTCATGCTCTTTCCCTTTGAGCCTCTGATGCTCTCTGTTTTCTTGCTCACCCCTGGTCAACCTCATATTATAGGCAAAATTGTCTTCCCCCAAATTCGTATTCATTGTTTTGTATACTTATAATTAATTTTCTTTAGTAGTATTTCATTTCAAGATACTTGAAGACTTAGCAGAAATTGTGAAATATAGGGCAGAGATTCTTCCTACAGAACCACAGTGAATTGTCGACAAGAAATTGATATTGTAGCAGAACTGTTAATTTAGGTGTAGTCCTAACATTTTACAAATCCAATGTTTTTTTCCTCTCTGTAAAATTTACATACAGGCTTTTGGTACCATTATTGCAGTTAGAATCCGGACTTTTATATAAGCTCCCTCTGCTCTGTAATAGTTGCACTCCTGTGCACCCTAATGTTCAGTGTCTCTGACACATTAGAGATTAGTACTTTATAAGTACATATACAGAATATTAGCACAAATTACACCAGAATTGTAAGCCTGATTCAGTATTTGAAAACCAATATATTTTGTACTAGAAAAAAATATTCAATCAATATAATGCATTTGACAAGCTTCAGTTCCCATTTATGGTTTAAAATAAAACCTCAGAAACGAAAGGAAACTTTTCCAACTCTGTGAATAGAATCTACAGCAATTTAATGATGAAAACTAAATATTTTCTCTGTAAGACTGGGAGTAAAGACCGCTGTCTTTTACAAGTTTTTTTTCAATGAGGTGTTGTACATTTAAACACTGAATGACATAGTGTTGTAGCCTTGTGCGTGTTCCCGACCGCCCAGACTCCCAAAATAATCACACAAACTATATTACTTGCAATCCTGTTTGACCAATAGCTGAAGCATGTTGTTAGCTAGCTCTTACAGCTAGAATTAACCCATTTCCATTATTTTATATTTTACCATGAGGCTTATGACCTACTGGCAAGGTTCTGGCGCAACTGTCTCCAGAGGCAGCTTCATGGCTTCTCCCTCGCAGCACCTTCTTTTTTCCAGCATTCAGTTTAGTTTTCCATGCCTAGCTCTACTCTACCCTATCACAGGCCTAAGACAGTTTCTTTATTAACTAATGGTATTCACAGCATACAGAAGGGAACCCCACATCAGCATAGGAAAAGGAAATGCAAGACTTTTACACTGAAAAGGAAGGAAGAAAACTGCATGTATTTCCAAGTAATAAGTTTGTCCTTAACAAAATCCCAAACAATCACCAAGAATTTACTGGACTCATATATGAATTTAGTAAGATCGCAGATCAAAGGTCGGTACCCCAAATAAAACCTTTTCTTTAGTTAAACAAAACAAGATTTACTTGCTAAAAATGGCTAGCACTAATAAAACATGAGTGGAAACACGTTTTTGTGGATTGGAGGCCTCAGCATTCTAACACTAGTTTTCCCGAGTGGTTCCATAGATTTCATGTGATTTCTGTCGAGACTGCGCATGTGTTGCAGGTGACACGGTGATTCTAAAGTGTATGAAGCAGCCACTGAAGAGGCACAGAAGCACTTGAGAACAGTGAAATTGAAGGATCGTCATACAGTATACTAAGACGCAGAGCTGCCGCCACAGGACTCTTTCCTTGGGTGCCAAACACGTACATCAGTGGGATAAGATAACCACAGACCAATAGCTCTATGGAAATTTGATTTTTGACAGTAGTGTTCAAGACAATGGAGGAATTGTCTTGGGACAGTTTTTTTTTCTTAAAATAAAAAATACACTGGAACAGTCAAACGATCAACAAAAGCAACAGCAAAAACTTCTGTGCCAAAACCTGCTTTATAAACAATTTAATTCATTATGGGCCATTAAAATGTGAGACTATAAAACTTAGGAGAAAATGAAGAAGGAAGTGTCGAGAAAGAGTTAAGCTAAGACCCTTCCAAGTGACAGCAAAGTTCTTTTTTTTAGTTGAACATTGTCAGAATTGAAAACTCATTCTATAAAAGACCCTATTAAATAGGATGATAATGGAAGCTATAAACAAAAGCTTTGTAAACAGCAACTCAAAATGCTTATGTCCACAATATATAAAGAACTCTCACAACTTATGAAATAATGCAGGGAGGAAGCATGCAGAGGAGTTTAGACACTTCACAGAAAACTTGGTACAGTTGTCTAACATACCTCTTACTGGTTATGTGCAGCTTAAAGGTGTGCTGTGAGATACTGCTGGACACCTACTAGGATACATAAAATGTAACAGAAAGCACTAAGTACCTGGCTTTCATAAATTGCTCATAGAAATATAAAATGGTTAGCTCCTAAACAGATCCATATACTATGTACCTTCTATTGGAGCATTTACAACTTCATGATTTGGGGTGATTATCTAAACACTCAGTACATTGTCTGACTCCATGAATGGGAGACAGTCTTTTTTTCATCATATCCTCCCTGCGTGGTACCTGCATTAATACATATATGAACAAATTAGGAAAGTACCATTCTGGAAGTGGAAGTGGGAGAATTTTGTGTTCCAGGCCAGCCTGAGCAACAAAGACCTCTCACAAACAAAGGACGGGATGCAGCTCTGTTGTATTGTTGGCCTAGCATGTGCAAGGCCCTGCACTGAATGCCCATCACACAGAAGAAAATGCACTATTCACATTTACATATAGCTTAGTAAAATATACTTCCAGAATAACTAACCTCATATCTTCACTTTGTTCCTTAGCAAAAGAAATTGCAAGGGGGAGTCTCTTCCAAAATGTATTCTGTTTAAAGAGGCATTAAATGATGGTTCTTAAGTACGTATGGATAGATTGAAGAAGGAACCCTCCTACCTGGACCTACTAGATGGGAAATACAGTCCAATGGTTTATATGTGATTTTAACTTGGAGTTTGATGGAGATCAAATCCAGGGCCTTGACCTTGTACACACTAGGCAAACGCTTTATCAAGTTTTTCAACACCCTTCAATATGTGTTTGATTCCTGGCAATTTAGGTTTTAACATATCTGTAAGGTAATCCCGAGAACCACTAAAATTGAAAAGCCATTGTTAAACTAGACTTTTTTTGGGCAGTGGAGAGTAGCAGAAGCCTAGTGTTGTGCTCTTTGCTTCTTAAAGTTTTTTTTTATTTAATATTCATTTTATTATATTTTCTTTTTCTGTTTTTATTTTCTTCTTATTTCAACTCAAACTTTTTCACCACAAACCTTTCCACCCTAGGTAGTACCATACATAAATGAGGTATATGTTTTTTATATCTTGGAGTATTTTTTAAATTTAAAAATATTATAAAAGCAAGTATATTGCTATTTAATTTCGCAGAAGTTGGTCTTAACTACTTTAATTATGTTGATTGTCTTTGATAGCATCCTTAACCTTAGACATTAATAAAGCAGGCATTGGTGATCATATGTAAGCATCTGTCTATATGTATATAAGTACACATCAATATATTTCTTATTTGCAGTTTTTTGTACCCAGCTGTAGTCATTCATCATGAGGTACAGAAGATGCAAGCTTTGTATTACAGTGAACACAGCAGGAAGCAAGAACCTTGAGTTCTTTAGTCGTGTTCTATGATTTATAATAGATTTTGATATGGGAAAAACTAAATTAGAAGCACATTGCAAGAAATCACAAAAAAAGGACCTTTTAGGCAAATGAGTAAGAATTATATGAAAAGGTAACATCTTGTGAAACCACTTGGTAACAGTGTCTGCTGTCCACATCAATTGGAAATTAAATTGAAGGTCTCCAGAGAGGTAATGAGGAACCACTGATTTCAAATGTTGGGCTCAAATGACTTCTGAATTTGGATCTAATTTCATGTTATTGGCCTACCTGTCATTCTCAGTAGGTCAGAGAGGATGAGAGACAGTACAGCCCCATTGTTTGGTAACTTCTCAGTGACTTGCAGCAAACTGCTAGAATACAGAAGCCTATCATTTTTAAAATTAAAAATTTTAGTTGGGGAGTCAGAGTGGCACCAAAAATGTTTAAGATACACATGCATACATACACATACATACACATATATAAATGCCTTACTAAAAGGAGCTTCAAATAGTACCTTCTACATGGTACCAAACAGTTGATCACCAAAGGCAGTCAAGAGTCTGGACTGCAAATGTACCCTGCAGTCTCAGCATCACCAGTGGGTGTGTCTCACAGCCACCTGGCAGTTATGATATTGTTTTTAATGAATATGCAGAATAATTTTAAAATAGCACAGTTAATGATGCATACCCCATATGACCGCAATGTCTGCACAAAAGCATTATTATAGAGATCAGAAAGAAAAACTTGAAGGTAGTACAGTTAAATGTGTTGAAATAGTTCCTTTTTTTTTTCATTTTGAGGTAGAGAACTGCTATGGGTTTGCCATTCTTGATCACTCAAAGTCTTTAATTTTCCACAAGGAAACATTGACTACTCTATAGCATATTTTGTGGTATTAACTTGGGTTAATAGCATTGTATTTGTAATTGGTATATTAATGAATCTTAAAGTTAGTTGCTTAGTTTAAATGTATAATTTAACAGTCATTGATTTGAAACAAAAATAAAACGTTCATGTTCAGTTCTACACCTTTCCTTTCATAAGCCTGTAGAAGTGTGCCACCTAGAGTTTTAAATTCTTTAAATTATATTACCCACAAGCTAGGCTGCTGTTATTTTCAGCTGCAAAAGGTGGTCATGCTTTTATACAAAATTATGCCAGATGTTCGAATAATTGTGAAACATCATTTTATATATGGATATAGATATATATTCTTCCTTTTTAACATGAAATGTTCTTAAAGTGGTTGTGTATTTGATGGATATATTTTCATTAATTATTCTAGATTCAGCAATTCACTTAGTCTGTCCACGTGAGATAAATAACAACTCAAGTTCAAGAGTTACAACTTTTAATGCCTGATTCAATAAACTTAGCATTAATTTTAACATATGATTATTAGTTAAATAACTTGTATAAAGCAGTGCATATGTCTAACCAATACAGCATCCTTTATCCTTAGTGTGTTCAATGGGTTTATAAGTGTAACTGTATTAATTGAGGGTATAGCCACTGAATAATCTTTGATGCTGGAAATCTGCATTTTGGATGCAGATCAACCTGTAATCCACTAGGAATCATTTCCAAATGCTTATACAAAGTAAATTTAAAAATGCTTTTATTTGGTCCCTGTAGCCTTCCAAATAGTATTGTAGTTTAAGTTTGGAATACCCCCATGTGTTTGAACACCTGGTGCTCAGCTAGGGTCTGTTTTAGAAGTTTATGGAACCTGTAGTATGGAGCTTCTTTGGAGGAAGTAGGTCCCTGGAGGAAGTAGGTCACTGGGGACAGGAAGTAGGTCCCTGGAGGAAGTAGGTCACGGGGGACAGGAAGTATGACCCTGGAAGAAGTAGATCACTGGGGACAGGATTTGGGGTCCCATAAGCAACATCTACCTCCTTCCCAAACTCTGCTTTCTAATCGTTTGGGAATGTTACCTTATGTTCCTGCAGGCATGCCTTTGCCATGATGGGCAATATTCCTTTTTAAAGCATGAATGTAAAACAAACAAACAAAACCCTTTTTTGAATTTGCTTTCATCACAGCAATGAGAAGAACAAGAAATGTATAGGCAGAAGTAATACATACATTTACTTGGAACAAAATAAATATTAAAGCGGACTGGTTTTAAAAATTATTCATAGGAATAAAGGCCTTTAATAGAGACACTACTGTTGAGTTCTCCCAGCTGTCGAAGTAGGCAGTGCTAAAATGCATTGATATGTACTAGTCATTGTAATAGATTTCATAAACATCAAAAAAAAATTGAAACCTAAGTAAGAAATTTACAATGGTCAGGAGCCTTGGTTCTAGTTTTGAAAAAAAAAAAAAAAATCTTCGTTCCTCATCTTTCTTGCAAATGGCACCATGTAACAACTGGAATTTTTTTATTTGAGGTTGGAACATTTGAGGGCAAATGATATTTCTTACAGGATGATCCACTGAGTACAGATTCCTTATTGAAACAGTGTTTTCCTTCTCTGGTATCTTGTACACATGCTTTCTACAGATTAGAGCAAATGCCCCAAGTAAGAATGCCTCTTGTTTCAATTTCCCTCTCCTCTGACATATACTGGTTCTAACGTGTGCTGATTTGTCTCCATGCCAGCTGATGTCGTGAGGAATATCAAAGAAGTGTTAAACTTCTCAACACTCAAAATGAGGTTATCAGACTGTGAATTTAATTAGCAACATTTGAGAGTTGTATGTTGGGTTTATTTTTAATTGAATATGACAAATTTTGTTTAAAGCACAGCAGGAACTCCTTGATAGCAGCTATGGTTTGCAGAAATTCAGAGTGAAAGATTTATGAAATTTCCCAAACTGCTAAGAATATGAACCAGACAGAAAAATTATCCACCAAGTTACAGTAAATGTCAGTGGTTTAAAAAAAAAAAAACAACTAAACCCAAACTTACTTTTCAGTTTTAAAAGATATATACGTTTTATTTATAATATAGCTTTAAGGCTTTACGCTACCCAGAGTATCTTGCAGTTGCCATGGGGAGCTCTGTTGTTCGTCAATGTAGGGTTTCCTGCTTGGCGCAATATATATTTATGATGGCATCTGTGTTTGCTGGTTGTTGCATTTGCAGTGGAACTTGTGTTTGGGCCAGTTGAAGAGAAGGGAAAAGAAAGCAAATTAAACTTGACTTCTTGGCAGTGAAGCCGAGGCTTCTTGCTACTCTTGTTACTTGCATCTACTCATTCCAAGAACACAAAACGTAACTAACTGGTCGTGTTCCCTTGTTCTATACCCTTGGCAGGCTTTTCTTCTAAAATAAAAACCAACAAGATAATGCTGCCCTGTCACTTGACAGGGCACTTTTAATTAGAATTTTAATATGGGAAATTGTCTGTTTAGAACGTCTGAATTTTATTGGCCTTACCAAAGAGGAATCATCAATATCATGTAATGTGTCATTTACTTAAAACAAGTGGGACTTTTTCCCCGGGTTCTGAGACAGGATTTCCCTATCACCTAGGCCTACTTTGAACTCTTAATCATTCCTGTAAGCAGTGAGTGTTCATTCATTGAATATGAATGGTATTTATCCAATAGGTTGGGAATCCAGAGTAAATAAAACGGAAAAAAGAAGAATGCTCACTGGTATCAGTGTATTTATTCTCCTGGCTCCTGGGCTTCTGCCAGGAGGTGAGAAGTGTTCCGAGCTGTACTCTTCTCTCATGATGCACTGTGTCATGGAAGCACCAGAGCAGTGAGGCAGGCTCTAGGAGTAGAGACCTCTGGGGCTCTGAGCCAAAATCATCCCTTCTCCCAAAGTTGTCTCTGTCGGCTGTTATATCATGGTGAAAAAAAAAAAAAAACTCTTGTCAACATTGTAAGCTTAGCTCTGTATTTTTAAAATCCTTTGCATGTCCTGTGTCAGTGGTCTCTCTGTTGTGTCTGCCTAGGAGAACTCAGTCCCTCAGTTCACTTTCCAGCATTTAAATGTGAAGAGATCCTACATACTGGATGCTTGGTTAACATCTGTTGACATGGACTCAAGGAAGACTGGGAACTGAAGGTGGTTTTGGATATCGCTGTTTTTTTTTTGTTTGTTTGTTTGTTTTGTTCTGAGGGTGGACGATGAAGGACTAGAGCTGATAGTGACCTCCATAGCTCTGAATTGAGCTTGTGCTTCTTTTGGCACAGAGTTCGTCTAGAGCTCATAATGTAGGATAAAATCCCAAAGCCTTTCTGTGCCTTATAGTGTTCATTGTGATGTAGCTCAAAAGTAATTCTATTTAAAAAAGTCTTAGTATTTGTGAACCACGTGGCCTTCCACAATTATCCAGCTTTGCACTGCAGTGAGAAAGCCACAACAGATGCTACCTTGATATGGGAGACCAACCCAATGAAGGTTTTTTTTAAATCGGGTGGCAAAACAGTTTACTAAACTAGACTTTTCACAGCAGTGGACTGCATTCCCTAATATCACCCTAATTTTCTACCAGAGGAAATATCTTTTCCGAGATTCAGATCTTATGATACCTCAACAAGTCTTTTAAAAAAGATTCTTACTTGAATTTTTAATTTTCCACACTATTTATGGAGTGTGAAAACTCTCAATAAATAGGAAAACTTGAACAACAAAAGGATACTCATTAATTTTGCATACACAGCTTATAAAGTATATGGTTATAATTTAGCATTTTTCAAATTATTTGATTCATAGATTCTGATAAAGATGTTCATTTCAAATCTATAGTTTTTTTTGTTGTTGTTGTTGTTTTTTGTTAAAAGCTCCAGCATTTGGCTATTTGGCTGTAGTAATAAGAAGCGGCGGGGCTGCGTCTCCAGCACCCCGGCCGCCTGCTCGGCTAGCTTTTGCCCAGAAATAATTACACGGAAACTGTATTCTTTTAAACACTGCTTGGCCCATTTCCATCTAGCCTCTTCTAGGCTAACTCTCGCACCTGGACTAGCCCATTTCTTATCATCTGTGTAGCACCGGTCTTAACGGGAAGATTCTAGCCTATGTCCATCCTGGGTCGGAGCTTCATTGCGTGCATCTTCCCGGGAGCGGGGAGCATGGGGTCTCTCTGAAGCGTCTGCTCCCGAGAGGAGAGCTGTGGAGTCTGAGCTCACTTCCTCTTCCTCCCAGCATTCTGTTCTGTTTACTCCTCCCACCTATGTTTTAACCTATCAGGGCAAGCAGTTTCTTTATTTAATTAACCAATGACCTTACGCCATCATTTGGCATCTTCAAATGTTCTTTCTTAGGAAAGGTATGTGAAACATTTATGAAAAATCTGCTTAATGCCATGAATATACATGCTAAAGATGATGTTTCTTTATGTGAGAATAACTACTTGCCAATATTTAATACAAAGATAACACTTGGAAATTTTATTTGGGAACATTCAAGTTTTATTTGCTTTATAACACTGTCAAATAGATTAGCTTAAGACCAAGAAAACAAAGAGCACCACTTTTTGGCACATCTATAAATGATGACATTAGCCGGGCGGTGGTGGCACACGCCTTTAATCCCAGCACTCGGGAGGCAGAGGCAGGCGGATCTCTGTGAGTTTGAGACCAGCCTGGTCTACAAGAGCTAGTGCCAGGACAGGCTCCAAAGCCACAGAGAAACCCTGTCTCGAAAAACCAAAAAAAAAAAAAAAAAAAAGTAAATGATGACATTATTTTACCCACTTAGCACACAGTTTTATGTAAGGCATAAAACATCACTGAGGCTCAAAAAATTACCAAATCTTTGTAGCAAGGAAATGAATGAGATTAGCAGCACTGCAGCAGAGCCCTGGATTAACACATCCTTTGGAAATAGGAGACTGACCATCGAGGTGTGAAGACGTTAGATACAACTCCTCACAAGAGACTTGAAAATGAGGAAAGGGAGGCAATTCATTACCATATATGTCAGACCTTTATTTCTCAAGAGCAAATGAATCTGGGATTTTGCACACTGGGAATAGGATCTAATGTTCTCTTTCCATTTTTTTATTTTTGTCATTGTGTGTGTATGTAGTGTACCACGCCCGTCTGCGCTCCCTGTGCTACCATACAGTTCATGAACTGGGGAAAGGGGCTGGAGATTGAAACACAGAATGACACACAGACAGAGACATAGGTCATCCTTGATGCCAAAATTCTTGAAACAGAAATGCCCCAAGAATGTCCCCTTTATTGTGTCCAGGGGCAGCTTATATAAGGATCCTTAACTGATAGCCATGCCCCAGCCAAACCCACCAGAAACCACTCCCCTGCCATCAGGAACTCTTGAGGGTCTCGTGCTCAGAGCAGCTGCAAGCAGTCTCCGAGCAGAGGAAAACAAGTTGTTTACAGGAAATTCAGAATCTGGGGGTTCACTTTTCCCAACATGTGTGTGCGTGTGTGTGTGGCATCGTGTACTGGTGTGTGGGCACATTTTGTGCACATGTGGTTGGTGGCCTGAGGCTGATGTTGTGTGGCTTCGTCAATTATTCTTCACTTCAGATTTTGAGATAGGATCTCTAACTGAACCTGGTAGTTACCAATTCAGCTGGAATGGCAGGCTGACCAGCCTTACAGATTCTCCAGCCTCTTCCTCTCCAGTGAATTCTGATTATTGTTCAACTGCCCCCAATACCTCATTTCAAACCCAGGACCTTCAACAAACTTCTCAGTTTCTTTTTAGTCCAATCCTCTGTTCGTTCCTAATGACGAGAGTCAATCAGTACCTAGCTCTTGATTCCTTAAAGCCGAGAGCTCTGTTCTCTTGCCATTTCCTTCCTGGCCTGTTTTACACAGTATGACTTAACCAGAGGGACGTTGAGCATTGTGGCAGATTTGGATTTCATGAAATAGAATAGTCACCTGATAAAAGCCAGCTCAAAAACACATTGTAAATATTCAACTGCCAACAACTGTAGCTGTTTCGTGAGTTGCCAAACAGGAGTCATAGGACATACCTTCTGTAGACAGGGTGTGATCTCAAACAGCCTAAGTCAAAAGTTCCTAGAATTTTCCTCTTTGAATTATATGTTAAAGAAAATTATTTCACCAGTCACGTATCTGCTAGTTCTGTTTTCTTTGTCTTACAATTAATTATATGAGAATAATGGGTTTAGTGGAATAAAACCTGTGATTTAATCCAATATTTGTGGCAGTAAAATGCCAAGTGTGTATCTGTATGGATTTATAATGAGCAAAACAATAGCATTTGGCTATGTTCAGGAGATAGATACATTACAGTATACTAAATCCCAAATCTTGCTAATATTTTGAGAAAAGTTTAAACACTTCTTTTGGTTGTATGTCTGTTTCCTTTCTTCATTACCAGATTTTGCTGGTGTGTAGCATTCATTTTATTTAAATGCACATTTTCTTTGTAGAGTTTTAGATAATCAACAACAGTGTTTCCTCTCACTCCATGGTTAAAAGACGAGTTTTATGTCACCATCCTAGAGGCAGTTGGACCTTGAGAATAGTGCTGATAAATCAGGCAGACTGAAGTCTTGTGTAATAGTCAACCTTACTCAGATCTCCAGACCGCTTATATTCTGAGGGCTAAGAAAGGTCACCTGAATAAAGGTCTCAGGAGTTCATGCTGTATACAATCACAAGGACAAGCTGCACGTGGCAAAAGTGTTTTTCCATAGAGGCTTATTAATGATAGTTTAAAGGTTTAAGTGAGTGATGTCAGCAAACGATAGGGGTAATCTGGAGTGAGCGCACTGCTACCTACTACACCTGGGAGGAGCACAAAGGCTGGGTCCAAGAACAAGTCTGTGTTCTGAAGGAACCAAGATCACGTGACTCTTGTGTTCTTGGGGTTTGCTCACAAGCACTCAAGATTCCCTCACATGACTCCATTCCTAGGCCACATTCTGACATATTAACAGACATATCTATAGGTAAAATGGCATATGCCTGTAATCCTAGCACTTGAATGATCCATGTAAGGGAATCAGAGTTTGACACCAGACTGGGATATATTACAATTTCTTGTATCAAACAATACATTAAAAATAAGCAGACACCAAGCAAAAGGATATATATTTATTAGCAAGGCTGGATTAAGAATACATTTTCCTAACATGAATTTTTTTTCCCTAAACACATTGCTGCAGGAGGAAGCCACTTGCTGGTTCCTGGCTGCTCAGCCCCAAAATATTCACACAGAAACTGTATTAATTAAATCACTGTTTGGCTCATTAGCTTTAGCTTCTCATTGGCTAACTCTTGAATAGTAATTTAATCATCTCTATTAATCTGTATATTGCCACGTGGCTGTGGCTTACTGGCTTAAATTCTGGTGTCTGTCTCCAGCAGAGCTACATGGCTTCTCTCTGCCTCCTTTTTTTCACAACATTCTGTTTAGTTTTTCCTGCCTAGCTCTGTTCTATGGCTCTGCTATAGGCCCAAAGCAGTTCCTTTATAAACTAATGATATTCACAGCAAACAGAAGGAAATCTCACATCAACACACAGAATTTTTGCCATTATTGTTATTAGGCGAGGTCATATTATATAGTGTTGGGACCATTTGGCATCCTGGCCTCCAGCTGCTTTTCCCTGCTAGAGATCTTTACTTTCCTTCTGATCTGAGTTACTGAAAGCTGTGTCAAAGTTGTTTGCCAGCTCTGCTTCACGAGCACGTGTTGCCTTGGCCTTGAGGATCAGAGGATGAGGTTTTCACCTGTTGGCCCACCTGACTGTTGGGTATATAAGCCTCCGTGGTGCTATTGAAGAAAGGATTTCTTACCAGTAACTAGAGGTCCTTGTCTCTGTCTCTCTGATTGTGTGTGTTTGTGTGTTTCAGCCTCCAGCCCCTTGCCCGAAGCTTGTAAACTGTATGGTAGCGCATGGAACACAGACAGGCATTGTGCGCTGCAACATAGCCCAGTCTGGCCTCAAAGTCACAAAGCTCCTGCTCAGTCTCCCACATGCTACCATGTTAGAAGTGGGCTACCACCCCTGCATTAAACAAGCTTGCAGGTTTTTTAAAATTGCTAGTGATGAGGCCAGCTGGACTGTGACCGAAAAAGCATGGGATAAAACCGGACTCTCTGAACATGGCGAACAATGAGGGCTGATGAGACGCCAAGGACAATGGCACGGGGTTTTGATCCTACTTAATGTGCTGGCTTTGTGGAAGCCTAGCCAGTTTGGATGTTCACCTTCCTAGACCTGGACGGAGGGGGGAGGACCTAGGACTTTCCACAGGGCAGGGAACCCGGATTGCTCTGTGGACTGGAGAGGGAGGGGGAGAGGAGTGGGGGGAGGGGGAGAAGGGTGGGAGGAGGGGGAGAAGGGTGGGAGGAGGGGGAGGGAAATGGGAGGCTGGGAGGAGGTGGAAACTTGTTTTTTGTTTATGTTTTTTTTTCTTTTCTCAATAAAAAAAATTGCTAGTGATGCCGCATAAATACAGGGAATTTATTTAGTGTTTCGAACAACTGTTTTCTGTTCTACCGCATGTCTTCGAAAATCATGCAGCTTTACTATGCACAAAATACAAAATTTCTCCGTGGCCACACTGATAGCAAGGCAGCCTGCCTAATTACTGTGGCTTTCAGTGATACCAAGAATCCCTTACATTTCCCAGGTGGCAGATGTCTCGTTTTCCTGTTGCTTATTTTTTTAAATTCCTTTCAAGTTGCTCATCTTTTCTAATCTTTAATCTGGCTTTAATTCTGAGTTAACAGTGTGCATTGACAGAAATTAGTTTCTTTAATAGTAATTATAAAATAATACTAGAAATCAAACACACCTTCAGACACATACATCTGCATTTACTGACATAGGTCTATCATACTTTAATTAACACATGCGATTTCAAATATATAAAGACTTTAAAATAATACCTGTATAGACAACCTGGCTTGAGAACTTGTTTTTATGTATTATACAGTTATTTAATCTAAATCCCAGACTTTGAACATCAGCACTAGGAAAGCGCATTGGCATGGGAAATAAAGGAAAGTGTACTATCTTTCAGAGACTCCCCAAATATCCCTTCATTCCATGTAGATTTATCAATTCTCAGTTTGTTGAAATCCACCTCCTGTGTCTTCTCCCGGAAAGCCTGAAATGATACCTTTGTACAAATGTCAATCTAGACTGATAAGTTAACCCTGGTCTAGCTGCCTGTATTAAATAAATCAGTTTCAGCTTTCGCTTTAGAAGAACAAAGTACAGAACCATGGCTTCATTTGAAAAATGTATAAGCCCTAGAACAGAGAAGAGAGGGGACATACTACAAGATGGGTAGAAAATAATTTTGCATACTAAATTTTAAAAAATAAACACTGAGTTTAATAAACTGTGAAGATTAGTTCTGTTCCCTTGACCAAATTTAGAACCTTTTAAGAATGTCTAGATGAGGTTGGCCTGTGCCTATGTCTGTGAAAATATGTAATTAATTGGATTGATTGCGTGAATTGAATCCTGAACTAAATGACAGAGAGAAAACCAATTAAGCACTGGCAAGAATGCGTGTATGAAATCTCTCTCTGCTATTGATTCTGGGTGTGACTAACAAAACAAGAACCTTTTCTCCTCTAAGTTGCTTTTATCAAAGTATTTAATCACATCAACAGAGGGGAAGCTGAGATAACCACTAAAGACAGATACAGCAATTTAATTTATCTAGTTTTTTAAAGGCATTCAAAGGATAGTAGTAAGCTACTAACCAAATCTCAATACATATGATCCATTGCACTGTATTCAGGAGATAGCCATTGCACTGCATTTAGTAGATATCCATTGCACTGCATTCAGGAGATAGCCATTGCTCTGCATTTAGTAGCTATCCATTGCACTGCATTCAGGAGATAGCCATTGCACTGCATTTAGTAGATATCCATTGCACTGCATTCAGGAGATAGCCATTGCTCTGCATTAAGTAGATATCCATTGCACTGCATTCAGGAGATAGCCATTGCTCTGCATTTAGTAGATATCCATTGCACTGCATTCAGGAGATAGCCATTGCTCTGCATTTAGTAGATATCCATTGCACTGCATTCAGGAGATAGCCATTGCTCTGCATTTAGTAGATATCCATTGCACTGCATTCAGGAGATAGCCATTGCACTGCATTAAGTAGATATTCATTGTACTGTGTAGCTATCTATTGCACTGCATTCATTTAGATCATACCTGTTTAGATTTGATTAGTAGCTTACTACTATCCTTTGAACGCCTTTTTAAAAGAACTAGATAATTAAAATGCTCTTATATTTTTAAATGCTCTCATGAGTTGACAAAAACCAAAATCCGTGTTTGAAAACAAACCAGGAACCACCAAGGTTAAAGTCTACTTTCTACTCTTGGTGTGGAATATAAAATACCTGTCTACACAAAGCATAAATCTGAAAGACTGAAATGAAAAAGAAAATATGAAGAAGGTTGTCTTATTAAAACTAATGTGAGTTAAACGAAAACAAAAGAACTTCCTTGAAAAATATATCAGCACAAGTTACTCCGTAATCTCAATTTATTTGAAAAAAAAAAGAAAAAGAAAAGACTTAATAAAGAATTTATCCTTCAATGGCCCTAGGTGGCAGTTACATTAGTGATTTTGGTGTCTGACAGAAACATAAATCACTTTGAAGTATTTAACTTGAACCTAGCTCTCAACCAAATTCTACAGAATTTAAAAGTAAGATAAACACAGTCAAAAATATACAACAGCAGTAATGCAAGATGCCAACAGTAAGCATGATTGAAATAAAGACCCAAAGTAAGTTACAGGAACTATTAACATCAGAGCTATCAAACTAAACATAAAACAGCTTTTAATAAGACTGAAGAAGTGAAAGAGAACCGTGAAAACATAGGTAACAAGTGGGTACAGAACTTCTAGAAATTGGTTGTTAAAAGTCAAGAGGAAGAGAAGCCAATCACCATATTTGATAGAGCAGAAGAGATAGTGAGTGAAAGAATTGCTGAGGCAAAGATCCCCAACAGCATCTAGAGATGGACGGGAGATTATGATGGAGAAGCAAGTAGTTACAAAGAATTAAGGCAGGCTAAGGATTATCATTTAGAGAAGTGGAAGGAGATTATAGAACTAGTAAGAACAAGACAATATTCAGAATTTTCCACACAGAACTGGATGCACGTTAGTTTCACCTTCAAAAATTATATATATTTCATCCAAAAGTTTCCCTAACTTTTCTAATAATTTCTGTATCTTAAATGTATTATTATACTAATAAGAAAAAATAGTAATTTCTATGTCTAGAGCTTGTGGTCATCATGTTGCCACCATGTAAAGTTGCCTCATCTTTTCAATGGGTACATTCAATTTTATAAAAGATATTGTAAATTCTAAACCTAGACTATAGATACATCTAAAATAGTCTGCTTTATTTTGAATAGAGACAATCACCACAGTTCATGCATATGTCTCTTTGGTCTTTTAGTTGAGATGAACAGAGAAAAATCTGATAGCTATTAGGAGGGAACTGAAGCATTAGCATCTCAACAAAGTCCCCACCACACTAATTCATTTCAGTATCAATTTCTTGAGCCCATAATGTCATGTCCTAGAGACTAATGATTATTGAGGTGATCCTAAAGCGCCTGAAAATACTTCAGGTCAGTAAGGAAATGGCCCATCCTTGATTATTTGCAAGAACCCAGCAAGTTAGGGGCTGTTAGCTCTTCAGAAGAGGCAACTCAAGCGCAATGGTTTCTAGAGCTGTTCAGGACCACACAACTTGTAGACGACAAAAACAAAGTAGAACTTAAGCTCTGTATAGTTTAGCCATTTGCAAAGACATGGTGGGTGGTGATGGTTGATGCATGGAAACTAATAGTTCTGAATAGTAGGGGCTGTAGCTGAACTATTCAGAAGATGGTTTAGTACAGTTTTCATGACTCGGCTTCAAGCAGAATGTTACCCTTGAGTTGGAGTTCCCTAAAGAAAAAGTAGGAAGTGTGATCTATCAGGCAGCACCGCTTGAGAAGAGAGCTGGCAAGGGCAGAGGTGTTTCTGAAATTAAACACATCTAACTTTACCTTTCAAACAGAGTGATATTGCTCTTCATTCTAGTTCATTTCCAAACATTATGAACAAGTAGATTTTTATCATGAGATCAATTTTCGATTTTTAGAATTGATTGAGTCTTTAAAAAAATCTGTCCTGAAAATTTGGGCACAGTGGAAGTTTAGAATTGATAGAACATTTTTTAAAAAAAATACAATTCTTTTTATTTATTTATTTACTTATCTATTTTTCTATTTTTTTGGCATCCCTGCTGCAGCTCCCCTTCCCTCTCTCCTCCCAGTACCTCCCTTTTACACCCCTCTGTTCCCACCCCCTAATGTAGAACATTCTTGAATTTTGTTGACTTTCTACCACACTGCTCTGAACAGGTAAGGGGAGCGCGGGTGGGGGCTGGGTGAAAACCAACCCTGTTGGGTGCCTCTGTCTTCTTCCCAAGCATTAAGCAGACCCAATTCTGTTTCACTTCTAAGAGTGCAGAGCTGTCAGATAGAAAAGAAAAACAAAGTACTTGAAGTTTCTTTTAAGGTGCAGATGTGGAGTAGTGTTTCCTTTCTTGGCTGTAAGAAGGCGCCTTCATCACGGTACAAAGGAATTTTCCTGATACCATGGGGATTTATTGGCACAAGCTATAATATGCCACAGAGGTACCACTCCCCTCAGCAGAGTTCTAACAGACGACAAACCAAATACACAGCAGACTCCCGATACACAATGTACAGGGCCTGAAAAGAAGGGGATGGGGAATCTGAAAAGGAAAGCAAGGAAACAGAACAGAGAAATAAGTTTGCTGTTTGACCTCAACCTTGCTTAAATACAAAAATCAAAAAATCGGACAGTTAAAAGGACAGCGGCCATTGTTCAAAGGCATTAGGTGTTTGGCTAGAAGATTAGAGGTGCTCTTTTCGGCAGGCAGGGCAGTTAGAAGGTATAAAAGAAACAAAACTTCTTGATCTCAAAGGATTCTGGGAAGATTATTCATTGGGTACACTTAAAATATCAAATTGGCAGGCCTTTAGTAATATACTTATACCCCTTTATGTGCCTTTGAAAATGGATCTGCCTAAAAGTAGATGTGCCAACCTGTAGCAGATGACTAAAACTTCAACCTTCCAAATTCAGGGTTATGTTCAGACCTTTTAACTTATGATAAAAAAAAACCACAGTTCTCACCTCAAACATGATGACAAAATACAACTGTCCTACCAAAAAACGTAGCAATAAAATGACTCCTAATGACACTGTGCTAGACTCATAGATCAGGGTCTTGCTCAGCCATCATCAGAGAAGCTTCTTCCTGCAGTAGATGAGAACAAATGTGGAGACCCACAGCCGAAAATTATGCAGAGAGTGAGAGACCTTGGAACACATAGCCCTAAAGATGTCTCCAACAAATCTCTTCCCTCAGGGCTCAGAGAATCCAGTGGGAAAGAAGGCTGAAAGTATTCAAGTCAGAAAGGATGAAGGGCACCAAGAAAGACCCTGTAAATCAGTGTGATCAAAGCTCTTATGAACTCACAGAGATGGAGGCAGCATGCACAGGGCCTGCGCAGATCTGTACCAGGCCCTTTGTACATATATTATGGCTTCTAGTTTAGTATTTTAACGGGATTCCTGAGTGTATGAACAAGTGGGTCTCTGTTTCTTGTGCCTTCTCTTGGTCTCTTTTCCTTCTGACATAGAAATACCTATGCAATTTTTTTTCTTGCAGTATAAAGGGAATCTTGAGGTATTGGTACACATGTCAACATACAATGATGAAGCTTGTCAAAGAGAGCTATCTCCCTCATTGTGCTTTTGTTTAGGGAAATACATACATAACAATTGAGTAATTAATCTGCAAGAAATACGGCTACTCTGCCAGTATGGATGTTATACTTATAAAGACATTGCATGCTTATAAAAACTTTATATTCTTTGATTATCTTTAAAAATGTTTCTGGGCAAAGAGCAGAACTTTCAAGAAAATAGAACAATGTCATCCAAAGTCTTGCTAATTTCCATATAGGTCTCTCGAGCTTCATCCATTTAGGAGATGATTACTGTGTGCCAAGCATAATTCATTTAGGAGATGATTACTGTGTGCCAAGTATTGGCAATGCAATGAGAGTATGATAGACATGGCTCTTATTATTAAATACTCATTGTCTGAGCTCCCAAACTCTTAGACAATTTTGGATCTGGTTATAATTTAATGTAATTAGAAGAAAAGATTCCTTTGTATAAATCTAGATTGTTACTGAAATTATTTGTAATTGCCAAGCACTTGTGAAACACATTTAGTATGAAACAACAACCCATTCAAAAAATCACTAGTATTTCTTGATAAATCAGATTTTCCAATTTATGCTTGATGTGGCGCAATAGAGCATATTTTCATAGATCTACAAGAGCAGGACTTGGGAGAGAGGCATGCAGCAAAATACAGTTTTAAATTTTGCTTTTCATTTCCAAAATGGGTTTCTGTCATAGCTCTGGAAAGGCATTCCCATGTAAATTATCACTAAATAACTCTGGCATAATTTATGTTAAGGGGTTTGTGCCTGTTTATGTACCCTAGAATTTGCTAAAATTAGTAATGTGATAGTCCATATTTAGCAAACCTACAGTACAATGAATAAGGACTCATGTCTATTGGAGAGCACTGTTTGTTTAAATTCTTTTTGTGGCATTCATGAAATGCAAGGGACTTCCAACTCAAATTCTGCACTATTAGGCAGCGAGTTTTACTCTGAACCAAACCAGATGGCGATCAGCTCTATTCCGATTATCCGCTAAGTGCAGGGATGGCTACCAGACTTTGCTTGTATTGCTAACATTTGGAACAGATTAGCAGCAGTTAGACTGAAATGAGAAACCTTCATTTTACTAAAAGGTCCAGAACATATCATACCATAAAATCGGAAAGACTAGTAAGAAAAACTATGAGGAAAAGGGTTCACTGTCTACCTTGGCTTATCCATGTAAGATGTGTTTCATCCTTTTCCAAAAGAGTGTTGATATGGCATTCTGGGAGGTTGGGGTTTGTTAGCCCATCAACCTCCTGGGGTGCCCATTCACAACTTTGTAAATTTATCTCTATAGCTATGATATAGTTTTGAGCAAGCAAAAGGATTGCTTATACTTTGGGCAAGTTATCTTTGCAAGAAGTTTGTAAACCACACACATATACGTGTGCTCACACATACCTCTACCATATACAACACACATACATATATGCACCCCACATACAACACACATTCAAACACATACACACCACACACAGGAATACATGCATATGTATCACTACCCCTCCCACTTGCATGCACACACATATATGCATACACACACCAGTACCACATGCACATATACACAAATCACACATTTATTCATATAACATAAAATGCATGTGCATACATACCACACATATATACACATACATATACACACTATACAATACATACTCCAAGTACACACCACACACACACCACAAATACATGCATATGCCACAAATACACAAACAAACACATATAGCACCCACAAATATACATCATGCACACATAGTATACACACCCAAAATACATATAACATATACACACATACCATACACACCACACCCATATCCACACCACCTACTCATGCTCATAACACACACACGCACACACACACATACACACCATGTTTAAATTCAGAGTTTCACCTAGTCACTAAGATGCATAAAACATTTCAGCTGCTAGTTATCCTGTGGCTTTAAATGTATTTGGTTAAACCCCTTGCTTTGTGTGTGACATGTCTTCTGTGCTTCCTTAACAATCTTATTTATAGTTTAACTATCAAATACAATTGTACGTATTTAAAGAAGTTCAGTGTTATTTTTCAACACATGCATGCAGTGTGTGCATAGATGCAATGAAATTAGTGAGAATTTCATTTTCAGCATGTCCTTGTGTTAGGCATCTTCAAATTTCTTTTTTATATCTTCACAAAATATATACTAGATTATGTTAAACTACACTTTTCCTACTGGTTTATAGAATAGCAGAACTTACTCTTTCTATCTAAATGTTGTGCTGTACACAATAGCTATGTATAGAATCAATCTAAATGTTCTTGAATAACTGGACAAAGAAAATGGAATATATATAATATATATTATATTCATGCAAGTATAATATATATTGATATTCTCCAGTCAAAAGGAACACAATTTTGTAACTTATGTATCAATGCTGGAAAAGTTTCAAATAAAATAAGTCACAAAGCAGAAGCAAAATACCACATGTTCTTTCTCATATGTGGGCACTAAAAATATTCAACCCAAATGTAAAATAATATGAACTAGAGATGGGGGGTTGTAGAAGTAGATAAAAGGAAGCTGAGTAATAGTACCAATTATTTTTATCTGTCATTTATTTTCCACATCCATTCCTAGGCCTTTATGGGATTAGGACAAGTCATGGAATATCCTTTACCTCCAATCTGGACACAGTTAGCAACAGATTAAGGGATACAACAAGGTGATACTTTAGAGTACACTTGTCAGGATTAAATTTTGAAATAGACATACAAGCTAAGTGAAATTCTATTTCACTGAATGAAAACTGGGACACTGAGAAGTCAAAGGCTATAACAAGCATTTAGCTGGTGTGAAAGCTGGATGTGAGGAAAGCTGCAAGGTAATAATACCTGTTTACCCTTAATCTGGAAGAAATACTCCAGAATTTTGAATTGGAAAATGTGTCAGCTGTTTGCAACTGTGCTTTTCCACAGTAGAAGAATGTTTAGAAGCCAGAAGAAACAAAGACCAAATAGAGGGTTATTTCAATAGACAGGAAACAGGGTGATTTTTGAGCATGTGGTCCTTTAAATACTTTTTTCCTATCATATTTATATCTACAGCTCTGTATACTTCAGAAAGCTCACTTAGTATTTAAATGATTTGACTTTTGAACATTATGAGTATGATTGTCTTTAATTTCACACACACAGACACACGTATGCATATGCACACACATCCGGGGCTAGAAACTCATGCATTCTCATCAAGCACTCTTCTGATGTGGGAGGTGCCTTTTAGTTTTCTGCCTACCTCAGTTCTGCCCTATCAACAGGCCAAGGCAGTTTTTTTATTCATTAACCAATGAAAGCAACACACAGAAAGGAGAACCTCCCACACCACATGGGCGGCACCATCCCACGGGTTGAAGTTGAAGACGGAATAATAAGGAGAAAGTGAGTTGCATATGACATTATTTCTCTCTGCTCTCTTAGTGTGTATACGCTGTGACCATCTGTTCCATTTTCCTGCCACCATGCCTTTTTGGCCACGAAAGACTGTAGCCTCAAACCAAGACCCGAAATAAACTTCTCCTTGCTTAATCTGCCTTTATCTTCTCCATGCTTCTTGATGCTGTTGCCTTGAGAGAAGTTTTTTTTTTCCCCCACATTTAATGTTAGGAGATGATTCTTGATCAATCTCTGACATTTCTATATGTTTGAGAATTGCTGTTGCCAATCTTCTGTTCTGGATTAACATCTCCAGGATGTCTATATGATGAACAGTCACCATGAAGATAATGTCTTCCTCTGGAAAGAAGGGCAAGCATATTTATTACCAGCTATAAAATCTTGGACTCTTAAAAAAAAAAATCTTGGACTCTTTGTGCTTATCTAGGCAACCAGCTATGTATCAAGTGCTGATTGACCCTTGTCTCATCGCTTTTGGGACCTGAATATAATAATGCTGTTGCTTCTGTGGTTTTGGATTTCGTTTCATGTTGGATGCTGTTGGCTCTGGGCTTATTGTTAATTATCTTTGTTATACTGAGATAACATGCCATGTATCCATAGTTTCTTTACGGATTTCATGTTTAACACTTTAGATGTGGGACTTTGCCAAAGGTCTTTTCTACATCGAATGAGATGATCATGTGGTTTTTGTTATTTAGTCTGTTTATGTGGTAGATTATGCTTATTGATTTATGTATATTGAATCATTCCTGCACCTCTGGGATAAGGCCAACTTGATTATAGTGGGTAATCTTTTTGACACATTCTTAAATTCTATTTGCAAGTATTTTATTGAGAATTTTTGCATCTATATTTATGAGAGATGTTGGTCTATAATTTTCATCTTTTTGTTCAGTATTTGTGTGGTTTTGGTCTCATGGTTAACAGAGGCTTTATTAAAAACAGGAAACATTCCTTCAGCTTCTATCTTGCAAAATAATGTAAAAAGTATTATTATCTTCAAAAATTTGATAGATTTCTGTCCTGAATCCATCTGTCCCTGGCTGTTTTTTCTTCTTTCTTTCTTTCTCTCTTTCTTTGTTTTTTTGCTGGGGATTTAAAATTACTATTTCTATTTCACTAGTAGTTGTAGGTCTGTTTAAGTTGTTTATTTCCTCTGTATTTACTTTGGTAGGATGTACATATTCAGAATTTCATTCATTTATTTTAGGTTTTCTACTTTGGTGGAATATATGGCTTTTAAAGTATGTTCCTATGGTTATCTCTAATTTTATTCACCATTTCTCATCTCTAATTTTATTCTTTTATAAACCTTCTGCATGTCTTTTGGTTAATTTGATTAGAAGTTTGTCAATCATGCTTACTTAAAAAAAACTCTTTGTTTCATTGATTCTTGGTAAATTTTATTTGTTTTTATTTCATTTATTTTTAGCCTTGGGTTTCTTTATTTCTTTCCACTTACTTTTTGAAGTATTGTTTCTAGAAATTTCCAGTGTGTAATTAAGTTATTAATACGAGATACTTTCCCACTTTTTTTAAAATGTAGGCACTTGATGTTATGAACTTGCCTGTTATAATTACATTTGTTAGGTCCCATAAATTTGACTATGTTGTGCTTTCATGATGCAGGATTCCTTCTGTATGCTGTGAATATGTTTTATTACCATTGGTTAATAAATAAGCTTATTTGCCCTATGGCAGGGCGGGAAATCTGAACAGAGATATATAGAGAGAATAGGCAGAGTCAAAGAGATGCCATGTAGATGCCAAAGAAGAAAGACACCAGAACCTTACCAGTAAGTCATAGCCTTATAGCAATACACAGATTAATATAAATGGGTTAATTTAAGATGTAAGAGCTAGGTAGGAATATGCCTGAGTCATTGGCCAAACAGTATTGTAATTAATATATTTCCAATGAGATTATTTGGGTCTGGGTGGCTGGGAAACAAATATCACAGCCTCTGTTTACACTTTCATTTTCATTCAATATAAAATGTTTTTAATTTCTTTATGTTATGACCCAATTTTCATTCAGTAGTGAGATGATCAGTTTCTATGAGTTTTAATCTTTCTATTGTTTCTATTAATGTTTATTTACTAATTCCTGTTATTTTCTTGTTGTGAGGTCTTCCCCATCACCTCTTTTGATGAGTTACTATAGGATTATTTACTCCTTGTGCTCTTTTGGGTGTAGTTAGCTATGTCCTCAGACTAAAATTTTTCTTCTAGTACCTTTTGTAGAACTAGATTTGAAGAAATTGTTTTTATTTATTTTATCATAAAATGTTTTTTATTCAAAATTTTTATTGGTAGTTTCATGGGTGTAGTTGTCTGGGAGGGCATCTATGATCTTTAGGAGCTTGTAGGAGGACGTCTGTGTAAGTTCTTCTGCCTTTCAGAGTCTCCATTAAAAAATCAAGTGTTATTTTAATTACCCTGCGTTTATGTATGACTTGCTCTTATTCTCTTGCAATTTTCACTATCCTTTCTTTTGTTATATACATTTAGCATTTTGATTATCAGTTGTTCAGTTATGGATAGGTTTTTTCTGATCCTATATATTTTATATTCTGTATGTTTTGTGTGTTCTTGATAGGCATCTCTTTCTTTAGGTTGGGAAAATTTTTATCCTATGATTTTTTTCTAAAAAAAAAAACCATTTTCTGTGCCTTTTACTTGAATTTCCTTTCCTTCCTCTGTACCTGATATTCATAGGTTTGGTCATTTCATAATGTCTTAGTTAGTGCTTCTATTGCTGTATCTAAATACAATGACTAAAAGCAAGTTGGAGAGGAAATGGTTATTTGGCTTACACTTTCATATCATAATTCTTCACTGAGGAAATCATGGTAGGAATTAAGCAGTACTGAAACCTGAAGGTAAGCGCTTGTGCAGAGGCCATGAAGGGGTACTGTTTACTGGCTTGCTCCTTATGGCTTGCTTAGCCTACTTTCTTATAGAACCCAGTACCACCAGCCCAGGAATGGCACAACTCACATTAGACTGTACCCTCCCATACTAGTCACTAATTATGAAAATGCCTTATAGCTGGATCTCAAGGTGGAATTTTTTGAATTGAGGCTCCTTCTTCTCTGATGACTCTAATTTATGTCAAATTGACATAAAACCAGCCAGTATATATAGTATCACATATTGCCTGGATGTTCTATGCTTAATTTTTTTTTATATTTAACATTTTCTTTTAGTGAACTATACACATCTTCAAACTTTGTCTTCAAGACCTGAAATTCTCTCTTCCATGTCTTTTAACTTTTTGGTGAGGCATACTGCTGATGTTTGATTTCCTGATATTTTCATTTCAAGTTTAATTTCAATTTGGCTTTTCTTTAGAAGTTATATTTCTTTGTTGAATTCTAATTTTATATATTTAATTACTTTCATTATTTTACTCAACTGTTTACTTGTGTTTCCATGGTCTTCATTAAGGAATTTATTCACATCCTATTTGAGGTCCTTCACCATATTCATAATTGTTATTTTGAAGTCTTATCTTGGGCTTTAGCTAAATTATTATTATTATTATTTTGGTTATTTTTGAGACAGGGTTTCTCTGTAGCTTTGGTGCCCATCCCGGAACTAGCTCTTGTAGACCAGCCTGGCCTTGAACTCCCAGAGATCCGCCTGCCTCTGCTGGGATTAAAGGCAGCTAAATTATTTTTGTCAGGGCCTATTACAGTAGTCCCTGGATTTGGGAGGTGGCATATTGTCTTGGTTGTTTGTGTTTTTTGCACTGGGATCTAGGCATCTGGAATTTTGACATTTGAAGTGTTTCTTGGTGTAGATATTTGGTCTTTCCATTAAGGTGTTTCAGTCAGTTGTTGATCCAATTTTGGTCTTATTCAAGTGTGGCTGCTGTTAGGTCCCAGGGAGAGAATGGTTCTGAGGGCCAGCAGGGAGTCACTAGGAAATGGAATTGGGCTAAAAGGAAAGGCTGTGTCCCAGATATGTGTCCCTTATAGATAGTGGTTCTTCAGTTTGGCAGGAAGTTACAAAAGAATGAAGATGGGCTAGAAGAAAATTCTGAAAGAGGTAACAAAGAATTATGGGGAGGACTCTGGGTCCACAGAATAAGGCTGAGTCCCGAGGGGATCAAGATGAGCTGGGAGAAGAGAAGACACTCAGGTGCATAGGCAGCATCAGGTCTAAGGTTAAAATGCATTAGGGAAAAAAGGATACATTTAGCCTTGAGTCCCAGTAAAATTCGGCAACTCTAGGTCTCTGATAGTGATAGGTTTTACAGAACCTCTACAGACTGGCAAGGAGTCCCAGGGGAATGGAGATGGGCTAGATGGAATGGTTGAAAGGGGCAGGAGGGTCAAGCTAGAACTCTTGCACTACACCATGAAGTAAGTCCTGTGGTTCATGACACCTATAAATAATTCAGTATTATCTTACACAGACTCCTGGGCTAAATATATTTATTACTAATGGTGCTATAACCTGAGTGGTGAGTCAAGCTGTTTAAAATGTATTTATATTCTAACAGTTTTGTAGTTGTATAAAAACAATAATTGACATACATTGAAAGAAACATGGTTTTATTTTAGTCTTAACCACAGTTACTTGCTAATGAAATATGTGGGCCTCTGGGGACCTCAGTACTTCTCAGACATTGGAATAAGGTTGGATGCCAGCACCCTCATTTCCTGCTCTACTTCGATTTTCAACACTTGCTTTTTATTCCACAACCACCAAAATTCAATGTGGAAATGATATGATATTTCCAAAAGGAATGTGCTGTGATCTAATGTTGAATTGGTACATGACCTTGAGCAAGCCGTTCACATAGTGGCTGATGGATCTCAAGTATCAGTGCATTTCCCAATATTTTAGAATATCACACAGTGCCCTGTAAGCGTGCTTCTGTAGCTGCTCAGAAGTATTTTAGAGAATAATTTGAGAACAACAAGTGGCTGTGTGTAAGTCATTTGCATAGAGCTGTCTTGAAGCTAGGTACTATGACTTACAAATTGGGTAAGAAACCTTAGCTTGGGAAGGAATGTAAATTCTCCCCTCATCCTCCTGGTTAGTCATTAGTAGTGCTGAGGCTTGAACTCAAGCCCTCTGGCTCTGAACCTCATTGCATCATGCCATGTGTCATAAGATTTGCGGGATTAAGCTTTTCACAGCTTCCTCTCCCCGTGACCTTTCCTGGGTTCCAAGCAAAATTGAAATTAGTATTTCTCAAAACATGTGGAAGTGCTCGAAACGCATGGAAATGATTTGAAGTCACGTCTGCTTCTTTTTTCTGTTTAAGATTTCAAGGCACACCTGCTAGTCTGAGCACAGATTAAATAACTTTACAATAGCCTTAAAATGGCTTCAAGAAAGATGGTTTAAACCTCGAAGAAGACAATAAATTTCACATTTACTCATAATTATTACAGCTAATTTTTAATGTGACTTGAAGCAAGCGCCACATATCACTTTCCCCCCCGCTGCCAGGACAGTTCCTTCATCACCAGCTGTTGGCTAATTCAGCCTGGGCCACCCTGGAAGTGGTCCAGTTCTTCCTGCATGGAATTTCTAAATCTCAACAGACCCGTGCAAAACTGAAACATAGCTATAATCTTTCATGTTGGTCATAGTTCTATTTAATTATTTGAAACATGACCTGATAAATAAATAGTGCAATCAGAAGAATTCTACTTTAACAGTAACGACTTCCACACCAATCTCTGCTCTCATCTAGTGTGGAACAGGTCTTGGATTTCTACTGCTATGTTAGGTAAACTCTTAATCAATGATGAAGAATCTTCAAGTTGCTGCTTTTCTTTTTGTGGTGGTGCCTAAGTGTCAATAAATTTAAACCCAGCCAAATAAAATTTTTATTTGTATAATTTTTAGGACTTTATTTTACCCTGAATTTATTGAATTGATGAAAGATGAGTAGTTAGAACTAAGAAATAATAAATCATTACAAAAGAAAATTGTTTTCAAGGAAAAGCCATTGAATACGAAAATTAAAAAAACATTTATATCGAGTCCATGAAAGAGATCACAGTTGAGAAAAGCTTCTGACTACTGGCGAACTGTTCTCCATTTCAAGAAATACACTAACATGAATGGAATATCTTATAAATGTCAAAAGTTTCATATTCTCATACTGCCTGAATCTTAAGCACACCAGTGTAAACTTGCATTCTGTGGATGTGGGAAACGACAGCTGAGTGATGATAGAATAGAAATCTCTCACCTTCTTAAGTGACTAGCTTGGGTGTGGCTCACCTCACAGACATGGCTTTCTTGACTGGCATGCTCTGCCTTCAGGTGAAAATACCTGTGGCAAAGTCTTTTGTATAAACATGGTGGCATATGAATAGAGGATACTGAATTTTATCGACAAATATTTAATTGAAATATAAAATGGGATGTGAACTTTTTAACCTAATCAATTACTATTAATTATGATTGTTGACATTTATTGAGCCAGGTATCACGTAGCATTTTTGTCACTAACTAAATACACAAGCAAAACAAATACAAAGAAATATTTATTTGGGGAGCCAGTGACCTTCAATGGAACAGGCCTGAGACAATGATCTCCACAGGAGCAGTTACAAGGGAGCCACCACTGATGAAGCAGACCCAACCAGAGACCTCTGCAAGACTGGGCATGAATCAGCGACCTACGAGGGAACAGACCTGAGCCAGCAACCTCTACTAGAGCAAGTCCAATGCAGCAACCTCAGAGGTAGGAGCCCCAAGCAAGCAACCTCAGTAGGAGCAGGCCCAAAGGACCCCCACTATTGCAGAGTTACCCCCAGGAGTGCTGAGCAGCCTCTAGGAACACCCAGTGACATCTGGGGTGACTGGAACTGTGGTCCTAACTGCACCACAAGGAGCAACCAACTGAGCCTTGGATCCACCTGGAAGATTGATCACTAGAGACGCAACCCCAACTACACCAATCAGAGGAAAAGATGGGTAGACAAGGTAAGAACACACACAACACCCCAAAAAGCAACATGACACAAACAAAAACTAGTGTCCCTACAACCATCCAAATATAGATGAAGCAAAAGAAAATGACCTAAAAAATAACTTTAGAAAAATATTTGAGGCTGCTAAAGAGGAAATGAAAAATTTCCTCAAAGAAATGGAGGAAATGACAAACAAAAAAAATTAAAAGAAATCAACAAATGCCTTAGAGAAAACCAAGAAAAAGCAATAAAGCAGGTGAAAGAAATGATTCAAGACTTGAAAACCAAAATATAGACAATAAAGAAAACCAAACCAAATGAATTATCAAAATGCAAATTCTGAGAAAACAGCTAGGAGCCACAAATGTAAGCATAAACAGCAGAATACAAGAGATGGAAGAGATAATCTCAAGCACTGAAGATAAAATAGAAGAAATAGACTCACTGGTCAAAGAAAACATTAAATCTAACAAAAGCTTATCACAAAATATCCAGGAAATATGGGACACCATGAAAAGAAATACACCACTGAAAATATCTAGGATATAACGTAAGATTACTTAGTAGATAAATAACTAGGAAGTCTGAGCCTGAATTCGATAAGACTGTGAACAGACACCAGCACTCATGACATACATATTGGAATTACCAGGTAAATCCTTTACAGCAAATATAATAAGATACTTTGAGAAATAAGGAAAATCAGTCTAGAATGAAAGAAAATATCTTAAACATCTCACCACTTTTTTTTACAATATACAAAAAGTAAATGGAGAATTTAGAGCTGCAAAACTAATAATGAAAATGTAAAAGTTCCTTGTTGTTGTATTTTGAGAGTCTGAGTTTTGCTTAAATACTACTGGGGATTCTGATATTCTTTTTCTTTAGTGGGTAATATACCCATTTAGGATACAAGCTTCTTACTGATATATGGTTTCAATGCCAGTTCCATTTCCAAAGATTACACCCTAGTTAGATGAACCTAATATGTGCACTATCCATTGGCCAGTCTGAGCAGTTTTCTCATAACTCATCTCTGCATATGTAACCTGTAGTTGACCCTACAAGGTCATAAGTAATTATATAGAGTTACTTTTCCAAGCTTTTTCATATCCTAGGGGCTTTTCTTTGTCACCTTTGCAAACAACTGGCTAAAAGTGGAAACTTCGTAGAGCCCATTTTTCTACCACTTGTCATGAATGCACTTGCACCAGGAATACATGCATGGGAAGAAAGACAGAAAAGAGCCATGGGGCTTTGTCCTGCTATTACTGGGTTAAATAATGACAGAGAGAGGAGCCAGGGAGGGGGGAGGGGGCTTTGTCTTGCTATCACTGGGATAAATAAAATCCAACAACCATGAAGACACTATTTTTTTTTTTAGTTTTTCAATTATTTGGAATGGGCTTGAAAGAGAAAATAATTTTGTTAAAAGTTTGTATCATTCTAATTTCAGTGAAAGAATGCTAATTTAATTTCAGTCAAATATAACACTCAAATCTTTGAAGTTGTCTTGTTCAGCACTAAGGGATTTTTTTTTTTTTTGGCAGGATAAGAGATTTGAGATCAACTGTGGATTAAGGATCAGAAAACAGGAGTTGTACATATAAGGGAACAGGAAAAGAAATAAATAGTATATCTGATAGATCTGGTCTCTAGTGTCTTGACTCGACGTTGAAGATGAAATAGCAAAACTAGTCCTAAACAAAGCTAGATTAATAGGATATTGAATTTCACTAGAATTTTAAGGGCAAAGTTTTACAGTGGCTTAACTTACAAATATACTTATGTTCTAAAACTCTATCTTTGATAATGGATTAATAATGCAAAGATAATATTTTGATGTTTCTGAGAGGCCTGTGGAAATCAGAGCAAAAAAAACCACTAAGATTTCTAACAATATCCTCTTCACCTCTCTGTGGTAAGAACAGGAAAGATTCCACCTCATGGACAAATCCTCTAAAGATCTAGTTTTACATAACAAAGTATTTAATAGTTATTGCCTATTTTAGACTCTAAACTGGTGGTTACTTAAAACAATGCTATTGGTTATCAGAATAAGAGTAAAATTATTTTAAAAAATAAACAGAGCCTCCTAAGTGGTGCCTAGAAATGATGTCACTGAAATCTGAAAACACTCCTCAACAGTTTATGTTTATATAATAATGTCCTGCTGATGTCTCTGATGTAAAAAAAAAAAAAAAAAAAGACAAGAAGCCTTAGAGAAAATGAGCTACTTGAACCCAAGCTGCTGAATGTATTTAAGCCCTGTAATTTTGTCAGAATATTACATCATCCAAATGGAGAAGATAAAGTGGAAGTGTAAAGGATATGAAGTGCAGTTTGTGTTCTTGACTCCGGAGACAGTAGATTGCAGAAGGTGATAAGTTAAAACTGCGGAGGAGAAAAGGTAAAGTCCAGAGCTGCTCGTGATGAATCCTGGCTGGGGTGAAACCAAGGCAGTGCCCGTTGTCGAAAACACACGGGCTTTGCTTTTTACTATTAAAATGAGATTTCCCAAGGCTGAGTGTAAAGGCGAGTGTAGAGTATGTGATGAGAGTGGAGCCAAAAATTCAATATGTGTAAGTGTTATAACCATTTCTAACTTATATATTTTCATTCCTAGTATTTCTAATGTAATTTCTGCATTACTATTTCATCAAGAAATCTTCCTGACTGGAGATATTAAGTCAGGCACAATGTAAAAGTGCTTTGATTTTTTTTTTAACAATGAGAGAAAAAATTTCATAGGGCCTAAGTAGTAAAACACAGGAAAAATTATAAAAAAAGAATCTGACAAAACGCATCACATCTTTCTAACTAGTAAGCACAAGAGGCGAAGGACTCTGCTAATTCCTGAGGTTGAAAATGGGGTTGTTTGGGAGCAAAAATACTGATTTTCTTTAGCCAATCTAGTTTTGGGTTGAGGGAAAAAGATGCCATTCTGTTACCTGCACTGGCAAGGATCTGTACTAGCCAATTAGTCTGTGCTGAATTTGCTGACTTTTGCCATGTGGATATCTTCAGGGGCAGGAAAGGGCAGAGGCAAAAAGCTTTCTCTCTGCTGCCAAATTCACAAATGTCAATCATCACTTCATTATTTATGTTGAACTCATTGTTTGCTTTATCTTGTATTTCATTTATGCTATCACAGACTAGATATAATATTTCTATTTCATAGTATTGCTATGAGCACTAATTGTGTTAATTAAAAATGCTTAGTATTGTCTTCTGGCACTTTAGTAACTCTAAAATGTTAGTGACACAATGACAATATAAAAGTCTACAAAAACAATTCATGTGATTCAACAAGAACTCTTCCCTAAAAAAAAAAACCTTATGAAAGAATTCTACCTTGCATGTAGAAGAACTCAAGAAGTTCAGAGTTATAGACTTCCAAAGTTTCAAAATTTACTATATAAACAAAAGTACAATTTAAAAATCTTTTAATTATGTTTATAAAATTAAATACTATTCAGACACTGGGAAATCTATCAGAGAACTGTCAGTTTTTGTTCTTAACAACTATTTGAAAATCCTAAGTTCTGAATCATTTCCCCTTCCCTTGTACATAGCAGATAATATCTAGAAAATTTACTTACCTTCCATTTAGCTACCTACTTCAGTAATAGGATGTTTAATTTTTTCCATGGAAACTATTTTCTTATGCAGAAGACCTAAAAGGCTTTGAATTAACTTTCATAGCATCGATAAATTCTATTTTTTTTTTTTGGTATTGAGTCTGGTCATTATCATCCCAGCTATATGTTTTTTTTTCTATTTTTGTAATACTTACCAAAAAGGGGGGAATAGAAAGCAAAGTTTAAATGAGCCTAGTTTTGACGGTATAATTATTCAAGAATATTTTAAGTTTTCAGTTCTTCTGACAAGTTTCTGAAATATTAGATTGCTGAGCCTTTGTTACCGTTTGAAGTGTCCCCCAGAAAGCCAATGTCTGAAGGCTTGGCTCTCTGCTGGTGTATCCAGTCATTGACAATGTGATTAGAATATTAGGGCTCTAATTTCATCAATGAATGTCTAAATTTATGGCATAATTAGGAGATGGTGGGAGATCTTGGGGCAAGGTACCTTATAAAGGTAACTTGTCTCTGATTCCTTCCATTTTTTGCTGCTTTCTGGACATCATGAGATGAGCAACTCCAATGTGTCTCACCCTCTGCCCTGGCATTCAGCCTCAGCAAAGGCACAGACACTGGAGACCGCTGACCATGAAGTGTTATGAGCCATATACCTCTTTTCAAATTGCTAAGTATTAACACAGTGGAAAGACTTCACACCTAGATGAAGAACTTCAGGAAATCAATGGTTACTGAGAGAGGAAGAATCAGTTTTCTCCATGGATACATCCCCTGATAAGCTATCCAATCCTAAGTGATCAGTCCTGAATACATTTACATAAGAGCCACACTAAATGGGCTCAGATTATGTGTGTGTGTGTGTGTGTGTGTGTGTATGTGTGTGTTACTTAAAGAAGACAAGGTCATGAGTTTAAGGAATGAAAAAGACAAGGAATTGAAAGGAGAGGGGTGGGAATTATGTGAATACAGTACTCGTGTGTAATATGTTCAAAATAACAAAATATTTCCATTATAAAAACTGGCCAACAACCTCCTGCTCTGTAGCTCCAGAGTGCTATGGCTAAGACACGCACTTTCTGAATATTTGGATTCAGTTCAGAGTTGCCAGTCCTTTCCTTGTTTATCTTCATAATAACTCAGGTTCCTCTTCTGCTTTTCCTTAAAGGCTCAGTTCAATTCTACTGTTTATTAGGGGGGAAAATTAGTATTGACTTTCTTCCTTTTGGTATCCATGGTATTTTCCACATATCCTTTGAGGGCAAACTTGCAATATTTTTATTTCATCATGTCTAGCTAAGCTTCCATATTATAGTTAAAGGTTCCATAGAAATCTGGAATTTATGTGACTGCGACTGTTACTCTGCTATTATTTTGCTCTTGACACAGGAACAGAAACTCTGCTTTACTTCATTAACTCTGTAGCAGGGCAGGCTTGGCCTATGATTACTGAGTTTGTTGATGTCAACCAGAAGGTCATGAGTAGTCCTCTGGTCTCTGTTTTCTATAATTAACTCAATCTACACCCGACGCTCTTGACTTCTTTTATGGGAATCACAATTATTTTTCAGCTCCCTGGAATTTGGTATGCGCTAGAATAATTTTCCTCTCATAGCGCTCTACAATTCAGTAAATGCCATAATCAGATGAGGAGCATGGCTTTCTCAACAGTGGGCATCACATCAGAAAGAGATGTGTGCGAGGCCAAGAAAGCCACCACAGTGAAGCAAGAATAGTTACCCCAAAAGAGATTTTTTTTTTTTAGCCTTGAAGACAGAGTGTCCTGAGGTTTTCTTCTAACATATGAAGCCAAATTTTCCTGGAGGGATTCCTCCTATGGTTTTAATGTTGTGTACAATTCTATACATACGATACAAGTCTATCAGAAGCATAGCCTGCAGGATGTTTCTTAATTTCATCCACAGCAACTGCTTCGCTGGCCTATACCACAAATTATCTGCTTCCTGTTAATTGTCAGATCCTTCAAGCAACAGGTGACTGGAAACATAGGCAGATGACACAGCAAGGACCAATGACAGACTTCTACTACTCCACAAGATGCAAGAAGTGCTCTATTCCAAAGAGGATGTGGAATTAGTCTCTGCAGAAGCCATTTTCCTCCTGAATTGCTGCAGGAACACGAAGAGCTAGCTATTCTGGACCAATCCTTCTGTAATAAAATTTCACTCTTTGGTCTCTGCAAATGTAGGCAAAGTCTTCTCATTTCCTGTGTGGCTCAATAGATAGAAACACTTGCCACCAAGCCTGACAATCCAAGTTGAACTCCAAGTAGGAGAGAGTTGACTCCTGCTAGCTATCCCCCCCCCCCCCCCACACACACACTCAGACACACACATGTAAATTATCTAGAATATTATTGCATTTGTTTACATGTGTGAGTCCATGTTGGACTAGATCTTGCTATACGGCCTAGGCTGGCCTCAAACTTATTGCTTTTCATCCTCATTTTCTCACATTGTAATATGAGAGGCCTGTGCCACTATGGCCAGTGCATAGGATATTGTTTTGACTAATACCATCCTACACAGAAATCACTTTAATATCTGTTCAGGGGCTAAGCATCACCTCAAACAAACAAACAAAACAACAACAAAAAGAAAACAATAGCACTCCTCCCAGCGAGACATTCTGAGATGAAGTCTTATTTTTGTGCTTGTGCCAGTAAGTTCATTAGGGTTAAAAACCCTCAGGCTCTTTGGAGTCTAATGCATTTCAGAGGTGTCAGCACACTGCTGGAAAAAGACAGGAACTGCGATGCAGACAAGGTAATGGTCCCCACAAACTGATTGTCATTTCTGTGTAACCACACACGTTCATTAGAAACTTACAGGGAGTGCCGATGAACACCCACTGCATGGTCTTTCCTCCAACACTGAACACTGATATCCTATGTTACATCCTTAACCAAAAGAAAGAGAAATGGAAAGAATTAAAGTGTTACTCAAGTCTGTGGGCTCTGGGAAGAAAGGCCAATTTTTCTTTACTAGATCAGGAACATTGCCCAAAAGAAGGCTAAAGAATTGTAATCTCTCCCTTTCTCTGTCTCTGCTTCTCTCTGTGTTTCCCTCTGTCTTTTCTTACCTCTCTTGATCTAGCTCTATCTCCCTCCTTTCTCTCTCTCACACACAGTTAACAACAAAAACACACAAATCAATAATTAACTAAAAGACCCACAGTACGTTTCCTTTAAATTGCATCCAGCAGAAATCTTTCCACTTAGCAACACGAAAATAGGCAACTCTCAGTATGAGCATGCTGTGATCCGTAATTACTTCCTGCATCTAATCCACTTAGTATATGCTGAGATTTGAGTCTGGTTTCATGTTAGGTGGGAAGAATAGCAGCCTCCAGAGCAGTGGTTTGGTGAATGTGAATGTTGACGAGACCCTCTTAGCTTAGCAGTAAGAAATGCTTTGCAGACAGTAGCTCTACAAACTGCAAAGCCCCGAGCATCAGGGCAGCAGTCTCACTGAAAACTGCCCCAGTGACTCTTGTGGCCGACTGAAGAAGCAGTGTGTGTGTTATGGTTTGTCTGAGAGTGTCTCCCACAGGCTAATTTGTTTGGACACCTGGTCCCCAACTGATGATACTGTTTTGAGAGATTGCAGACTCTTAGATGTGGGTAATAACCGGAGGACGTGCTATCCATCTTCAGTTCTTTTCAGCGTGAGTTCAGCTTCGTGTCTGCTGCAGCAATGTGACGGGTCTTCTACAGGCAGCCTACGCTCCTGCTGCTATGCCTTGCCCACATGATGTGTTGACGTCCCTTGGATCTGTGAGGCAGGGTAGATCCTTCCTTAAGTCAAACCTGCAGGGGCTTTCACCATAATGATGAAGAAAGTGACTCACAGAGTAGGCATGAAAGTGAAACTTAGATTCTCTATTTGTGTGACCCCCATCTGCCTCGTTACCACCCAGGTTTTCCATCTTCTGGCTTCCTATCACTCCAACTGAGAGTGCCCTTACTCCAAGTTGCTCTCTCTCTCTATAAAATCGCACTTATGATGACACATGCCCCCCCCCCATTATTTCCAACTATCATCTCTTTAACTTTGGTTAGTCTGTCTTGTCTTTCCTTTTGGAGTAGTTTCCAGTAGACTTTACAAGTGGACAGCCTATTGACTGAATTAATTCATGGTTAAGTTTGAATAACTGAGAGGCTTCTTATTATTCCTAGAAAGTCTACATTTTAAGAAGACTCCTGTTATCCAAAGAATCAATAGTTGGAAGATTTCAGAAGTTGTGAAGTAAACTAATTTAGGCAGTCTGGGGAAGATTTTCTGGTGGGTAAAGTCAGTAGACCACTAGTTGCTCATAGAACAAGCCAAGTTTTATGTTGATGAACCAGCCACACTACGGGGACTTGGACTGAAAAGCCACAAAGCTTGTGAAATCCCAGTTAGTGGGAAAGGGAAATGTCCTTGAGAAAGAAATTTCATAAAATGGATCAATGTAGACAATTTTAGACTTTTTTCTTAATCTTTTCTAATTGGTGGCAAAGAGTCAGTAGGGCTACCACTTCCTGAAGAACACTTACAAAGTGTCTACAAAGAATAGAAGAGCCAGTGGTGATGGATTGGTATCTATAAAGCAGTTTTCCACTTTATAAATCTGGAGAAGTTGATCTGCTTGGTGGGTGTTGTTCCTTGGGATCTTTTGGGCAAGGAGGTAAGATGGGGAAGGTGAAGGTGCTGAGCTGGCTTCTTGCTTTGGAATCCTGAGCACAGCTTTTCTTCTCTGAATGTTGGTCTCTTTTCTGTTAGGATGAGATAATAGTGATAATTTACATGTGCAGTGTTGTTTTGATGCCAAGGACTTATTGAAATAATACAGAAATCCAATAGATAGCTAAGTTGGGAGGTTCTCTTAAAATTTGGAGCTTTTGTTTATCAGTCCATTAACAACTCTGTTTAAATCCACAGGACACTTGGCACATAAAAAACCAAAGTACATACACACTGCATGGTGATTTTCCATAACCTTGATTTTTCCTTCTGAATATGTGTACCATCCCATCTTCTTTCTATGTAATTTTAGCCAAAGCTATTTTCACCCACTTGTCTTTTTGGCCATTGCACATATGTGTGTTTTCCAGAGGCTTAATCATACTCACATAGATATTTTTCCTATGATGCACCTAAGCTGACTGCAGGGAAATGAGTTAACTCAGTGTGATAGATTTTCTTTGGGGAAGTATAGAGGATTAAGAAAAGTGTCTGTGGGATGAGACAACATTCTCCTTGGAAAAACCTCAGTTCCATTAGTACAAATTCCACTAAAGAAGGCCACTGATGACCTGAATTAGAAAATCCCCATGTGTCATCAAACTTGAATCATTGCCTATAGTATAACATTGCATTATCATTTGCCTCTTTGTAAAGCCAGTTGAGAGAGCCTCAACTGTTTTCTTCAAGCATAAAAAAACCTCTATATGTTCAGAGCTGGTAAGATGGCCCCACTGGAAGAGAAGTAAAGATGGGGGATGAGGGGATGATTGATCAGTGGAAGCCACATTCTTCTCAACTTAGAGTTAGTTGCATGATTTTATATTTCTTTCCAGTTTTTGTTCAAGATTGCTGAGGATAGTTCCATTAGATATGTTAACATTTTTTCATAGAAACCATATTTGGGTTGATAGGTAGAGCTCTCGTCACCCCTCTTCCCCTCTGACTTCCTTTCCCCATCCTTTATTAGCTTGCCTCTTCCTTTCTTTCCCCCCTTACCTTTTTGAAATTGTTCTACCTCATTCATTTAGCTATTCATATTTTCCAGTTGTTCTCTCTTCCTTCTCTCCCTCAGCAATCCTCCCTTCTTCCTTTTTCTGTTTCTTTTTATTTTTTTAAGTTTTATACTCATGGAACTGAATAGGCTGCAATTCTCATTCTGTACCCTGATTTATCCACATGGAACTTTCTTTTTATATTAATTATGTTATTTTATTCTCTCATCTTAAAATCCAATTCTCCACCATAAGCAACTGTTTATTCTGTATTTATTCTGAACTCTTCAAAATTATCCTTTAGCTTTTGGTCTATGATTTTAATATTCTAATATATAGACAGACACAGAATTATTATCTCCTTACTCACTCAACATTGTTTTCAAGTCTATCTATCTATCTATCTATCTATCTATCTATCTATCTATCTATCATCTATCTATCTATCTATCTATCCAGTTTATTCAACTCAATTCCTATAATAACTCTTTTATTTATTAATTCTTATCTTTTTTCTAACTACCAGAATGCATATACTTTAAACATGTATCTACCAGGATAACCTTCTGGAACTGTGAGCTCCAAATTGAATGGTCCTTTTTCTAAGTCGCCTTACTATAGTGAAAGAAAGCATTGATTTTTCTCATCTAACGTATAAATGAATGCAGTGCCAATAAAAATATCAGGTATGTAAATATCTAAAAACAACCTGAAAAAAAACAACACAACAAGAGATAATCCTTCAGATACAAAAGCTGCTACAAATATTTCCCGAATTGTTCTTGCACAAAACATATTAGTGTGTTATTAGAGTAAAATAGCTATTTCCAAAACCAAAAATAAGAGGAATCCCCAAGGATAGATTAGTTAAATATTTTGTAAGAATGACTTAGTAATTTTGACATGTAATAAAGCAATGTGTTTACTATGGCTCAGTATGGCTTTAGTTGAAACATATACTGGATTGATATCATAATAATCTAAGTAAGGTATTTAACCTCACTTTCCAAGTGATAAAACTCAGACATATGCATAGAAACATTAAATAGCTTAAAGACTCTCAAGTAGGAACTCCAACCCAAGCAATTTAGCTCTGTAAACCTAACCACTATTCCGGGCAGCAATCTTAGAATAACATTGGCTTATTCTAAGCAGGAAAATAAAATTAGTTCCTTACTTAAAACTGCAAACACACAAAAATAACCTCTGGACAGTCATCCTCTTTTAAAAGCTTATGACATCACCTAGGATTTCTGGTCACTGGATCTGGTGGGTGGGTGGTGACTAATTCACCTCATAGCATAAATCTAAACATTTTAAATTTCTTAGAATTTCCTGTTGGCACCAGGAAATTAGTTTTTCTTTATACTTGCTAAATTTCCTCTTGTATATTTTTTACAGAAAAAAAAAACCTTGCAATCAAGTTTGAAGAAGAAGCAAAATTGGCAAATGAGGATTGACAATTGCTGGCTAAGATGTAGCTTGGTTGTGGTAGACTATGTAAGGCTCTAAGGTTAATTTCCAGCAGTACAAAAGCATAGCTGATGATGATCATTCTGGAAAAAATAGAGAAAGAAAGAAATGACAAGCCACCCCTAGTCCACACTAGAACAGAAACCACCATCTGGAAACTGCATGTTTTTCAGAAAAGATACAAAAGACTTGAAAGGGAAAATTTTGATTCATATTGATCCCCACACCCTCAGAAGATTTTAGGACATGTCAGCTTAATGTCAAACTTCTTCCTACATATTAGGCGGAAAGAAACAAAAAAGTCAACTCTAACTATGTGAAGATAAAAACATGTATCTAGAAACCCATAAATTCATCCTTGCATCCAACCAATGAGATAAAATATAGACATACAAGTATGGATTCATGATATCATTACTGAGATGATTAACTTTAGGTAACTAAAGGTACTGCAAAATCTTGCCAGGCAGTGCTGGTGCACACCTTTAATCCCATCACTAGGGAGACTGAGGCAGGCATATCTGTTAGTTCAAGGCCAGCCTGGTAGACAGAGCTACAGAGAAACAAAGCCTGTCTTGATAAACCAAGACAGATGCTGCAAAACTTTACTTGCCCTCCACTTACTTTAAATTTGTATTAAAAAATTCCTTTGACACAGCTCTTAGCTTTCCACTAAGTGTATTTCTAGCTAGCTCTTACATCTTAAATTAACCTATTTTTATTATTTTATATTTTACCATGAGGCTTCTGGTTTTACAGGTAAGATTCCAGGGCATCTGTCTCCCTTGGCAGTTACATGGTGTCTCCCTGACTCTACCTACTTTCTCTCTACATCTCTATAACCAAGAGACCTTGGGCATCTAGATGACTAAAAAAGTAAAGATAACTATTCGTAACATCTTCAGGGTAAAATTTTAGGGACATCAATTAGGGGTTGATTATAACTGGTATAGGGTTGGGGGTTGGGGTGGAAATTATGTAAGCTCAGGGATTTCTTTAAAAAGAAGGGAAATTAGATGGGATAACAGGCAGCTCACATTTAATAATAGTGAGTAATAGAGTGACTACTTGGAGCTATTATTTATAGACAATTTAAGTTGATATAGATATTTTATATTGATTAAAATTCGAATTATATTTGTTATATTGAATATGCTTCTACTTCTGTTTACAATATTTGTACACCTAGGCATTTATTTTGTTATATTGTATGCATGCATGTTTCTACCTCTGCTTAAGACATTTTGCATTCTGATACAATTTTAGGATATATTTATCATATTTCACTATACATTTCTACCTCTGATCAAGATACTTATACATTGTTTACATTTTAAGGTCATTATCCTCACTGGTTGAATAGTTATTTAAAGATTATCTAATATTCTAATATGAAGTCAGTCTTTAAGCTATATAGATATTAAAAATTATAAGTCAATAGTCATTTATGTTTGTCATGCTTACAGTTAAACTAATCAGATTCTTTATGGAGATTGTTATTTCACATAAATAGGTAACCTTCAACCACTTCAAAGAACTGTAGCATATGGCATTTAAATAACTTAAATAAATCTGTTGACGTGAGACATGATTACTCCTGGCAGCACCAATCTTTTCCCGAGAGAATGTCCACTACTTGGAGCTCGTTTTCTTCCAGGGAAAAACTGGTCTTTGGGTAAAGAACTGCCCGTGCCTTGATTATTGACAAAATGTATGGTATAGCCATACTGAACAAGCAGGATAAAAAAAAAAAAAGGACTGCCAAACCTTGCTAAGACAGTATAATATAGTAATGTCTTTATGGGACTCCTGACAGTAAAAATGAATGATTTCTGACTCCTGTGCCTGATCTTGGTACTATTTCCATCCTGTGGAGTTGCTGTGTCCAACTTCAATATGATATTTTCTATGTCCAACTTCGATATGATATTTTCTGTGTCCAACTTTGATATGATATTTTCTGCTTCATTGCCTTGTATTTCTCTTATCAAGTCTTGCTTTTATGTCTTAGATGCCTGTTCCTTTCTAAATGAAAGACAGAAAGATCTTGAGGGGAGGGGGATGGAGAGGAACTGTGAGGAGTAGAGGAAGGATGAACTATAATTGGATATATTGTATGAGAAAAGAATCTATTTTCAATAAAAATGGGGAAGCTCAAAGCTACAAAATATATTGTCAAATATATCAAATTTGATCACAACATATATTAAATCTTACAATATACAAAATAAATAAAATTATTCTTACTTAACCCTTTCACTTATTCATCTTTCTAACAACAGATTTTACCATAAGAAGAAGATAAAGTTGCTTATATAAGCATTCCATACACAGGAAAAGGCACACACACACACACACACACACACACACACATATAAGTAAAATATATAACATATAATTTATACTGAGTGGCAGAGGATTTAAGATGGCCCTGAATGTTGACATTTTTACCAGAACACACTTCAGGATGTTTGAAGTATAATTCATCTGCTGACTGAGGTTTAGTGCTTTCAGTGTCATGCAGAAAACCTAACCTGTAACAGATGCATTTAAACCTCTTTGGGTGCTGAGGAAATGTTATCTATCAGTTATGAAGCGAAGGAAACCCAACAGTAAAAACTTGTGCACAAGTTAATTGACGCTGCTCGCAATGATTTCATTTGTAAGAGCACATTTTGGATACTTATATCTGGGGTTTTTTTTTTGCAACACTATTTAAAAATTGCTTTTGGAGACCTGACTCCACTTCTTTTATTTCTGCTTTCGAATTATTTAACCTGTAAAAGGAAATTCAAAAAACTTGACTAATCCTTCCTCTTGGAACACATTTACACTCTTCCACAGTTTTCTCTTTGTTTTGTGATTATGGTCTAAGTGTCTCTTGTTTAATCTTTTTATCTATTTATTTTTTAACTTTTCCTCATTTTTCTGTCTGTAAATGCTAGATTGGTGAGAGAGCAGTTTAGCCATTCCACAAAGCCAGCTGTTTTCCACTAGAGACTGATAGCAAGAATGTGTGTGTGTGTGTGTGTTTTCCTCAAGATTCCAGAAGGCTTCAGATAATGGTAGTGTGCACGTCGGCATTTTCATTAGTCAGATGAATACCCATGCTCAAAGTCTAAGGTCCCATAGAAATAACTACCACTTTTCAGAGAACGCTTCGAAATCACTGGACTAAACAAGTATGTTTGTTTGTTTTTTGAATTTCCAGTACCAATCTAATCTCTAATTTTTTCTCGTAAAGTTTTTCCACCCTGTTGACTCTTGCTATGAATATTCAGGACAATGGATGTTTGAGCAGAGGCCTGGCAGCTGTAGGTCTTTCCTACTCTTTATTTTTCCCTTACATGCAGCCTGGACTCTTTGCTTCCAAATAAGGAGCTCAGTTCTTGAATATGAAGACATGCAAACTCTGGACTTAGCTAGTTATTGCTCTGTCAGTGAGGGAATCATGTCTTCTTGAAAAGTGAGAATCTTGGAAGTAACTAAGGTAATGAAGGTAGTGATCAGAGAAACCACCCCTGTTCCCCTGTAGTTCTGTGACTCTCTACCTTAACTTTACATGTTTGTATCACAAGAAAAGAATCTTCAGAAAGATTATATTGGGTAATCCTTTCTCATTAGCCTCTTCTTTGATTCAGATCCAGCAAATTACATTTTCTCATTTCCAAAACCTTGACTTCACCCCAGTTCGCACAGTGCTACATATGTAAGAGGCTAGGACTCAACATTTCCTGTCTTCCTTCCTTTCTTTGAAATTTCAGCATCACAAAGGCAATTATATACTTTTGTTATGTGTCTGTTTAGCATATATCTTCTACAATTTGAATGCAAAATTAAGGAAGGTCAGAATATTTTTCGACTTGATTCACAGCTAAATTCCTAGTAGTAGAACAACTGTTGAAAAATAAAATTTGATAATAAAAAATGATTTAGTTTCATCACATTACCATCACATTTATTTCTATTGTGTTTTTACATTGTTTTGATTAAAATAATCTAAAGCATAATTCACCATAGTAATGATGACATGTGAAAACATTAGGGACGTGCTGATCCAAACACAAGCAGAAGGGTTACTATGTAGTTATGAACCTTGAATGGTTAATTTCTCTGAACTCTATTATAATCATGTATGAAGGAGGAGAGTAAGGTCTTCAAGACTTCCTAAACTCTGTATTCTAAGAATTGAAGGTTTATGTTAAAGTAATTAAACTAAATTTGACACTGAAAGAGAACGTTACAGTCATTAGGGTAAGATGCTTTCTATAATGGACTGGTGGCCCGAAGAGACAGAAAAAGTAAGAGTTAAAGGTGACAAATAGAAGTGGGCAATCAGGCAGGACAAAACCATGAAAGCTCAAGAGAAGAGTATTTGTTGTGGTCTTTGGCATGAATCAAAGGTTCAGTCTGTCCTTTGAGGAGATAGATGTCTGTAAAGATGTGTCTCAAGTTACAATCATTGCAGAGAGAACTTTTTAAGAGTAAAGTTCGCGTTGAGACCCTGGTATGACCATCAGTGCCGGGGAGACTTCCTTCTGTGGCAGGCTTCCCAACTGCTGCTGGTTGCTTTCTTTCTCAGGTTTGGGGATACAAGATGAGCAGACAGATTGACCCCTACCATCCAGTAACCTTATGCTTGGAAAATCCAAAGAGAATTCTTTGTGGCCCCTACTGAAGTCTCCTTGAAGAGTGCATGTATCCCAAGAGCATCTTTCTCTGCCTTGCCTCTGCTCACCACCACAATTAAAAGAATGTTTTTCTGAATATTTATTTTGTTTGCTTGGGGTTTCATAAGGTCTTAATCTCAAATTGATAGGCAGCGAAAACAGAAATTGGAGGGCCTTTTTTTCCCTTTGAGAAAATTCAACTTTCTCAGTAAACACATGCTTTTGCAACATTCAAAATGACTTTGAGTAAATATTTGGTTTCATTTCCTCCATTCTTAAAAAACTTTTCAATTGACACCATAACATCACTGAGACTTTATTAAATTAAAAAAATCACTAGCATCAAATATAATCGGATGAAAACAAGATCACTTCTCTAGCTTATGAAGCTTGGCCACAATTCCAGTAGGGTTTCTTAATTAAAACCAAAAGGAAATAAACTGACAGAATTCCACAGGAATTCATTGAATGCAACTATAAAATTTAAAAATATAAAACAATGTTATGACATATCTTTTGAATAAGTATATGGATTCTTGCACTTGTTTATTTAACTGTAATTATAACATTGAAATATTACTATGAAAAAACATCATTACTCAAAAGGAGACAACAATATCTTTAAAGGGATGAGGTTCACAGTTCTAGGGATTAACCTCAGGCTCATGAATGCAAGGCAAGACTCCACCAACTGCGCTACATCTTCAGCCTCCAAAACTTTAACTTGAAAAATGCCATTACCTTTAATAATCCATTCAACTACTGACTATTTAGTCAGAATCTACAGAAACCTATGGCTTCCTAGATTTAGAAGTGGCTATCAACTCTACTAATTTATAAAATTACTGCCTGTTTTTTTTTCTTTTTGTGAAATGCTGAGGCTCTAAATCCAAATTTTGTGAAAGATTATGATTTCAGTTTTTCTCAATGGTAAGTAGTAGTATGCTAAAAGAATATTGTAGGCTTGTATTGCACAGAAAGGGAAGAAGGACTTAACGGCCCCTTTAGTAACAACCACACCTTAACCTATGAGGATTTAAGAATGGTCCACAGTGGTCTGAGAATAATGGCTCTGATTAGGGTCCCAGATTGTGTACTGTTTGAAAGGGGCCTCACTGGAAGGAAGGAGACTCAAGAAACTTGCTCAGAACATCTAACTGGGTAGTTTAGTGAGGTTCTTTTATATAAAAATTTTTGAGAATTTTGCACAATAGATTTTGATCATATTATCTGAACTTTTCTATCTCAATCTACCTTATCTTCTAACGCTCAAACTTCACTTCCTTTTCCTCTCTTTTTAAAATTAATAACCCATTTGTTTGAATTTTTCATGTCCGTATAAGTCCTGTGTGTGGAACTCTAGTTGACCTAACATGAGCTACACTCTTAAAGAAATAATAAAAAAAGCAAAACAAAATCTGAATCTCCTTTTCCCAGAAGCCATTGCCTGCTCATAGGTAGCTCCCCAGCTGCAGAACATCGAGAAGGTAAGGATCTTCTATGAATGAGTTTTCGTTAGAGAAAGAGCAAGTCTTCCCTTGCTCCTTTTTACTTGCTTGCACTACCAATGGAGGAAAACTTCTCTTCGACATTGTGAACAAGAGAGCGACCCCTTTGAAAGAACAAGTTCTATAGCGGCTAGATGACTGAAGGAAATGTGGCTGCATAAAATTCTTAGGAGATTTGTACTTCTTCTGTTGAGAATTCTCTGTTCAGTTCAGTGCCCCATTTTTTAATTGGGTTAATTAGCATTTTAAAGTCTAGCTTCCTGAGTTCTCTATATATTTTGGAGATCAGACCTTTGTCTGTTGCGGGGTTGGTGAAGATCTTCTCCCAGTCAGTAGGTTGCCTTTTTGTCTTAGTGACAGTGTCCTTTTCTTTACAGAAGCTTCTCAGTTTTAGTAGGTCCCATTTATTCAATGTTGCCCTTAATGTCTGTGCTGCTGGGGTTACACATAGGAAGCGATCTCTTGTGCCCATCTGTTGGAGGGTACTTCCCACTTTCTCTTCTATCAGGTTCAATGTGTTCTGACTGATATTGAGGTCTTTAATCCTTTTGGACTTGAGTTTTGTGCATGGTGATAGATATGGGTCTATTTTCATTCTTCTACAGGTTGACATCCAGTTATGCCAGCACCATTTGTTGAAGATGCTTTCTTTCTTCCATTGTATACTTTTAGCTCCTTTATCGAAAATCAGGTGTTCATAGGTTTGTGGGTTAAAATTCGGGTCTTCTATACGATTCCATTGGTCGACTTCTCTGTTTTTATGCCAGTACCACACTGTTTTCATCACTGTAGCTCTGTAATAGAGTTTGAAGTCAGGGATGGTAATGCCTCCAGAAGATCCTTTATTGTATAGGATTGTTTTGGCTATCCTGAGTTTTTTTGTTTTTCCATATAAAGTTGATTATTGTCCTCTCAAGATCTGTGAAGAATTTTGATGGGACCTTGATGGGGATTGCATTGAATCTATAAATTGCCTTTGGTAGAATTTCCATTTTTACTATGTTGATCCTCCCAATCCAAGAGCAAGGGAGGTCCTTCCATTTTCTGGTATCCTCCTCAATTTCTTTCTTCAATGCCTTAAAGTTCTTGTCAAATAGATCTTTCACTTCCTTGGTTAGAGTTACCCCAAGATATTTTATGCTGTTTGTGGCTATCGTGAAAGGTGAAGCTTCTCTGATTTCCCTCTCTGCTTCAATATCCTTTGTGTATAAGAGGGCGACTGATTTTTTGGAGTGTGCTGGCTTTGTGGTAGCCTAGCCAGTTTGGATGTTCACCTTCCTAGATATGGACGGAGGGGGGAGGACCTAGGACTTACCACAGGGCAGGGAACCCTGACTGCTCTTTGGACTGGAGAGGGATGGGGAGAGGAGTGGGGGGAGGAGGAGAAGGGTAGGAGGAGGGGAAGAAGGGTGGGAGGAGGGGGAGGGAAATGGGAGGCTGGGAGGAGGTGGAAACTTGTTTTTTTTCCCTTTTCTCAATAAAAAAAATATCAACATACAAAAAAAAATTCTTAGGAGATTGCTTACAAAGTCCCTCAAACAGTGAGACTTAAAGTCATAAAATCAATCTTCTCAAAGTTCTGGGGCTGGAAGTCTGAAACGCAAGTGTCAGCAGGATGGACGCACGGAGGCTGCAGATCTAGCCATGCTCTTCTTCCAGCTTATGGAGATGGTGGTGGTCCTCAGAGCTTCTTATCTTAAGATACATCACTCTGCCGTCCACATCCCTCCTCACACAGTGTTTTCTCCAATGTGTCTTTTTGTGCCTATATCTAAATTTCTCTCTCTTATTTATTTGCCAGTCATACTATTACAGCTCATCCAATTTCAGAATGAGCTTCTTTTGAAGTCTGTTCCATTTCCAAAGACCCTGTCTTCCAACAACAACAACAACAAAAAAATCACATTAATTGCTGCCAGGGCTTAAGAATCCAACATCTATCTTTTGTGGGATGGAGAGTACAGCAACTCTCCTGATTGGGATGATACCTCAAGGAGCTATAGAGACACATATATCAGGTGTCCATTGTCCCTGAAGTGTGTTTTGAAATACTTTTCAGACATTCCAAAGTTATGCAGAGATGTTTGAAAGGGGAGTAGAGCTAAGAATCTTTATAACCACATCTGCATCAAGGATACCTCATAGTAACCTCTAGAGTAGCTCTGCCTTGGAAGAACAATAGTATTATGACTAAAAATGATAATTGTAGACTCGGAAGTTAGGAAGAGGATTTTGGATAACAAATTTTGACTTGGTGTGTCTGGATTAAGTATGAGATCTCCTATTTTCACCAAGCATGCAAGCCTTCCCTCCAGCTCTCAGATTCATTATAAGCATTGGATCATGATTGTGAAGGACATCAATGCCTAAGGTTTGCATGATGAGTCATCAAGCTGCAGACAAGGAGAGATGATGGTTTAGTTCCATCCTGAGAACCAAGAAACCAGATGGTATAGTTCTGTTGAAAGTTTGGCTGGCTAGAGAATAGAAAAACCAATGTCCCAGTTTGAATGCAATCAGTCAAGAAGAATTCTCTCTCACACCAGAGGAAAGCCAATATTATTATTGTCTATAATCTATGGTCTATTATTTAAATGCTAATTTTGTTCAAAAATTCCCCTAAAATCACTCAGAATTATCTCTTGACCATAAATTGGTAGCCCAGTTAAGCCAACACATAAAATTAATCAATACATTTACTTTTTGAACATTTGTCCTTTGTCATCTGACTGCTTTAATTCTTCCAATTTTTACAAGGATACTCATCGGGTTGAGTGGTTATCAACACTATTTCCCTAATGAAGATACAAAACTAAAAGGGAGTATGCAAATTTCTTAATATTTCACTCATCATAAATAGTAGATCCAAGACTTTAATACATGTTGTCTGGATGCAGATGTGGTAATATTATCCTTTGCTTTTGGCGAGGTTGTGGGTGAAGCTAAGTAGCCGCATGGAAATCAAGTGTGTTTGGTTAAAAAGGACTTTGGTGTATAATTCATTCATGCTTGCTGATTTATTTGTAAATAGTAGGTGACTTCTTTGAAGAATGGGAGAGGAACTTTATTATGATTTCAAAATAAGCAAGAGTGGTCAGATATTAATATCTTGAAGACTCAAATGGTTTAGAAAGGTTTTTTGTTGTTTTTGTTTTTAATTTAATTTTATATTCATTGGTGTTTTGCCTGTGTTCATGTTCTGTGTGAGGATGTCAGATACCCTAGAACTGTAGTTACTATGTGGGTTGTGAGTTGCCATGTAGGTACTGGGATTTGAACTTGGGTTCTCTGGAGTACAGCTAGTGTTCTTAACCACTGCGCCATCTCTCCAACCTCTAGAAAACCTCACTAGCACATTATTGGAACAACATGGAGGCACCTTTATTTCTAACACAGTGGATACAAATAAATCTACAACAAGACCAATTATAGCCTTAGTTATGGCACATCTTACCTGTCTTTTAATAACATGGTTACGTAAGCACTTCCAAATGGTTGACAGTTTGGTCATAGCCAAATCCCACTAATCATAGGGAACCAGAGAAATCATTTAGTCACATAAAAAAAGGGAAAGAGAAGAACTGCATGATCTAATGAGGTTTTCTCATTTCCAGTATCTGTAAAATGTATTATTTAGTAATACTTTCAGAGATGCATATGTAATTTGAAGCAAATAATATGATAACCAGAAGTGTCTATTTTGGGGCTCAATTTCAGCTGCAATTGGTTTGGTGTACTTGTCCTTGCATGCCTCTCTTCTTACAAGTAGAAAGCCTTCACTGAGTTCTGCATTAAGCAAGAGATTGGACCTTTACTGAGTCTAGTGGAAGCTTGCTTTATTGAGCACCTAAGAAATTTTAAGAAGGTTCTGGCACCTACTTGTCTACTTTTTCACTTCTCAAGTTTTTAAAAAAATAAACTGTCTTAGCTATGTTTCTATTGCTATGATAAAACATTGTTAAGTATTTAAGGTGGGGTTCATGGTTCCAGAGTGGGAGAGTCTGTGACCATCATGGTAGGCAGCACAGGAGAAGGTAGGCAGGCATCGCAGTAGAGTAGTTGAGAGCTTACATTACGATCCACAAGCACAAATTAGATAGAGCTAATTAGGAATAGCATGGGCATTTGAGGCCTCAAAGCCCATCCCAAGTGACACACCTCCTTCACCAAAACCACACCTCCTCCTCATCCTTCCCAAGCAGTTCCACCAACTTAAGACCAAGTATTCAAATATGTGAGCCTATGGGAGTTATTCTCCTTCAAATCATTATAAAGTAGTCATCAAATGTATGAAAAAGCAAGATGCTTTTTTGGACAAAGTCACTTTTTTCAGTTCTAAGGAAATGGGTGAAATAGCAATGCTGGAGTGACAAAGTCAACTGTTTCAAAAGAAGTCACTTTTGAGAGTCACTTAGTCTAGACAGTGTATACACGGGTTAGGAAATAATCATTTTTTTCCATGAAGCAATACAAACTTTTGCCTGCATTTTCCCCAGATGTACCACCAGCAGAGTTTAAATAAACACAGCAGTCTGGAGAACTATTCATTTGGCAAAATGGTGTCTGATTGTTGGTTTCATAGGTAAAGGGATGAGTCTGAGAAAATCAGGGATTGAGAGCCTGAGGCATTGTAAAACCACAGTGTTTAACAATGACAGGGAAATCAGCAAATCATAGGAACTTCAGTAACCCAAAAGAAGGCCATATAACAAAGCCATCCCTTTTGGGATGGGGTTTTCCATGTTAGGAGGTTGGCAAAGGCTAGGCCAAGAATTTTGCATAGGTTTATTAGAAGGAAGAGTGTATGCTTTCTTAGGAAGGGCTATTTTCATTACAGGAATGTTAAGGGACTGAGTTTTGGAGGTGCCTAGAAATATATTTAAGGTCTGAAAACAAAAGTATTATCTTCAAGTATGAAAAGACAGTTGTAAAACTGGACATGTTTGATAACTTCATGCATTCATGGTATGAGATTTGAAAACTAGTCCAGATATCAACTCCTACGTCCAGTAACATACTGTATGATGAGAAAATAGTGACATTAAGTCAATAACAAATGAAAGGAGTGCCACCTAAGAGAATGACTGACTTGGTATTAAAGGAATAACACAAATGGTTGGGGAGATGTTTCCATAGGAAAAACATTTGCCATGCAAGTGTGAGAACCAGAATCTAAACCTCAAGCATTCACATAAAAGGCATAGCAGCCACCTGTAAGTACAAAATGTAGAAAGTAGAAACAAGGGACCCCATGAACAAGATGGATAGCTAGGCTGCCTTAATCTGTAAACTCTGGGTTCATTTAGAAACTCTGCCTCAATGAATATAATGGAGAGCAATCAAGGAAGATCCTGGACATCCATCTTGGCCCTCCACATGAACACACACACACACGCACACACTTATACCTGATGTGGGATTCCACTCTGTATGCTATGAATACTGTTGGCTAATGAATATAGCTGCTTTGGTCTACAGCATGGCAGAACTGAGTAAGGCAGGAATTACAAGCAGATAAAGGAGGAAAGAAGGCGGAGACAGGGAGACAGAGGCACTGGAAACGTGCTGGTAAACCGCAAGCCTCGTGGTAAAATATGAAAAAACAGAAATAAGTTAATTTAAGATATAAGAGCTAGCCAATAAGAAGTGTGAAATAATAAGCCAGGCAGGGTTATATTAATACAATTTTCCTGGTCTGGGTAGCTGGGAAAAGAAAGAGCAGCTTCTGTCTACACACACCCACTCTCAAACACATACACGCAGACACACACTGTCACATATGGTCTCTCACACACACCTGCATGCTTATCTCACCTCATGTGCACCCACATATGTGCAAACGTGAATATATATGCAGGTACACACACACCCTCACACAGACACACAAACACATGTGCAAAACTAATAGGACATAAAATAACACAAAAACTGTAGGAGCAAGAATCCAGAAAACTTGTTACAGACAACTCAAAAGCTGAGCAAGCATGTTTATAAATTGGAACTTTATTGTCGAGAGGGTCTCCTGCTGGTATCCTGTTGGCCATGAGGATAGAATTTTAGCACAGGGACATCATCATGGACATTGTGACATCCCAGCAATAGTTAAGGTTGGATTGCTCTGGGTTAGTCCTTGATGGACAAGATTTTTCCAAGAAGAGTGTGTGACACAGAGAAAGGTCCCTTTGGAGTACGTTTCATGTACTGAGGTTCGTTCTCTCACAAATCATCTATAACCTTTAAAAGTCTCTCTTATTAACACTTCCTCTCAAAATCCATGACTACCATATATGAAAATAATCAGCTCGTGTCCACTTATTGGGATGACCAATTATGAAATATGCCTTTTTTAAATCTTTACCATGCAACATAGGGTCTTGGAGGCTCGGGCACCCATCACACATGTATATTTCTCTAGAATTATAAATAAGTCACATTCAACACCAATTAACATCATCATCAAAAATATTGTGCATGGCACGCATGTCATGCTAGAAGCGAGAACTGAGTGTACAAAGCACTCTATCCTGGAACCCTCCCAGCCCAAATGACTTCATGCAGAGAAAATAAATAACAGAGAGCAGAGTTTGAACAACGTGAACTCTTTTTTTATTTGATTTGGTTTCCGGTCCCTACCATCCCTTAGCAGAATACCTTACACAACGGAGGTGTTTGCTACAGCGAGAAGTGGATAGGGCTCTGTAGGCTTTGTCACACTTGATTTTACAAGCCAACTATAGCCCCAGTCAAGACACGCAGCCTTTTACTGTGGAGGCTTTGCCTTTTTTGCCTGCCTCTGAAGGACAGGGAGGAAATGTGATAACACAGCCATTTGTATCCAGCTGAGTTACTCCTGAAAGGCCTTTTTGTGGGTTCTTCCAGCCAGAGAGAAAGGTACTCATTGTTAGCTGCTTGTATTTGAAGATGACCTCGCTGATAGGGGTTTATCTTCAAGTGCTGGAAAGTACAGTGGTCTTGGAGGCTTGCAGGAAGGATTTTTTGCTGTGCTGAGAGCTTGTTTGCAGCTCCTGGTAATTGCAGCACCGCCTTTCCTCGGGCTTGTCAGGGTGAGTTGGCTGGGGTCTGCTACCTGCACACCACAGCTCTTTGTTGGAGGGTGTTTTAATCCAGAATTCCATAGTTATCAAGAAACGGCTTGTGTCAACACTAGCTCTTATTGTGTTCAATAACACACTTGGGGGCCTCTGACTTCTGCTCTTGTTTTTGCAGAGCAAATCACAGTGGAAGACAGACAAAGGTTAATTTTTAAGTGGATTCTGCATTGGTATTTGCTGCATCTCCCTTGATATCTGAATTGTTTAGCATATGACCCTAACATCAGATCATTTTGTAAAAAGAATGTTCTTTGCTGGTCACCTGTCCATCTGCATCAATCACTTGATAATGGAAAAAAATCAATGTAATGATCTGTTTTGAAAATAAACAGTGAGCTTGACTCTGGCCTCCAGAGCCTATTATCATGTGGTAACATCATTCTAATCCAATGACATTATCTGCTCAGGATATTATGATGGTGGAAAATATTTCACTTTTGTTATCAGTACAAAGAGGCTGTGATATTTAATTATGGAGAAGTATGTTTAACTTGTGGAATCTGGTACGTGAATTGTCAGAAGATTGACAGTGGTATCTAATTTGAACAGAAGATTATTTAGTGACTAACAAAAATGTTTGCATGACTGTTTCCTTCATTAAGCTCTCTCATCAGCAAATGAACTAATTTATGTTCTCATTACACTGAAGTGCTAGGAAATAAGAGAGGGGCTAGAATATAGCGAATAGCACCTCTGGTCAATTGTGATGTTGGAAAGAGAAACTTTTAGGAACGACACAGCAAGAAAAGTACTTCCAAGTTGAAATATAAGCAAATCAGGGAAAGTCATTGTCACTTTCTTTCTCCTCTCCTTCTCCTCCTCCTCCTCCTCCTCCTCCTCCTCCTCACTCTTCCTCCCTCTCTCCTCTACTCAGCATCTGAGAATAACCGAGTTGTTAGGAAAACTAGAACCATAGCTGAGTCTTTTGACCAGTGTTCTGTAGTAGTGCATTCTTGCCGAAGTTCTGATTCCCACCTGGGATCAATCTATGGCAGAAGTAGCTGCAGGGAGAGGGATTCTCTCAACCTTACAGCATCCCTATTCTTGGTCTCAATAGGAATCTTTATTCTTCCTTTTCACCCATTTGAGGCCAAAGAGCAGATTCCAGGGGAACCTGGATAATTGCTGGCTCTTTTAGCAGTTGGGCCAGAGCTGCCCAGCGTCTTGGTTTTGGCTGCTAAGAAATGTCTGAGTCACTCACTTGGAGTGTTCTCAGATTCACAAATGTGCCACATGGACCAAGAAGCAGATCTTTGTATATATATAAAGCTGGCAAGAGTGGAGGTAGTTGTTCTGAGGGCTGCCACCATATTTACATGGGAGCTGGGTTTGCAAATACAATTTAAGAGGACAACAATGGCCTTGGTTTTTTTTGACAGGAAGCCAAACTCAGTTTCAAGGCTGGTGACAGCAGAATGGGGAAGAGCAACATAGCCTGTATGTGGGGTGACCCTGAGCAATTTGGAAAACTGACAAAGTATGGACTTCTAGTTTGTTCATACTTTTTAATTGAAAAGCAAAAATTGTACATATTTATTGTAGCATGATGTTTTGATGTATTGTAGGATGGAAAAGTCAAATGAATGAATATGTGTTACTCACGCACTTAAATGTTTTAATGCTGAAGACATTTACAGTCTTTTAAAATATGCTTTAGTAGCTATCTTCCCTTGGGCATATAGTTCTATTGTCAACTAAGTGCCTTCTGTAGGCCCTTAGTATAAGCAACAAGCTGACAACTTGTCAATACTCAAGCCTTCGAAGTAGAATGTTTACCTACAAGAAATCATTGAAGAACTGACCTTTTTATAATGTGAACTTTGATATTAGGTTAACTCAGCAGTTGGTGTTAAGTAGATTCTTGTATTGTTCTGTTTGACTTTTGGTTTTTAATAACACAGCCATACTGGGGAACCTCCTCCAGACAATGGTCTTTGAGATGCAAGGCCAGGTTGGTCGTGGTCTTGGGTACCAAAAATGTTTGCTCTCAGGCACGTTTCATTAACTTTTGTTACACACACACACATACACACACACACACACACACGACCTGTTCAGTCCTATACTATTAGTTGTATATCTATTTTCATGGCTGGTCATTTGGTATTGGATAATCAATTGATGTGCTTTTACCTGGGGAAGAATATTCCTCCTACTTTTGGCATTCCTCAATTACCTATAGTTCTCTGTGTAAGATTGAGGCCTCCTGTACAACTTCCACACTTGAGGACTGGGTATCATTGAAGAAGAGAAGGTAAAAAGATTGTAAGAGCCACAGAAATTGGGAGTATGCTGTGAGATTATAGGAATGTCAGAAATTATATTCATAAGGTCTCAAAAACGTGACTACCTAACCACGGACAGTTTTTGTAAAAAGCAACAAGGGAAAATGTCAGATTCAATGGATTATAGACAGACTGTACAGGGCAAACCAGAATATAAAATGACATTGTTGTCTGGAGTCCACAGAGACTCTTGTTGCACGGGATTTCGTAGCCCTTGGCCAAAATCCCCACTAGGCTCCTGAGGGTCAGACACAGTGTTAAATCACAATGTCCTAACAAGACTCCACTTACTTATCTGTGGAGGAGGGTCAATGAGAGCTATGCTTCAGAGACTGTTTTCAGGATTAAAAAAACGAGTGCTTTGTAAAAGATGTCTCAGCTGGCCTTCTGTATATGCTGGACTCCAGAAGTAGACTTCAATGCCAGCGAAGGAATGAATGGATGTACTAGCAAGGCAAGGGCAGAGAGGCAAAGACAAAAAGCTTTTTTCTTCTATGTCCTTATACAGATTTCCAGCAGAAGGTACGGTTTATATTAAAGGACTGTCTTCCTGCCTCAAGATCTGAATTAAAGGCTCGAGTCTTCCAACATTAAGATCTGGATCAAAAGGTGCATGTCTTCCTACCTCAAAGGTCCAGAATAGAAATGGATTCACTCACTTCAAAACAAACAGAAAGTCTCCATAGGGGTGCCCTCCATTTCTGGATTGGAGTTCATTTCCGATATAGTCAAGTTGGCAACCAAGACTAGCCGTCACACCGGACTCCTTATATTACGTGTTTAATGCTACCCAAACAGAGCGGTACATTAAGTGTCTCAGCACTCTTTAAGATAGCAAACTTCCAGTAGGCACCAAATACCTGTTCAGTAGAAATGCCGGATCAGGACCTGCAGGCATTCTGTCATGCGCAGTTGCCTACTTAGTAGCCTGCATTTCCCCCCTTGCTCTGTCTGTATACGTGAAGCACAAGAGCCTGCTGACAGATGGCTTGCTCTAATGGATTCAGGAGAGAGGCCAGGACTGTTAACTGTCATTGAAATGAGATTACAGTACATTTGCCAGAAAGACCTGTATTGACTGGGAAGGTCCTTTACCCTTGGACCTGCTGCTGCTGCTTACTGGTGCTGCTTCATAAAGAGAACTATGACCCAAAGCCCCACTTTTATGAGGATGCATGGTCTTCATTGTACTTGTTCTGTTATTATGTATAGTCTTATAAGAATCCAAACTCCAATATTGTTTCACTTTATTTTTCAGAAAGATAGCATATTTTCCTTAGGCTATAGTTTAAGAAAATGAGATATATTTGGATTGACAGTTTATGTGATATTCTAGTAAATTAATGATATGTATGCATGCTTTTCTAACTCACACATACAATCAAAGAATAAATTTTTCATGATATTTCTTTTAAAAAAAAAACCTGCCTAGTTTTTTTTCAGTCTTGCTAATGGTAACGTTAACTTGGAAATTAGAATTGAGCAATTTTATCCCCCAAGAGAAATAACATGGGTTTTGACTGTTAAAATGAGCAAAAGGCCAGCACTTTCATTTCCCTTAGTGTGAAAAAAATGTCCCTATCCCACATGTTATCTCATAAATGACAGAGAGTTTGGTTTTACAATTATGTTTCCCAAAAATAACAGTCTGAGTTCCTTAAATGTCTTTCCCTGCTTTTTCCCCCTTTTTTTCCCTTTTCTTTTCTTCTCTTTCTCTTCTTTGTGTCTTGGCAGTTCTAAGCCTGGCAAGATTTTTGGAAGTTCTTCTGTAATTCTTGGAGAACACCTTTAGGGATATGCTCATATTATTAAGAAACACATCTCGGCTAGACACTTTAATGTGCGTCTGGGAGGCTAATCCAGGCTGGCTACAAAGTATTCGCAAGTCATTTTCTATTACCAGAAAGTACAGAGAGTGAATGTGGGATTCCCAACAGCTTCCCCTGGTCCTCTCATTTTCCTGTTCGAATTGTTGGTGTCACAAACATTTTCATGTATGTGACCCAGTTTTGTGTCTTTATTTTGTCTTATTACCGTCTCAAGGACATTCAGGTGTTCTGTAGGAATGAAGAGGACAGCCTTGACTCCTGTCTGATGAATTTTTACCTACTCTGACATTACAGAATCTTTCTCTGCTGTTGGAACTCAAGGCTTCTCCAGCTCTTAATCTCAGTGCTAATGTCCTTCCCGGTTTTAGATCGAGTCCCAGATAGGTGACAACAGGGGTAAGGCCATCATAACTCGTCACTGGCTCATTCGAATCTCCTTTTTAGTTCTCACATATTTATCCCATTGTCCTGTTTAGTTTTTGTTGCAGTGGAACTTTTGTTGTCTTTTTGCTTGCCTGCCCCCTCAGCCCTTGGCATCCAATGGGAGAAAAAGAATGAAAAATGCTTCCTCCATCTTACAGGGAAACGATACTTTTTTAAAAAATTAACTTGTATTTTGTGGTTGTTTATAAAAATGCCTTGCACCTTTCAAATTGCGGGGGGGGGGGGTGATGTTTTAATCCTGAACACACAAAAGAGGATCCCCCACCTTTGCCTTATTTTTTTTTTATTTTTCTGCTTGCTGGGAAGTGAAGGCTTACTTGTTATAGATCTCAGTATCCAAGACAAGTAGCACATGGTACAGGATGAGACAGTCTCTTTTTCCTATAATTTTTGCCTAGACAGATCCTCTCAGGTAGGTTAATTCTTCAATTTCTTTTGATAAAATTTTGGGAATTGCTCATATTAATTTGGTTAACTTAAAATCTTTCTAAAATGTCTTCTTATAATAATATTATGTATTTATCTCATGCAGCATAAATATATTTTAAGGCTTGAGTTTTATGTTTCAACATAGACTATATCAATATATTTTAAAGATTTTTATCAACAGATTTTCTTTATGTTAATAAAGGTATTTAATTGATAAATCATCATACTTGTCACCATTTAAGTAATCATGTGATACTTTGTTATTTGGATACAATGAAGAATTATTAAATTAAATATACTAGGATAGCCAGAATCTCACTCTTCCTGTCATTTTTGGTGGTGAGATTTTTGCAAGTTATATATTTCTTCAGCTATGTTCAAATACATACCCTAAGATACTGGGGAAGACTGAAGATGTGGACAGGAGCTAAGGAGGAATAGTCTATTGTAAATTGACCCTCCCTGGATTTGCCAGGCATTTGAAACTATACTCACTCACCGGTTCCAAGTTGAGAGACTATCTGTTTGCTACAGGTCTTTCACGATAGCTCATTGGCATAGTCGATTCATCATCCACATTGATGTGCAATGTTGGTATCTTAAAATCTGTCCAACTAGCTCTGTCAGGCAGAATTGACTGAGAACTAACTCTCCCAGGCCCAGACACGTTCTCCCTTGCTGTTTTTTTCCCAATTTCTCTATCTTCATCATACACATATAGTATGCAGGAATATTTAAGTCACTTCTCAAAGCCTAAACCCTGTTGCTCATGAGTCAGACCAGAATATACCACACTCTTTTAACTTCTGCTTTCACAAGTCAAACTGTGTAAGTATTGGTGAATTTTTCTGGACTAAGTTCACATCCAGTAGAGAATGAGACTCCAGAGTTGAGCGATACACTGACAATAAATAAAATTAGTTTGCAGCCACAACAGCCTTTAAACAAAATAAGTTTTCCACTACTGAGCTGGGAATTCAAATTTTGCACAACCAAGGTCGTAGTTGTGAAACTAAGATTCACTATTTATTTAGTGTGTTGTCTGCATTGTGAGCAGCTTAAGGAAAGAACCTAATTTTTATGAATTATGTTATGTTACCCATAGTATCTAATGAAATGCCTGGGACAGAAAAGGCTCAGCTATGTTTAGTCAATGTGAAACAAATAGATGTCTCAAATTGTGAATTTGTTAATTTGCCTCTGTCCTATAAAAAAAACTACTGCTATTTAAAATAGCCCACCTTAACAAGAGAAGTGAATTTCTACAATTTATTATACTTTTTACCAATCTATTTTTTTGTGGATGAAACTCACCTACAGAGCTCTTCCCTTTGCCAGAATAGAATAAAAATTTTCCAGAAACATGTACATCAAAAAACTGGCAACTGAAAGGAAAAGAAAATATGACTAACAGGAGTCTGACTAAGGAGAAGTCTAGCAATTCTTTGCTCTCAGTGAGGTCATAAAAGTGTGTCTGTCTTATAACACAATTCTTCCATTAATATTAGTAAGCAGTTTTCACACAACAAAACTTTTTTTTTAATTTCTGGGGAAAAGGTGTGATTTGTCAGTGATTTCTGTTTCATTTCAACTGTTTGCATGGTTGTGCTAGAAAAAATGGAAATGAGGGTACAGAATTTTTCATTATCCTTCATAGGCTATCTGTTAAGTAATAATTTTATAGTTAAGCTAAACAGTTTTAATTTTAAATGTAAATATTGAGAAGATCAATCAACAGTTTATTAGGAACACGCAATTCAAAGATTATTGCTTTTTTACTCAAACGTCAGAAGGATCTTCAGATTTACAAAGTTTTTTTTTTCAAAATTTATCTTACTATGGCAAATTTTGCAAAGTTTTTTCACAAATCTTCTTTATGTAGAATCTTGAACTTTTTTTTTTTTTTAGTCACTTGAGTCTAACAGAGCAATGCAGGAATGCCTTAGCATAGTACTGCTGAACCTTCCTAGGAAGGTTAAATAGACTTAGCTTCAGTTGAGAAGCTCGCCAGAGGTGGACTTTTAAAGGTTGTTACATCATCCCTTGACTTCTGCCTTGCTCTCCACTTTCTGATTTTCTATGCTGTGGGAATGCTTCTCTGTGAAGCTTTCTCTGCTAGGATGGACTCAAACCCCTCTGAAACCATGAGGTAAGAATGACAGTAATGATAAAATGTTATTGCCATACCCCAGAATGAAATTTTGTATTTAGTTACTTTTATTTTATGTTATTGTCAAAAATGATTACATTCTGATATCAAATTTGTCTATTCTCTAAGACATCAAACAATAATCAATTCCTTTTTTATTCTGGATATTGCATTTCTACTACAGTTTTCCCTTGCTGCTCCTTCCTCCAAACTCTCCCATATATATCACCCCATTTTGCTTCAAATTGTGACCTCCTTTCTTCATCAATTATTGTTGCATGAATATTTGGTTACTTTGCACAATAAAATAATAAGGCAATACAAATCATTTATTTACTGCCAAATGTACATGCATATGATATGTGCTCCAAAATTAGACATTCTCTAATTTTTTCATAGTTGACTTTCTGCAACTCTGTGAGGTGATTGACAATTTCTCACTTAAAAGCTGCTCAGCTAAAATTCTTTTAATGGGTCACATAAATCTAGTAACTTCAGGCTTTGATTTGCATTTTGTCTATCTTGGATGGAAACCAGGCTTGTTATCCAGCAAATATTGGCAACATATATTAGTAATTTCTTGGTCATTCATGACAAGTGGCCCTTGGTTAAGATGTGTGCCTTGATTAGATTTTTTCTTATGAAAATGTTCACCTTACTTTCTGCACAGTTGGTTGTTAAATATGTAATAATAATATTTCCACTGAAAAAAATCCCCAGGGAATGTCCTGAGGATTGGATCCAGTGATTTTTGCATGATTGGCAAGTTTTGTACCTCTGAGCTGCCTACAAGTTCAGTTCTCTGAACTCTTTGATGGTTATTGCTTTATTTTAAAAACCTGTTTCATTTGTGATAAAACTTATGGAAAATTACAAAAGAACTCCTTATCTTTGAGATACTTTTGCATTTTTCTCTTAAAGCAAGCAACACAAAGTAAGGCGCTTTGTTTAGAGTCACTGAAAAGCTAATCTTTTTGAATAGTCTGACATCATGCCATAGTCTGAGATTTAAAGTTATGGGCGGATATTTATTCAAGATATACCAGAGTATCTACTAGAATCATATCACTGAAGACTTTACTCACTATGTAAAGAAGATGCTAGAGAAATGATTGTCAGTTTTCTTGGAAAAGTTGTGGTTGTTTCAGTTAAGAAATACTAAAAATCATATTCTAATTTTTATTACTTGTATTTGTATTATTTGGGTCAAAGTCACAAGCATACTATAACATCTGTGAAGGTCAGAGGAAAACTTGCAGAAATTGGTTCTCTTCTTCTACCACATCAGTCCTTGGGGTTCAACTCATAACCTCAGACCTGATAGCAGGTTGCTGAGCCATCTTGTCAGTCTGATATTCAAGTATTTTTATTTTATAACTTTTATGATTTTTCCTCCTTCTTTTTTTACTTCCATCTTTTTCTCCCCTTTTCTCTCTCTTTTCTACCATTTTGCTAATGCATAATTGATCAAAACATTCTATATTTGGGCATGCAGTTTGTAATGTGATGATTATATGCAATATAAAGACGGCAATCTATTAACACATCCATCACGACACAGTTACAACACATTTGTACTCTTGTGGTCTACTGGCTTAGCAAATTTCAGGTAAACAGTAGAGTCCTATTAACTCTGACACCGTGCTGTATTCTAGATTCCCAGATCTTACTCTCTGTACAGCAATTCTTATTAAGGTGTTACTGAGCTATGTCCCCATCAGCTCAGGAACAGGAAGATATTTTCAGGGGTTCTGTAATACAATATATGAGGCAGATTAATTTAAATGAGTAGACATGTGTTTCTTCACTGTATTTAAGGATGTCAAGTCAGCATCCAGTTGCTGCCCTGCGAGTGTTGTTCCGTTTCCAGAAGGGAGGGATGCTATGTTCTCACAGGTGAATTTTATGAAAGGCAAGTGGATGATTGCCTCGCATCAGGGCTTTAACGCTTTACGTGAAGGAGCTGCCCACACTCTCATCTTAATTTCACTGAGGAGGGAATCGCCCTCTTGACTCTCTTGCCTTTTAAGTCCCCATCTATAGCCTATTGACTTTCAACACATACACACAGGTTGAAAGGGACATACTCAAAGTCTAGAACAAACCAAGGAAAAGAGAAATGGTTACTTGTGGCTGAGGGGTACAGGACCCAACCATGAGAATTAATATAGTATGTTTGTATATTTTCAAAGTGTTTGTGGGGCAGGGCATCTGGAAAATTCTGCTTTCTAGCACACACATTTGTATGATATCCTCTTAATTATATACACACTGAAAGCAACTTTAAAATATTTACTGGGGAAAGCAAGAAATAAAAAGGAAAGTATCAAATAATTGGTCAGAATCAAATTATTAATGAAAAGTAGCAGACCATAAAGAGCAGAAGGGTTTGGTCCTGCCTCAACTTCATGTGCCAGGCTTTGTTGACTCCCCATGTGAGGCCTTATTCTTTTGGAGGAGTGGATGGGGGTTGATTTGGGGGGAGCAGGAAGAGGAGAAGGAAGGGAAATGGGGTTGGTATATCAAATGAATAAAAAATCAAAAACATCTTATAGAAATGCTGAACAAAGTGTCAGTGGACAGGAAGTCCTCACCATTGTGTAGGCTGCTCAAAAAGAAAGAAGAACTCAGTAAACCCAGGATTTGCAATATAAGAATGCAAGAAAGATGCAATCCAAGAAATCCCTGGCTTGTAAAGACTATACAAAGACAGTTTCCTCCTCATGTCAGGAGAGGAAGAAGCAGGTTTGCAGAAGTCAGAAAACACCATGAGAAGTGTAAAATGCACACTCATTTTAAGGCATGACTAGATGAACATTCTTCAAATCTTGGCAAAGAAGAGTAAGAAACTGACTTCAGAACCCACTATAAATAATTAAGTTTGAAATTCAATTTGAATCAACATTATATATATATATATATTTCCTTCCATAACATGTTTTATCCATTTAAAGTAACTTTTGCTATGATCTTTCATCAAGTATGAAACTAAAAGATCTATATAGTTATTATTATAGCTGGTTAACTGATACAAATCTTTCATTTTTCAAACAACTTTTTTTGCATGTCTAGAATGGGACAAAAATAAAATAATCTTTACCCTTCACAAAAGTTTCTGTTAATGAAGTTTATACATTCTGGAATTTTCACATGATGCAATTTCAACAGATTTTGTTGTGTACATGCTGAAGTCTACATATAAATACCTATAGCTGGGCCCAACCCTAGCTGCTATATCCAAATCCCTACCCAGACTCTTCATTAGGCCCTATCAGTGACATCTGTGGTTTAGAGTGCCTCTATATAAAATTGAGGTTCTATACCAAAATTCCTTCTATCAAGGATGTTCTTTTTCCATGTAGATACCTCACCTTTTCAGCTGCACAGGTCCCAGTTTTGGAGATTCTTTAACTCATCATATTTAGTCCACCAGGAGGTTCCTTGGGCACACTTCCGTAATTTTACAACTTTTCTGCACTTCTTCTAAAACCACCATGGTCCAGGGCACCCTTACTTACCACTGATGATGACAATGACCACTAATATGTCTCTTTGCTGAGACTCTTGCCTTTTGGAAGTAGTTTCCATTATGGTAGCTAGGATAATCTTTCTACGTGGAGGTCAAATCATATCACTCTTTAATTTATTGTTTTATTTTTGTAAACTCTGTAAGGATATTCATGGCTATCAGTTATGTCCACTTACATATATCAAGATTTTAGAATATTATGTTGCCCATGGCTGAACAAATAAGCTATTTTTAGAAGAAAGTGATAGCAATTAGAGAGAGGAATTTACTACCCTCAGTATCTGAAGTCTATAAACTCCTCTCGTGTTCTTTTTTACTGCCTCATGATGCTTGCTAGCCATGTGGACGGGCTTCTCCAGGAGAAGCTCAGGATTTCCTTCAGATGGGACATACTGGCTGGTAGATGCCTGGACTCACATCATGATTATGACCCCGTGAAGGCAGAATTTGAATACCACAGTTTCTCATTTGTAAAAGACAGTTGCACAAAGTCATCCTTATGGACGTTGTGAAACCAAATAAATCTTGTGACAATGCCCGCGTCTGCCAAGTCTTCAATACCAGCAGTACAGAGGACTAAAATGTCATTTGTGAGTATATACAAACAAAAACCCAAATATGCCAATCCACTTCTTCGATTGCTGGGTAGCCAGAGCTAGTAATTTTGTTAAGTTGCACAAAGTCTTCTAGGATGGAAGCTAACTGGTGACATTTGGCTCAGTTGAAGCCATCAGTGGTGTTACACACTCACGTGGTTGCGTAACATTGAGGGTGACATCTATTTACTTATTTATTTTATACTTCTGTCTTGTGAAATTAAATCCATATCTAAATTAGTGGTATGACGTCTGAAGGCTCATGATAGGAACTTGTATGATTTTCAGTTCCCTGGCTTACGACTCACTGTGTGTTTGAGTATTTGCATCCATTTCTTGATCTCAACAACGGTGAAATTTGCCTCAGAATAGACATTTTCCCAATTTCCATTGGAAAACAGATGAATCAGTTTTCTTACAATTGTCTTAATCTCCATTTTATTTTGTTTATAATCCTACCCCATCATTGCCTAAAGATGGAAGTTCCCTGGGAGAGGCCTTACTTGGCCGCTGTCACTTTTCCACAACATTAACATTAGATGATTTGCAGTTCTTGAACTGTGCCTTTCTGGAGCGAAGTTTCTAAGTAAATAGAAAGAGTCTTTTTTGTAAACCTGCTCTTCTCTGGACATGCTGAGACAGGGAAGCCAAAATGACACTTCAGTTTTCAAGAACCACAAAGAAAATGGCCAGTGCCTCCGGATTATGTGAGCCTTGCATGTTGGTGCTTCCTGCTGTGCCCAGAGCATCTCCACTACTTCCTGCTGTACCCAGAGCATCTCCACTACTTCCTGCTGTGCCCAGAGCATCTCCTCTACTTCCTGCTGTGCCCAGAGCATCTCCACTACTTCCTGCTGTGCCCAGAGCATCTCCACTACTTCCTGCTGTGCCCAGAGCATCTCCACTACTTCCTGCTGTGCCCAGAGCATCTTCTCTACTTCCTGCTGTGCCCAGAGCATCTCCACTACTTCCTGCTGTGCCCAGAGCATCTCCACTACTTCCACTCACCTGCAGCCCTCAGAGTTTCAGATAAAGAATATTTTTTTTAAAGATCTGGGGCTCAGAAGTCCTGCACTAAAATGTAACTGGATGTGGAATGAATCAGAAACATGTGGATTAAATTTCTCTGACAATTTCTTTGGTTATAAAAATTAAGGGGAAAGTGCTTGGCCAGAAGCGTTTTGGTTGATGACAACCCCAACATGGTTTGAAATATCTGATTTCTGGTTGGAGAAACAAACAAATAAGAATACAAACAAACTTTGTTTCCCTCTTGCAAAACCTCTGACACTATATTAAACCTCAGAGCTCTTTGGTGCCAGGTTTTAGAAAGCATCTGGAGAAGCTACTGGCTTTATTCTTTGTCTCATTAAAACGATGCACAGAAATGCTCCTGTCCATGTACATATAAGCAATGCTGATGTTTCTCAATGGATCAGCCATGGATTGAGTGACATAAGACAAACTTAAAAGTTTATTTGATTTCAGAATGTTAACTTGGAGAATCATCCAGAATTAGTCCTGTGTAAGGTAAACAGTTGACTTGTTCTTCTAAAGCCATCCTAAGACAGCCAAAAGCTTGACCATAGCTTATATACATGTAAAGTGGAAATTTGCTTGGTTATGAAACAGCAGTACTGAGAGTAATTGAATGCACAGCTTCTACTTATTAAAAGGAATATATGAGTGTCAAAAAGAAATCCCCTGTGATGTTGTTACTTTTCTTATTCTTGTCTTTCAAATACAACAAATAACTGGTCACTAGTTATGCTGACAGACCAGCACGTTAAGAGAATCAAGGAGATATTTTGTGATTAGATAAACAAAAGGTATTCATGGCCCAGTATAGAGAGCCAGCCAGCAATAGAAAGATGTTTTAAAATGTAATGGGCCATAAAATACTTCATAAATGATTCCTGTACTTTGCATTACATAAGTATTAACAGTAAAAGTTATTTAAAAATAAGGTGAAAATGTCTTCTTCCAAGTCAAAGATTTTTTTTAATTTAATTTAATTAATTAATTAATTTATTTATTTATTTAGGATTTCTGCCTCCTCCCCGCAACCGCTTCCCATTTCCCTCCCCCTTCACCGATCAAGTCCCCCTCCCTCATCTGCTCGAAGAGCAATCAGGGTTCCCTGACCTGTGGGAAGCCCAAGGACCGCCCACCTCTATCCAGGTCTAGTAAGGTGAGCATCCAAACTGCCTAAGCTCCCCCAAAGCATGGGATAAATCCGGACTAGCTGAACATAGCGGACAATGAGGACTACTGAGAACTCAAGAACAATCGCAGTGGGTTTTTGATCCTACTGCACGTACTGGCTTTGGGGGAGCCAAGTCAAAGATTTTGACCTGAACTATGAACTTAAATATAAAAAACTTAAATATAAAAATTCTGCATTTTTTTATATTATGCATTTGTGCGTGCGTCTCTCTCTCTCTCTCTCTCTGTCTCTCTCTCTCTGTATGTGTATGTGTGTATAAATGTGGAGTCACACATTTGTGAGTGACAACTTGAAGGAAGGAGTTAGCTCTCTGTATACACACACAGACACACAGACACACACTGACACACACACACACCTAAATTCTTTTTATAAAGTCAGAAGAAAAAGAACGATAGGGCATCCCTATAATCCCAGCACTGAAGAAACTTAAAGAAGTGGATTTTCAGTTTGAGGTCCCGCTGGGATATGTAGATGTCAAAAGGGAAAACTTATTGAAGCTGCTATTGGGAGGAAGAACCAGCAGGATGTTTCTGAGTCAAGAGGAAACAGGGGCAGCAGCTGTTCTCCTTCAGCACTGTTTGCATGCATGCTATTCTAGATTGTAACTATAGATTTCCAGATAGGTGTTTGTTCATTCAAAACATATGAAAGTTCCAAGTATATTCTGAAAAGGCAAACCACAAATGTATGTCTTCATTTGTCATATTTATTAAGGTTACATCCAATAAAAAGAAAGAGGGAAATGGTTTGTGTATCAGAGGATCAAGGGAGTAACTGGGGAAGTCTGCAAAGGGGCCTGGCACAAGTCCTCAAAGGAGTGAAGGAAGCTTGGAAGACAGCAGGAATATTCCAAGGGAGACAGCAAAGACAAGGGCATGGTTAGTGGGAAGGATCTGAAGAAGCATGCATGGTCCTGCTGAGGTGACCCAGAGCAGAGCAAGAGATCTATAGGAGACAAAAACCCACCAGGGGACACTGTTTTAAACATTACAGACTTTGTTTCTGCCTTGAGAGCGTGGCAGTGGAGGCCATTACAGGGATTTGAGAATGGTCCTGCTTACCCAGATTATTTCGATCGTAAGGGGAGTGAACATTAAAATAGCAATTTAGTGATTCCCCTTCTGGCATTCATGGAACCAGCCGTGCATAGTATTTGAGTTGGGAGAACACATACTGTTTTCTCTCTTCCTAACATCTATGTTTGCATCTCCTTCTAACTAATAACTATATCAAATAATATAGTTGTTTTCTGTCAGTGAACCAGCATCAGAAAGGTGTGTCTTCAAATATTTGTGCAAGATTGGTAAGTTCTTTTATTTTTTTATAAAAAAACACACATTATTATAGCCTTTGAGTTCATGCTATTTCCCTGTTAGATAAGGTAGTTTTAAGGATTGGTCAAATTTCTTTGGATACTGGAACCTATTAATATTATTCTGGTTCACAAAATACTGAAATAATTAAAATGATATTTAACTTCATGAAGTCTCATAAGATGAACAAATAGTGACATTTTTTGAAACAAATATTATCAGTAAAAGAATTAGTCTAATTTTCTGGATGAATAAATGAATCTATTTGGTTTGCTAATTACATGTAGCTCACCCCTGTTAGATCAGGATAAAGCCCAGCTTAACTCATGATCAGTATCAAATCTGAAATATTCTACAAGATGAGGGCTTTTACAGAAATGGTATGGGAATTTCTTAATGCTCTTATTTATTATCCAAAGCCCTTAGCCTTACAATAAAGTGGCCTGTGCAGGGTCAATCGCATATTTATTTTGTAACAAGACCATGACATGTTCGAACGGGAAGGAGCTGTGGAGAGGATGGGCTCACTTCTCCTTTAAGATAAGGAATGTTGTCTGTGGGATTTCCACATCCTGTGTGCACCCCTGTCTTCATCAGCTCCTTTGTTAAGCTGACTCTCATTCTAATTTAGCATCGTTCAGTACACTATAAAGCCTCCAGTTGCCTTAATGCAATTATTTGGCTTGTATCACCTTATCTTCAACAAGATTAAAATAAGAAGTCTAAGTCTTGGTTTTCAAGTCGGGTTTTCTAGTATCAATCGAATCCTCAGAGTGAACCACTTTTGCTATTTGGCCAACCAGACATTTAGAGCATAAACTTCTGGATTAGAAAAATAAAGAATTCAAAGAGAAGGAAGCAATATTTGGTTGAGTTGGCCTGGCTTCCTTTGCTTTTTTAGTATTCAAGTGGACAATTTGTACAATTTCCTTTACTTTGATCTCAGCTACCCACACTACTGAGACGTAGGCACAAATTATTTACCAATCCCTTCATCTATAGACTTTGAAAGATGGGGAAAAAATTCATCCATTGTGAAATTTCCAGACTGAAAGTGCCTACAGTTATTTCTGCTGCTGACTTGGACCATAGAAGGAGAGTCCCTAGCCAGGGCTGCCCTCAAGCCCTCCACCCAGCCAGACCTGTTGGCCTTGCCAGCATCATTTCCTGAAAGATAGAGCTTCTCATGTGTGTCCGCCGTCATGCTCTTGGAAGATCAGGGTACCCAACCAGGAATCTGTTAATGGAGGTTAAGAACACCAAGCAGTCTTTTGTATTTTACTTGGAACTATGATAACCACGAAATGGCTCTGTGTATTTTATGAATCAGCTTGCTGTCCAATCCATCCATGTATTCTTTTATTTGGATACACTTCAGTGAGTGTGCTGTTCTTTGGTAAGAAGTGTTTGATGTTCAGAAACCTTGAAGTCATTTATACTACTTTCTTTCTCCGTTTTCAAATAGAAGTTCACATTTTGTCCACCACAAAGAGGAGCAAAGCCAAGAAGTCTAAGCTTATTTTGCAAGACCAAACCCACAAACTCTGATTGGCTTCTAATCTTGGCTAGACACATTCCCCAGAGTTCCAGACCTTACATCAAATGGGACAGTATCATGTCACATGAAAACTGTAAAGTGGGGTAATTACCTGAGTTCAAATGTCTTCACACAAACTTTGAACAAAGTGCTTTATTATAATTACCCTCAGTTTAGTTAATGTGACAATAAGAGTATGAATTTCCCTAGATAGTGTGTGTTTTTCATATTCAGGAACCTGACAGTTACTGCGCAAGATAATCTAATTAAGTTCCCTTTAATATATGTATTAAATATTACATATTTAATATAGATTTTTTTGATCTATTCCTCTAGAGAACTCTAATGCAGAATCCTACTTAGCTTGGAGCACAAATGGTGGTGTGAACCATGTTTTACCTTCAGCAAAAACTTTAATTCTGAAACTTCAATGAATATACTATTAATAACATTTGGGGAGGCAGAAATAGGGTATGCTGGGACTACATGTCAGGCCTTTGAACATGATAAGCAGCTTCTCTACCACTGAACTTTATGTCCAGAGCTATCTTTTTTTTTTCCTTTTTAAAATCAATCCTGTAAATTTGGAACCCATCATAGAAGCAGCCACTGTGTGTGATTTTATTTAAGGAATATAGCAAAACCTCCTGTCCTTATTATCCAACTTTCTACAGTTTGTTCCTTCACACGCCTCATTTGGTTGGCTTTTGAAGTTTCCTTGGTCTTACAGGGAGGTGTCATTTAAAAAAAAAGGCGGATATGACCGAGAGTTATAAGTAGTAGAAACTTAGGTTTCTTGCAGATGACCAACAGAAGGAACCCAATCGCCATAAAAATGAAATAAATAGGATATAAGGAGCTCTGGGAAGAGGAGGAAGGCAGGAACCAAGGCTTTAGAGTAGCAGTTGGGAATGGATCAAAAGAAGCAAAGCAAAAGTTTTACTTATTTGAGATTTTTAACCTCAGGACTCCATTAATTGAAGGCAAACTAACCAGTGTTCTAACCCTTCCTGTCTCCCTATTCTCTTTTCCTCTTCTGTGTTAGGGGATCTAGCGTGGAGTGCCGAGGAAGCCATCTGCGAGCTGAGGATCACATGGACAGCAGCGGACAAGCTTTCTTTTCCCCTGTGAAGTCGCTGGTGTGTATCCTGTGTAGGGGTGGATTTGTTCTCGATCACCAATACCTGCTGGAGCATCTCAGTAGAGAGTTGGTTCTGTGCTAGTGAAGTTGCCTTAAAAATATCCCCACACTCTGTAGTTACGGAGACTGAGACATAGAAATCGCTGGAAACTGAAGCAGAAAATTTAGGTGTTCCTGTGGTTGATGCCACTCATCTCAGCTCCGAAAGCAGTTACTTATTTTTACTATTTTGTCACTGCTGAAGTCAAAAACATTGTTTTAAACTTTGAACATTTAAAAAAAATGTTTACATGGATTAATAGAACAAAGCAGACATACTAGAAAAGTTTTCATAACAACTAAACGATCCAGACTGCAAAAATGTAAGGAAATATAATGGACCATATAGTAAGCACTTTGTCCAGTGTTTTCTAAAGTGAGATTGCTATGTGAGACCCACGGGAATATCAAAAAACCTGGTCAACTATGCTTTCCTCAAAGTACTGCCTGCCTAAGAAAGAAAATTACTGTTCCACATTTTCACCAAACAGAATAGTTGGTAGCAGTTGTATCTCTTTGTTAAATCCAAAGAACAACTTTATTGCATAGGATTATTCAAAAGCCTTAGATTTCTAGAAGCAAGCAAATCAAGATAGAGAGGTTTAATGTAGCTGATAAATAAAAAAAAATACTCAAACCCATTATGTTTTGCAGTGCTAAGTATCAAAACAGGGCCTTGTTCATGCCAGGCAAGTGTTCTTCCCCTAAGATACACTTTCAGCATCTGAATCCAAATATTTACAGTTATTACAATAAGTAGTATCAGCTGCATAAAACACTGCTTTCCAGGAAGTACTAGAAGTGTAAGCTAGGTATCCTGAGCAACATCTTTGCAGCGTGAGTGGAAGCAACGTGAGTTCTGCTATAGAGATCTGGTAGGATGAAGGTTCTGACTTCCTCAAGCTTCAAAATAGCCTCTGAATCCTACATGCATAGGAGACATTCCTTCAGGTGAAACAGTGTGAGGTCTGGTGTGGGCCCACCATCCACGACTTCCCACCACCAAAGAAGGGCAGAAGCAACTGTACATACACGCCAGGCTACAGTGGAAGACAGGCAGTGCGAAACCTCAAGCAGCAACCCCCTGTGCTTCCAGTCCCTCAGGTCTGATGTCCCTGTGAGCTGTCAGGGATGGCAAACTTAAAAAAATATCCCACAGAAGTCTCTCCCTGAAAACCTCCCTCTCCACTCAAAACTAAATTTACTTCCTCAGAGGCAGGACTCCACATTTTTTAAAGGTCTAATCAACCCCAATTGTGAGTTCAACTTTTATCATGCTAAGTTTAAGTTTATATAAGGGTGTCTTGAGAAGAGATTTTTGAAAGCATGTGTTACTTAAATGATCGAGGCGATCTCAGAAGCTACACAATCTACCCCAATCTTCTGTGACAGATTCCCTGATCCTGGGAGTGAAAATGATAATGGTGACCACTAAAGGAACAGATACGCAGGACCTAAACAGCATTTTGTTTGCTATTTGTATCTCATATTTGGGGTAGACATCACTCAATATTCAGATTAAAATATAAATTCAGTGAGTTGAAACAACATACTCAAGACAATCTGCTCAAATTGGTAAATTTGTGGGACAAAGACAATAGAAGGTTGTCACCAACAGAGGCTTTTTTTAACTACTATATGCAATTTAAAAACAATCTGCAGCAAGATAAATATTTTCCCCTATTGACATCAATTCAGATACTGTATGCTCAGGATGGCTATAGAACCAACCCTAGCACCGAGTCCTTACTCAACTGTTTGTGGCTTTGGGTATCACTCAACCTTTTACTCTTCTGAGCACTTTACTGAATAGATTTTCTATAAAAGTGAAATAATTGTCTTTATCCAATTATGTTGTTTGAGAGTTCCGAAATTATCTTAGTACTTTATAGCTCAGGGCTATGTAGATATAATCATTGAGAGAATATAAACTTTGAAACAAGAAGTTGTGACTGTATATGACTAAAATATTAAAATGGTTGTTCAAAGTTTCAATTTCTTAATCAATTTATGTTATATATCTTAGTTTTTACTTGAAACTGTTTTCCCTTCATACTGTTATGCTTTGTGATCATGTATTAAATCTGTACTATATACTAAAAATGTTTTTATGTGTATAAAAGATCAAAGTAACCTGGTGTCTACAACCAAGTTGTTTAAAAGTCCTGGATGATAATCTGTGACTTAGAAATAGGGACAGAAAAGTCATGGTAATGAAGTCTTGTTCTGTTAGTCTCTCTTGAAAAATAACTCATTCTATACTTTTAGGAGAAACAAAAATGATAACCAACTCATGCTTTTATTCACCATCTACTCCATATTTAGGGAGAGTTCAGCGTAAATGTTTTAAGTTAGTTTTGAGAATATGTCCAGACTATCATAAGGATGGGAGCTCATTTACAGAGAAACACCTCTAGTATATAGGCGTTTAAGCTGCTCAGGAATGCTGCTTGATACACTCTGATATGCTGGGTAACCCCTACAACAAACAGTTATATAACACTATGCCCAATTTTTAAAAACTTCACATTTATAACTGCATGCTTATCTGGATGCATTGGGAGCAAGCATTGCATTCTTTACACATAATTTGGCCACAGTAATAGCCTACGATTTTCTAGTGACAGAAGACATGATCTCACAAATAGACTTAGTGCACCTGCAAAGAGAGGGAACCAAAGACACTGTCCAGTGAATTTAATGTTCCATACTGAAACAAAATCACAGTTTTGATTTTCTTTGGCTCATTATATAAGGTCTGTTCCTTTTATTTTAAACATTGTGTGTGGATGAGAACAGCACCATCCTGTTTTGATGGTTTAAGGTGTCTAAAAATCAGGAAGGCTGAAAAGTAGCAGACTAAGGAATGGAACCTTTGCCTGTTAAAGGGCCAAAATTTGAATGATCAGTGTGGAGGACCCTACCTCTTCTCATGTCTTACAATAAGGACTTTTTCAATCGTTCAAGTCTTTGTTATAACTTAATCCATTTCTGTCACCACCCCATCACATAAGGGAGAGAAGCTCATGTCCTCATGTCCTCCTCAACCCTTTCCTGAGTATTTATGCGTATTTTGTAGTTGATAGGGGAGAGAGCCATTTTCTTTGGTAGTCTCATGTACCTGAAAATAACCCTCACCTATGTTCCAGTGAACAACCCTAGAAAATTCCCTGGATCACCAAAGGGAATAAAAGGGCATGGAAGTAGAAAGGAGCTAGCTGTGAAGAGGAAGTGGACCCGCAGGAGCAGGAGAGTAGCAAGAGAGGGTAATTTATAGGAGTGAATATAACTGACAAACACTGTGTGTGCTTAGGACAATGTCACAGTGAAACTCATTGTTATGCATAATTAACATATACCAAAAAAGCATTATACATTCTATTCATGATTTAAGACCTAGTTCATTGTAGACTAGTCCAAGAATAAGTGTTGCATTTTCTTAAATGAATTTTAAGATTCCCATGACTTTTTTCTTTGTCATTTTTTGAAAAAGGTATGCATAAGTACCTATAAATGTGCACATATTATTTAAAACATATGTAGTGTCTTCAGTTAAGCATTTTAAAGGAAAGGTAGTCTACTTTATGTATTTAATTTCCTTATAACATCTGCCTACTAAACATGTGCTCAGCAGAAACTTAAAATTATGCTGATTAAATATCATTTGTGGGTTTTTCTTTCTCATGGTTTCATTGACTATAAGTGAAAATGAAGGTATATAAGGCTTTATCACTCCTTAACATATAGAAATTGTGTGTCTATAGCACGATGAAGTTATCCATTATTTCCCTATATTTCTTAGATTTCTAATAATTGTAAATAGACTTTTTTAGACATCTTTTGCTGTGTTTTAAAATATATTCATTATTGATATTGTCAGAGAATTGATTTCAAGACTTCTGTGGATACCATAATTAGTGGATTTTGAAGCTATTGAGTGAAAGTGTTTGCATTTTACCTATATAAGTACTCTGAAACATCTTAACTTTTCTCGAAATTACTAGAAACACCTATTTCTAAGCCATGTAAATAGCCATGTAAATACATGGAACTGTGACAAGGGTCAGGGCACAGAGAGCCCACAAACACAGAGAGTCAACTGCCTCGGTAAATGGGGAAGATGATGTAGTAGTGACGAATACAAAGACAGATATCCAACCTAGCTTGAACTAACCTGTTTGTATATTTTTAAATACTTAGATTTCCTACATAGTTTTCCCACAGAATGTTCTTTCTTGTATTAAAAGCTCTGGAGGGAGAGCGGAGGAAGGTGAGAGGTGGGGAAAGATAAGAATTCGGATGTGTGTTTCTCACAGAGCAGCAAATGGTGAGAGACTTTGACCTAGACCCCAAGAGCTTATCGCACATGCTTGCTAATCCTGTGGGCGAGAGAACTAGCAGGTTTTCAACTCTTAACTGAACACAAACCACACACGTGAAAGGGCAACGATGAGACATAAAAGCAGGGTACTGGGTTTTGCAATTCTACATTGGTTTTTCTAAAACTATATTCACACCACAAAGAAAAAAATCGAAATATGATGAGGTAAACATTCTCTACAGTTATGAGATGAGATCACACTTAAACACTAACATATTTCTTTCCATTATCTCCTTGAAAGTGTTTTAATCTCTTGCTTTCCAGTTCACAAGTAGTTTGACTCCTTCCTCCCATCCACTAAAACTTCTTTTGGACCTTTCATATGTTCTCTTCCAAACAAAACATGAAATTATATATTGCAGATGTGAATTCTTGAGATTAAGAGTAAGATCATAATTTAGGGTTTAGAGATAAGATATTAAAGTCAAAATGTTTGCAGAATATACTTTATCAAATACATATCATATAATAGCCCCAATGTGCTTACATGATTGGCCGTTAGGCAAATATAACTCTTACTGAATTATTTTGCTCTTGAGAAATATCTATTCATTTTTATGACTCTCTTCATAATATGTTCCAAGAAGCAAGCTTAATTTTACTACAGGGATGGAGCCTGATCTACCTTAAAAAAAGACTTTTATATTTGGAAAATATCAATTACATTCTATCTACAACAAATGCATTCCTCTAATATAAGAACAGTATGTAAGAGTTACATGGTAGGTCAAGCATGCTTTATATAAACCTTATGTACTCCAAGCCACACAAGAATAATAATCAGTGTATTACAGGTCTGGTTAATAACATAATCAATTGATTTGATGACTGTAGATAGTTAGATGTGAATTTTTAAGAACCAGCCTCAGTTAAGCAATTCAAAATCTCATTTAATTTCTTTCATTATCTTCATTGATGACTCATTTTTAAAAAATGACAAATCAGTGATTAGTCTATTATTTCAATTATACCCATTTTATATGTTATTTACATTACTATATTGTTTTGCATTTGTAATCTTTAAAATGTTATTTCACTTATATATGGAGAAAATTATGAGTGCCACCGCAAAATTTAAAACAAAATTTTCAATCTTAATTATAACTTGAATTACCTTCTTACAAATGAAAATATCATGTACTATTATACATCTTTTCATTTCATTTGATGGATTATCATCTTGTTGGCTGAAATGTGTAGTAAAAGCTTAAAGAATTACCTGGCCATTAGATGAGCTGTTTTCAGTATTAGTGTTTACCATACAAAACTCATGTATAGGTTATTTATTTGTGCTACATAAAATTGAGTCATCAATTAATGCCTTATCAAACGTGGCATTATCTTCTCAGTACTTTTCATCGGTCTTGTCAGCTAAGGGTGACAGTGGCTATAGAGGTGGTCTAGACTAGTGTCAGATGGCTGAAAAACAATTAGCAATCTGATATGGAAAATGGCTATATACAATGTTATCACCCTTCCTTGCTCTTAAGTGAAGACAAGAGGCTATGGCCGTAAGATTCCTATTTGTTTAAATGTATGCTGTAAAAATTCAGTGTTTTTCTTTTGGGATCTCTCTCTATATACAACCTGTCCATTAGTCACCTCATATATTTTGTTATCACTTCATACTTTATTTTCTTCCTTTGACCTCACGAAGAGTCCCAAGTAGTTCTAAAACCCATTAGTATCTCTGAACACTCACAAAACATCCATAAATGATTAGCTAATGGTTATTACTAATTAGTATTAAGCAATTTTGAACTTGCTGGAAGACTTAAAATATTTTTTATTCAAATTATGTTATCTCTCTTAATAATATTATTTCTCCGTGAATATACAAATAGAATTCAACATGTTGACCATCCAGTGAAGCCAGTAGAATGAATATACAAATTTCATTTTCACTCACCAGTTGTTATTGGATTTATTGAAAAGAAGGGGTCACAAGTTAATCCAGTATACAGAGAAGGGAGAGGAATCATTCTCACTGCTTTCCCTACCCCACACTTCTCACTGGTCTTTGAATAAAGCAGTTATAGACCAAGAGTTAGGATTGTTACATTTGGGTCAATTTTCAGTTTCTGTGGATACTAGTGTACATTAAAAATAATCCATAGCAATGTGGGATGTTATACAATAGAAACATGGGATTCAGAATAACAAAGATTGAGATAAAATTTTGATTCCATGATGTCCTGATTGAGTACTTTGAGGAAATCATTTATAAAGTAACAATGCACGATAATAATGACTACATATGACTTTTAATTGTTTTTATTGAGGCATACAATTTTCTCCACTCCTTTCACTTTTACCCCTCTCCCCTACTACCCTCTCCCATACCTCTTATGGTCCCAATTTACTCAGGAGATCCTATGTAGATCCATGTATGTCTCTCTTAGAGTCCTTTTTGTTGTCTAGATTCTCTGGGGTTGTGGACGGTAGGCTGTTTTTCTTTGCTTTATGTCTAAAAGCTACTTATGAGTGAGTACATATTATGTTTGTCTTCTGGGTCTGGGTTACCTCACTCAGTATGGCTTTTCCTAGATCCATCCATTTGCCTGCAAATTTCAAGAAGTCATTATATTTTTACCACTGAATAGTGCTCCATTGTGTAAATATTTCACTTTCTTTCATCTGTTCTTCAGTTGAGGGGCATCTAGGTTGTTTCCAGGTTCTGGCTATGACAAACAATGCTGCAATAAACATGGTTGAGCACATGTCCTTGTGGTATGATTGAGCATCCTGTAGGTATATACCAAAAAGTGGTATTGCTGGGTCTTGAGGTAGATTGTTTTCTAATTTTCCTGGAAATCACCATACTGATTTCCAAAGTGACTCTACAAGATTGTACTCCCACCAGCAATGGAGGAGTGCTCCCCTTTCCCCACATCCTCTGCAGCATAAGCTGTTATCAGTGTTTTGGCCATTCTGATAGGTGTAAGATGAAATTTCAGAGTTGTTTGGATTTGTATTTCTCTGGTGGCTAAGGGTGTTTCCTTAAGTGTTTTTCAGACATTTGAGCTTGGTCTGTTGAGAGTTCTTTCATTAGGTCTATACCCCATTTTTTGTTGTTGTTGACTTGTTTGTTCGTTGGATGTCAAGTTTGAGTTCTTTGTATGTTTTGGAGATCAGTCCTCTGTCTGATGTGGGGTTGGTGAAAATCTTTTTCCATTCTGTAGTTTGTCATTTTATGTTGTTTGCTGTGTCCTTTGCTTTACAGAAACTTCTCAGTTTCAGGAGGTTCCATTCATTTGCTGCTGCTCTCAGTGTCTGTGCTGCTGGGGTTATATTTAGAAAGTGGTCTCCTGTGCCAGTGCATTCAAGTGTACTTCCCACTTTCTCTTCTATGAGGTTCAGTGTGGTTGGTTCTATGTTGAGGTCTTTGATCCATTTGGACTTGAATTTTTTACATTTGTGTAGATATTGATCTATTTGTATTTGAAATCCAGTTATGACAAAACCATTTGATGAATATGCTTTCTTTTTTTCCCCCATTTTTGTAAAGCATACATGATCCAGCAATCCCCTCTGTATGCTGTGAATACCATTGGTTAATAAAGAAGCTGTTTGGGGCCTGTGATAGGGTAGAGCAGAGCTAGGTGGGGAAAACGAAACTGAACACTGAGAGAAACAAGGCAGAGTCAAGGAGATGTCACGTAGCTGCCATCTGAAACAGACGAGCTGGAACATTTCTGGTAAGCCACAGCCACATGGCAATACACTGATTAATAAAAATGGGTTAAGTTAAAATGTAAGAGTTAGCCAGTAAAAAAGTTAGAGCTAATGGGCTAAGCAGTGATTTAGTTAATACAGTTTCCTTGTGGTTATTCTGATTCCGAGCAGCTGGGAACAAACAAGCGGCCTCCCTACAACACATACATCATATACTGAATTCCCAGTATAATATCCCTTACATAGTAAAAACTCACAACAGATTATTCATTATTTTTATCCTGTTTCTGTGCACATGGGAGCAGATTGAGGAAGATTTCTTACATTCTGAGGGAAGGAAACTTTTACAATGTTTGATCACTATGAGAATACAAAAATACTTAAGGACAAATTCCCACCATGAGGGACCAGAGGTTTCACACTGCGATCTACAGAATGGAGCTGTGCACAGTTTGAGGCTTTCTAGAAACCATAAGAAACTAAACAAACTCCTTAGAATGCCCTAGCTCCTGCTTCCTGAATTATGCCACTATCTTTACTTAATCAGGAATTGGCATAAAGATAGTCAAATATAGTTGACCAACTATGGACATATTTTAAACTAATCTTTTATCTTTTTTGAGCTTATACATGAAAATAAACTTTCTCTATACTCATACTCAGCAATAATAGTTTGTGAGCAAATGTACAGGGTGTTCCTACAGAAAATGAATCATCCAGTTATCAGTAGATGACAATTGTGGGCCTAACAATTTAATTAAAAGTTAAATATTTAATGATTTATTTTATACTTTAAATTAGTTTGGATTCTTTTGATCGATAATCTACCATGCTTCTGATATCATGTGAAACCGTGGGTCTCTAGAATATTCATACCTTCTGTCTGACTTAGCTAGAAACTGGAAGATCCCACGGCACTCTCCTTAGTTTCTGTAATTTGTTAGAATGGTTTCCTGAAATTAGATAAATATGTTTACTAGTTATATTACTAAGAGGGTGGTAAAGAGCATAGACGAATTGGATACCTGGAGTATCTGATGCACAGAATCAGTGCACATTGAAGCACGGCGGGGGCCGTTTGGAGTACGGTGGAGAGAAAACACGGTGAAGCATGAGGAATTTGGGTCAGCATGATAAAATATCCTGGGAATGGATAGTAATGTGTTGGGACCATTTGGAGTCCTGGCCTCCAGCTGCTCTTCCCTGCTAGAGATCTTTACTTTCCTTCTGATCTGAGTTGCTGAAAGCTGTGTCAAAGTTGTTTACCAGCTCTGCTTCACGAGCACGTGTTGCCTTGGCCTTGAGGATCAGAGGATAAGGTTTTCAGCTGTTGGCCCACCTGACTGTTGGGTATATAAGCCTCCGTGGTGCTATTGAATAAAGGGCTTCTCACCAGTGACTAGAGGTCTGTGTCTCTGTCTCTCTGTGTGTGTTTGTGTGTTTCAACCTCCAGCCCCTTGCCCAAAGCTCGCAAACTGTATGGTAGCGCATAGAGCACAGACAGGCATTGTGTGTTGCAGTAATGAAAGCTATACCATAATTCAAAATACTTGTAACAGTCAGTGTTATGCTTGAAAATGCTTATAATGGTAAAAAAATGCATATGATGTTTACATATTTTACCACAATAAAAGATAAATGGAAAATGGGTGGGGGCAGGGCTTTTCTCCTCTGTGTTGCCTTGCCCAGCCTTAATATGAGGAGAAATACCTTTTCTTTTTTCTTTTCCTTTTCTTTTTATTTTTTTAGAAAAGAGAACAAACTATCTTTTTTCATTATACATACCAAGCCAAGTTCCTACTCTCTCCCTTCCTCCCATTCCCTCTACTTATACCCCCAACCCTATCCCCCATTCACTCCACAGAGAGGGTAAGGCACATTGCTTTGGGGAAGGTCCGAGGCCCTCCCTACTATGCCTAGAGATGCCTGTTCTTATTGCAACTTGATATGTCATGTTTTGTTGATATCCCTGGGAGGGCTTCCCCTTTCCTTGGGGGAAACAGAGGAGTGGATAGGGGTGGGAGTGAGGGGGAGGGAGTAAGAAGGGAGGAGCGAAGTGGAACTGCAATCATGATGTAAGATATGAGAGGATAATAAATTTTAAAATTAAACAAAAAGAGGACAAGCTCTTTCAAGGTTTCAGTTTCAGCCAATTTGTAGCCATGAGATTTGGGGTATACCACTATCAAATATAAGCATGTTTATTAAAATTTCTTATTTATTTATTTCATGAGGTGTTGGGGGAGAACCTAGGGACTTGACTGAGTTAGAGAAATGCTATACCCACTGAGTTATGTCACGAGTTTTGTGTATTATTATTTCCTAAAAACTTAAAACAGCAAGTGAAATTTTGAAGACATAAACTATTGTATTCTACACTAGGCTGATATATTCCTCCTCCCTGGCTTCAAGCACCACAGGTGTGGTAAATAGCTCTTAATAGCTCTTAGTGCTTTCCTCACAGGAATTTATGAATTAACTTTAATTTGAGTTCGAGACCAGCCTGGTCTACAGAGCTAGTTCCAGGACAGGCTCCAAAGCCACAGAGAAACCCTGTCTCGAAAAAACCAAAAAAAAAAAAAAAAAAAAAAAAAAAAAATTAACTTCTAAATTTGATCAGGAAACCACAGATGTGTTCATAACTGGCTACTATGTAGTATAGGCACTGTTACTTCTGTATTAGGAACCTAATCTAAGGACATAGAATTTTCTTTGAGGTAAATGAGAAGCTGTGCTATTTATAAGGAGCTACAGAAATAAGGGAAAAGGAAGACACGGCCTAGCCAGCACTTTGAGCTAGAAGGATGGTGGCAAAACACTATAGTATATAAAAACTCCCAACAAGTAGAATTAATGCATGACCACCTATTATGTTAAACAGGGTGAAAAGACATTTATCTGTCAGCCTAGCAAAATTTCTTGGGTTCTGTTACAGGTTACGTTTTGTCCTTTATATCTATATATTAAAGTCATAACTTCTGTACTTCAGACTGTCATGTTATTAGAGACCGCAGCTTGTAAAATCTATTTTTTTATGTATGGGTGTGTGCATATATCTATTCATGGGTGGGTGCCCCTGGAAGCCAGGACTCTATAACAGAAGTGAATGATTTGATCTTGTGCCTCTTATGATCCAAGGCAAAAACTGAATCCCCTGGAGCTGCATTTATAAGTGAGCCACCCAACATGGGTACTGGGAATTACACTTGGATCCTCTGAAAGAGCAGTGAGAACTCCTAACTACCGAGTCATCTCTATAGCCTTGAGAGTGAGGAGTCATCTCTATAGCCTTGAGAGTGAGCAGTCTTCCAGAGGTAACTGAGTTCAAATGAGAGGGAGGCCTGCCCCTTTATGAGTGGAGATATAGGAGGAATGGATGGGAATGTGGGTGGATGGAAAGTGGGAGAGGAGAAGAGAGAGGGGAAACTGCAGTTGGTATGTAAAATAAATGAAAAAATGTTATTCATATTGGCTATTAGGAAATAGGGCTGCCATTTTGACCCCGTGATAAAAGCTGAGTTTACTGCTTATTTTGTGATTTTTGAGGAAATCACTAAAAATGAGAGTCCTTGTATCTTAATTTTTCACTGGGGAAAAAAGAAGATTTGGACCAGGATCGTTTTTTAAAAATGAGCCTGGATCCACAGTAAGAAATCAGGACATCATGGAAGAGTGGGCAGGAAGATTCTAAGAGTCAGAGGACTAGGTCTTCTGCGAAAACATGTCTTTTATATATGAGAGTGATGCTATATCTATGAAATTTGGATATTATGACTTCCTGAACGAGAGTTGAACAGTGACAACACTATTTGATATGCCATTGGGAATGGGGGCAGTCTCATGGCTCACACCCTTAAGTGAAAAGCTACAAGCAATTAATGACTTCCCAGTGAGGAAGAATTAATCTTCTTTAAGGAGGAGCACTGTAGTTGGTAAACCAATACTAAATGCTCACATACATGCAATGCTAAATGGACTCTCTCTCTCTCTCTCTCTCTCTCTCTCTATATATATATATATATATATATATATATATATATGTGTGTGTGTGTGTGTGTGTGTGTGTACATATATATGTATGTATACATATATATAATGAATTTGTGAGAACAATAAAGGAAATGCAGTCATGAATTTAAGAAAGGGTAAGTATGAAAGGAGATAATGATTTGAATACAGTACACATAGGTGAAACTTTAAAATAAGTTTAATTAACAAAAAATAAGAACATGTCTGTCTAAAGCTATATAGAGCTTCACACCTAGCACTCAGAAGATAATTGCTGGAAGATCAGAAGTCTGAGGTCAGTCTGGGCCACATGAGACCTTGTCTAAAGAAACAAAATTTGGAGGTGATGAGATGGTTGACAAAAGTGATTGTCGTTCAACTATGTGAACCTAAATACACATGTCTAGAACCCATAGAGAGACCACATGCTTAACACAAGCATCAGAAAATCCAGTAAGATGGGAGGTGGAGACAGGAGCATCTCTGTGAGAGGCTTGTAGTTTACTAGCCTGGACTGAAACAAGATAACCAGTAAGATGTTTTTAAACACAGTGGAAGGTCAAGAATAACAGCTGGGGTTGTCCTCTGACCTCTGCACCTTTGATGTACGCTGGAGTACACTTGACATGACATGTCCACACACATGAATGTGTATAACACACAACACACACACACACACATTATACACAAAGGGAAAAAAAAACCTAGCTAATTAGCGAAAAAGAGCATGCTCTTTGAGTATGTGTGGGTAGAATTTGGGATGGTTTGTTTTCTTTGTCTCCACCTCATCCCGCTCTATTCTAACTCGGAACACCCTAGGCTAAGAGTCCACTTAAATCATGAATCCATACTAGCGAGGAGCGTGTTTCAAATAATGGTCTCTTAGCAATTCCCTTTTCCCAATGTAAGGAAAATCGTATTTGTGACTTATGAGACATAAAATCTGTGAGTACTGGTGTTTCTGTGAAGGATCTGTCATCTCTCTATGAAGACTCCTGGTTTTTCCGCTCAGCGTCACTACAAAAGTCACATCCTATCAAACACTATTTTATGTTCATTCTTTTCCCCAAGAAACAGCCCTTTATGGCTTTCTATCTGAGCCACTATGACTCCATTGTGAAAACACTTGAGTGTTGAGTCGCGAGAGATATGGCTGCCCTTAGAGAAATTTCTTCCGCCAGTAATTTCTATGCTGGATTTGCTTTTCTTCTCAGACTATGCTGTGTACCCTCCTTTCTTTCTCTACCTGTATTTTTACCTCAGTCTGCCTTTTCACGTAGATCAACTGGTAGCAACTGAATGAGATTAATCAGGCTAGAAATTGATGAACCAAGAAAACAATCTATTGTATTCCTTATCGGAGTCTATGATGAAGATACCACACTCTCTTTTATAGGTCAGGAAACTGTGGCTCAGATTTACACAACCCCATATTATTTAGTGACAGAGCCATGGCTGAATCCCAGGTGTAGTCATTTGGCCTTCATTGTATCCACTTTGGTTCATTCTCTCTAGAAGATTAAGTCAACGCCATCATCAGTGTTGATTTCCAAACAAAGCCCTTGCTTTTTTGGTAGAGTTTAGCCATCTTCACCCTACCCTATTTCATTGACAATCACCCTCATGGAAAAACTTGTTACAATTAAATTTCTTTTCTGCCATACTACGTGGTGTAAACATATTGTATGTATGTGAAAAGAAATTTCACATGAAACTAATGTGTGATACTTAATTCCAGTTGTTCTTTCTGTGTGTATGTGTGTCTCTCTGACTCTGTCTCTGTCTCTCTGTGTATGCGTTTGTGTAATGTGTGTTTATGTGTATGAAATCAGAGGACAACCTTAGGCATTATTCCTCACCTTTTATTTTGTTTGATGGTCTCTTGTTCACTATTGTACATCCCAGGCTAAACAGTCTGCAAGTTTCCAGAGACTCTCTTGTCTCAACATCTTGCCAAAGGAATGTTGGGAATGCAGATAAACACTAACATGTCTGGTTTTATGTGTGTTCTGGGAGTCAGAACTCAGCTGTTCACTCTTATTTGACAAATGCTTTCTCCACAGAGATATGTCTCTAGCCCTGACTGATTTTAATGGGAAAAATACTGTATAAGAGAAGTATCTTTCTCTATGGGGAGTAAATATATGTCAAAGGCTAAAGAGAAATTTACCAAGTAAAAGGTGGCAGAAGTTTTTTGGCAAGTTAAGGTCGCTCATTGATATTTCTCCTGACAGTTGAGTAAAGAGGAAATGTGTAGGCAAAGAGCAAAGAACAGTCACTTAAGAGTGTTCACTGCCACATGAGTTAACAATGGGGTGGAAAATTGGAATGGGAACAAACTAAGTAGAGTCACAATAATATAAACTATGCTGTTTCTCCATAGCAACAAAATGTCACTGAGTAATTGATGACTGATGCCGCAAGTGTGAAAAGAACAAGAGAAAGTGAAGCTTTGGCACTCATAGGTGTTGCTGGACTTCCACTATTATTAATGGATTTCCTTTTAAACAGATACTAGCTCATTTTCCATGTAAAGAACAACTCTTATCCCAACACCATCCATGAAGCTCGAATCTGTTAACCCTGGATAGAAGCAACAACCCCGTAAACCTATTAGATAGAACTTTCTGAGATAGTTATTCAATGCCAGCTGAATGTCCAGCACTTTCCAAGCCTGGATCTTTGTATACAGCAACTTTCTCTGTCTTCATCTTCTACTTTAGCAGAATGACTGATTTTTTTGGGTCATTGTTGATTGAAGACCAAACAAAACAAAAGGGACCCCAGCTCCTTACTAGGCATTTGACATAATGGTTGGCCTGCATATCTACCAAGGCCTCTAAAATCTGAGTAATGTCAGTGTATCTATACAGCCTGATCCCACAGTGTCAGGGGTCCACAGAGGAACTGTGCTTTACAGGGAAGAGTTCTGCATTAGAGTCTCAGCAATGGATGTGTCTCTCAGAGGTTAACTCTTACGTGCCCTCAAAGACAGGTGTGGAATGCTATTTAGAATGGTGTCACCCATGTGACAGATTCTCATACACATTCTTCCTTCCTCCTGTACCTCTCCAGTTTCATATTACTAGACACACTCTGCCTCTTCATGATCTAAAGCATACCATAATCTAACTGTGCGCTCCTAGATTTCCACACCAAGCTTTTGAACTTCCCCACAGAATCGTCCTCCCGCTTAGCATCTCCTGGGCCTTTTATACATGTAATCTTTGGTGCTTTGCTCAACATTCTTTCCCATCCCTTTTCCGTATTATTTCAACATAAGCCATGTTTTTGACCTTGGAATAGTTGGTCTCCATTCATTTTTCTCAACTACAGAGTATACCCTCATCTTTTATGGGTAGTTACATGGGGGCTGTCAAGGGAATCAATTGTTATGCCCTATTATTCTTGCACTTCACAGCTATACTTCTTTCAAGACACCTCCCTTGTTTTTTTTCCATTCTTCTGAGACCTGAGGAAATACCTAGAATCTGCAGTGTCAGCTCTAAATGATTAGTTATTTTTGAAAGACTCACAGAAATCTTCCACAGACTTATCAAACTTCATTTCCTGTTCCTTCCTTAAACACATCCTTAGTTGAGACAAGACCTCACACACTTCAACAAAAGTGGCCTTATTTTTAGCTTTCCTATCTCTCCTCACTTCAAGGTTTATAGATTATTGTAGCTTATCTGGATCCTGTACATTCAAACCTCATCTCAGCTCCTGACATTTTTTTGATGAGGCTCTCTGGTCTCCCTATCCCAAAAGTTTGATAGAGTTTTACAACCTTGGATTTCAGTTGGTCTTTTTTTTAAAACATATTTTTTTTAAAATATTGATGCATGTATATAGCATTTTGGTCCAATTCATTCTTCTCTTCTATTCTTAAAATGAAGAAGAAAGAGAGAGCACACGGATGAGGAAAGGGCTGGTGCCAAGGAATGCAGGAGAGAGCAAGAAACTGAAAGGTTCAGTTGATCACTTAGTTTATTTGGTAAAGACTTTTGCCCTATAGGCCCAGTGACCTGGATTTGACCCCTGGAACCCACATAAAGATGGAAAGAGAAAGAGCTAACTCCTCAGTTTTGTTCTCTGACATCTACTTGCATACCATAGAATATATGCCCACATGTTTGTGTGTGTGCGCACATACCAGCACCAGCACCGCCACCATCACCCCCACACCACCACCACAACCACCACCACCACCAACACCTTTACCACCATCATCACTAACAACAATGACAGCAATAAAGACTTTTAAAAAAACCATGAAAATGGTTTCTTAGCATCTGTCAAAACCTTCACTTTGGGGATCATTGATTTCCAGAAATACAGGATACAATACCTATGCTGTTTAAAGCCACCATATGTGTGCTAATATATCTCATCAGCAACTGCGACATAAATACGAGGCTAAAAACTAATGAGCAAAGAGGACCCAGAGGGAAGCAAAGAATTCCACTACTAACAGCAAATCCCATCAGACCAACAGAGAGGGACGGGATCTACATATTGTTAGAGGATTGTTGAGATGGAACTTCAGTTGCAAGCAGACTTCTCAGATGTGGAAGAAACAGTTACAAACAAAGGTTTGGCAACTCAATAAAAACCACCAGACTTTCATTTTGATGTAGAGAACAGAATCTGGTCTTAACAGGAAGAGAAAAAAATTAGTGACACACCTTTAACAACAACAACAACAAAAAAAAAACTAGTTTATAGACTGCCCCAGATTTATGAGCAGAATGCAAAGTCTGTGAAGTTATTCACAGACGGAGTGATTTGGTACTTCCTATCTGATGGGTTTCTTATTTATTCCTGGTTTCCAGGGATCGCCAGCCTCTCCCTTAGCACACATTCTGTGACCGCAGCCCATGTCCTGAATCTGCACAAGTCATGTTTGAGCATGAAAGTAGAACCACAGGTAGGGTCAGTGCACATTCCGAAGGTTCAGTGAAAACCTTTGTTTTTCCAAAGGCTTTTCAAGCTATTTCAAGGTCCAGTAATACTATGTCAGTACATAATTATTTATCAAGAATGAGATTTGCTTGGTGACCCTATGAAGAATTTTACTTAGTAAGATCTATGAACTTTCCTACTACTTGGAGTTCAGATTCAATAATCAAGGTTGTCTGTTATACTTCATTGGAGGAAATAAACCCTTTTCACTAAAAGCATTTGGTATATTTTTATATATATTTTTTCTACCAACTATCTACCATTATTAAAAGATTCTAGAAAAAATCATTTTCATCACAATATTTTCCTCATTGTTTTGCAGCTTTTCAAAAGGTTAAAAGTAGGCCAACTCATATTTAAGTAATGAACTCTTAATAATATGATGAAATTTCAGAAGTCTCTACCATTGGAAAAAATCCTTTTAGAAATAGACTTATTTGCCGGGCGATGGTGGCGCACGCCTTTAGTCCCAGCACTCGGGAGGCAGAGGCAGGCGGATCTCTGTGAGTTCGAGACCAGCCTGGTCTACAGAGCTAGTTCCAGGACAGGCTCCAAAGCCACAGAGAAACCCTGTCTCGAAAAACAAACAAACAACCCCCCCCCAAAAGAAATAGACTTATTTATAAATATTGCCATAATTTTAACTTACTATTCTCAATTGTACTGGATAGAAAGTCTGAAATGTTAAGCATAGCCTTCTACTGCTCCTCTTAGTCACTAACAACTATTGAGTACATTGTATGTCATGTATTGCTCTAAGTGTTCTACACATAAAGGCATTTGTGATGGTTGTGTGACTTTTCCTGTGGAGACATAAACTACTGTGTATTTACCCATGATAGGGGACAGGTGACAGACCAAAGAAACAATTCCACCCAGCTCTTGATTAATGAACTGAGTTTCCTGGGTTTCACTTACACGATCATGAATGGATTAGGAGCCTCTACAATGCAAAGGCACCTGCAGCCCAGAAATCCCAGCTCAGAAATGCTGACTGCCTGGAGCTCTGTGCACAGCCTTCAGTCAGCTCTGCCTCATCTCTCTGCCAGAAACTGAGGACCGATTATAGACTCTTGAGAAGAATCTTTAAAATTCTCATATGTTCCATGAACTTATGAATCTTCTTGAATTTCCTAAGTTTTGTTAGTGCCTTTACTCCTATGAGGCCTCTCTGCTCACAGAAGGGCAAGTTTTGATCTCAATAGTGGTTCTGAAAGCCACTCTGTAATAAGTTATAATAAATTGATTGTATTCATTATCCTAACTTTTCACGCAGTTCCCAAGTCTTTATAACTTAATAATTCCTTTCAAGGCTGACTTATGGCTTGATCGTTTGATTTGCTCCGACCAACAGGATAATCTCTATGCAAGCAGAGGCTTGAAATAAAAGTTTGTATATTTCTGTTCTAGCTCTTGGACCTTCGAAACTACCAGTGAACAGGCTTGGACTAATCTTCCAAAGAAACACTGGACACATGTTGGGGAAGCTACAATGTCTTCATCCCAGCTTCCTTTTTCCATGATGGCAGAAGCCACTGACTGAAATCAACTCATTCTAGATTGCAAGCTCTGATAAATGGCCATTGCTTAAAAGACAAAGTTTTAAGGTACTTGAATATTTGCCAATAGTTAATTGGTATCATGAGTTGTTATTATTTTTATTTTATGTTGGAGCCAATTGAATTTTAGAAAGATTGATAATGTTGCTCCAAGTTCTGTTAGACTAATAGCCTATAAAAACTGTGTACTTACTGATATGTGATAAAACTATAATTTGGCAAGCTGAAATAAATAGTTTAACATGCAAATAAATACGCTAGTTTAACATGTACCATGTATGTAATATTTGCGTGTGTGTTAGAGACGTGCATAAGGGTATAAATTAAGCATTAGGAGCTTTTCTCATGCATTTGGATGCTTACAGATCATTTATTTATTTATTTGTTTGTTTGTTTATTTGTTTTATTTTTTTCAAGACAGGATTTCTCTGTAGTCTTGGAGCTTGCCCTGGAACTAGCTCTTGTAGACTCGACTGGCCTTGAACTCACAGAGATCTGCCTGCCTCTGCCTCCCAAGTGCTGGGATTAAAGGCGTGCACCACCACTGCCCAGCTAGATTATGGTGTTTTTTTTTTTTTCCGAGATAGGGTTTCTCCGTAGCTTTTTTTTTTTTTTTGTTCCGGTCCTGAAACTTGCACTTGTAGACCAGGCTGGCCTTGAACTCACAGAGATCCACCTGCCTCTGCCTCCCGAGTGCTGAAATTAAAGGCGTGTGCCACCACCGCCCGGCTTAGATTATGTTTTTAAAGAATAAATACTATCCACTTGTTCCTCTTCTTATAATGATCATTAAAAATCCCCACAGTAATGTTGGTACCTAAGGTTGAAGCCTATATATTACCTTATAAAAATGGCAGCATTTCTAGTTAAGAATCCCTATTGGAACTTACAAAGTAGCAAAGTCCATGCCAAATATATATGTTTTGTAAGTTTTCATGCATTGTTTTAAGAATAAGAGTATGGTTTAACAAACTATTATAACAAACATCTCTGGCACCAGGTAGCAAAGTGGTTCTTTGTCATGTAGCGCTGAACCTCTTCTGTCCATTATGACTCTTTCCATGCTCCTCAGAAGAAACTGCTGTCCCAACTTCTGGTACTAATCTAACTTTTTGAACTTCTGTTCCAAATTCAGCAGTTGAAAATGCTGCTTTGGCCACTATAGCTTAGTTATCATCATATGTTTTCAGTACATTCTTTCAAATATTTTATGGCCCTAAAAATATTTTTTTTTAAAAAAAATCTGGGTTGTTGAAGAATTTTAGATATTTACTTATTTGAATCCCAGAAATGGAAATATATGAGATCAACACACTTTCAGAAAAAAAATGAACATAGCGGACAATGAGGAATACTGAGAATTCAAGAACAATCGCAGTGGGTTTTGGATCCTACTGCACTTACTGGCTTTGTGGGAGCCTAGGCAGTTTGGATGCTCACCTTACTAGACCTGGATAGAGGTGGGCAGTCCTTGGGCTTCCACAGGTCAGGGAACCCTGATTGCTCTTCGAGCAGATGAGGGAGGGGGACTTGATCGGGGGAGGGGGAGGGAAATGGGAAGCGGTTGCGGGGACGAGGCAGAAATCCTTAATAAATAAATAAATTAAAAAATAAAAAAAAATCCTATGTTCTCTCAGCAAGTCTCATGTCTTCTTATTTGTAAGTGGCCAATAAAGAAACCTAATAGCCAAAAAAAAAAAAAAAAACTGAAAACATAGCAATATCATTTATATAATCAGCCCACAAGAAATGTTCTCAAGAATCTCTGACTCAGAATAGTATTGTCATTTTGGCCTAACAACCCCTAAATTTCTTCACTTAGCTTCAGGGACAAAGGACACATCTTATTAAACAAAAGATTAATAACTATGCTTCGAGCAGCAGGTTTTGATTGGCTTCCAGAGGAGCTATTTGCAATGGTTCTTTTCAGCCCATACTTGGTCAAGATGACAAAATTGTGGTAGTTATTTGTACAACATGCTTTAAATACTATGAATAAGATAGACAAATGACTTTTCCTTCAACCCTGCCTCTTTGCTCAATTGTTTCTAATAACACTTTCAAATTAAGAAAAAAATCAAATTCTGGTCATTATGTGGGATCACAGAGCTTTAGTTTGGTGTTACAATTCTATCTCTCTCAATTCTGTACTCCAGACAGAATGATTTGGCAAACCACATGGCTTAGGATATAATAAAAAATTAAATTATTTATTTTTTTTTTGAAGTTGGAAGGTGAGTTGATTGCCTGGAAATCTGAGTACTGCTCAAAACCCAAACCACATGTTTGATTATTATAATAGTGATACATATTCATTAGAGAGAATTCTGGTAAAAGCACAAAACTATTACAAAGGGGGACATCTGCAGAATGAATGTCTGCCTTATTAATAGCCCATTTTAATTCATCTTCTCAGAATATATATTATTTATCATTTTCAGGGACCAAATACAGTTGCCACTGTGTAAATTCTGTTCTTCTTGTTTCTGACCAATGCTGTTTTCTAGTCTGTAATGGTGATTTCTTTGCCCTTTCCATCTTTCAGGTGCTGTTATATTATTGACACAACTTTAGAAGTGGTCATCCACCCTGTGAATGCATCTTCTGTAGTGGTTTGAATGCGATCGGCCCCCACAGGCTCATATATTTGAGAATTCTGGAAAGAGGAAAGGCAGAGATGCAGTCACAAGCCCGATGCAGAAGAAGCAAGATGAGAATGCTTTACTGAGAAAAGGTACTAATTCACATGGCTAAATGTAGAGAGATAAGAATTATGGATTAATTTAAGATGTAAAAGAAAACTAGGGATATGTCAAAACCATTGGCCAAACAATGTTGTGATTAATATAGTTTCGAATATATATTCAAGTCTGAGAGGCTGGGAAACAAAAGTGCAGTCTCTGTTTACAGAACAAAGACTAAGACACCCATAATATGCTTTGGTCCACATGAAGAAAAATTCCTTCTGATAGGCTGATTACTGATCATAATTTCAGTGATGTGGAAGGGTGGAATGTTGCAAGTCTAGAACCAAATAGCTCAGGCCATCCTTTATCCATAACGACCATTTCTTGTACTCTTTGGTATGTGACCTAACATCTTTGTGAGGATTTGGCTAATCTTTGGAACATACAAACAGAACCCCTAGTTCTTATCAGTCAAGAGCTAACAACGTTGTCTGGTAGTATCTGAGCCCTATAGTTGAAATTTCCACACTTCTCTTTTTCTTCCAAAATGTTTTTAAATGCCTTGGTTTATATTTTCCTTTGTTGTTACTATAACACTTCATACACTTGTTATCACAGTGCAACATGGAACTTGGGGTAAATAGAATCTGTGTTTCTGGGCCTTGGTCATTCATCTTTGGCAACTACCTCTTGTCTACTTTGAGATACAGGTTAATATTTTAAGTGGGCATCCATAATCCTTTGTGTTGTATTGTTTTGATCTTTCCTTTGAATTATGTTGATCATTCTTTTAAAGTGAAAAGAACTGTGACCACAGCAATTTGCATGGTCTACCAGAAAGTAACATAATGTTACTGGACACAGGCTCACAGACTATGTCCTAACAAGTCAGGTTTGACCCTGATGCCTGATATTTAAAAGAGCCAAATTAATAGTGAAAAGCAGAAAGAAAAATTGTTCAGTGTAGCCACAATGAGAAGAAGGGCACTGAGATCCAATACCTGCTTCTCCTCCTGGAGTCTATCTTTAGAATCCTGACATGAGGGTAAGCCTTAAATAAGAACCAAAAAAAGAACAGTTTGGCCAAGGTGTCTTCCTGAATATGGTTGTCTGTGCTCTCTGTGTCACCAAGTGCATCTGAGAAGATGTAACAGTTTCTCTAGGCGACAAGTTTCTCTTCTGGCTACAAATTCCTCCTCTGGCTTCCCCTAGGGCTTCAATCTTCTTTTTCTCCTGGCAAAGATTCCTATGTGAATTCAAATTTCTTGGGATCAGTTGTTTCAATAGTCTGAGAAGTAAAGGAAAAGACACAGGGCAAGACAATTATAATAACACTATACCCATGAATCTGTAGCCCGGGCCAATAATCTTTCTTCTTAACAAAGCTTTGTCCTTAAACCCTGGTTTAAAAAGTTCTGATGGCAACAGATTTTCTAAACTTCACTACAACTCTGTGCCTTTTAGGGAGCACTGAATTACCCTCGGGATTAATGCTAGCTGGATATGATGTTGATGTATACTTTGTACTATCTGGCTTAATTAAAAAAAATCCAAAGAATGTTAGTTAATAAATACAATGACATGTGATTGAAAACTGAATGGTTCATGTGTTCTCCAAATGAATGTGCATAATAAAAAATGCAAAGCACATTGAGAAAAGTTTATACTTACTTACATGATAAAAGAGTCTATCAAAATAGCTGAAGTCACACTTTCGAGTCATTGGTAAAGCTGAAGAATTCCAAAAGAATTTTAACTTTCATCCTGAGTCAGAATACATATCAGACTACTCTCCCGCACAACATATTTGTGTAATGATTTAGAATTAATTTAATTTAGCTAACAAAATAAGCATAACTTTGAGATAAAAATGTACTTTACTTATCTAACAGGTTCCCAAAGCACATAACAGAAAACCTAAGGTAGGTAGACTTTCAGTAAACATTTAGTGAATAAATAAACCCATAACTTTACCCAGTTGTCCTGGGGAATACTACATGATACATTTGCTCTGAGTTCCTCTAAGAAAGATTTTGGGCTCAAGGGGTTATTGTATCATAAAAAGTCATTGAATTTTTTCTCGGAATTATAATAAATTCCCTACTCTAATTTGAATGATGACCTTTTAAAGCTTGAATAACCATCTTGAAGGCAAAACATTTATTAATTCATTCATTCATGTATTCAACATATATTCATGGTTGTTGTCTATACTCACGTTACCATCTCTGCTCCTAATATTAAAGAACTAGAATATAACGAGAAAGAAAGACATAGATTTTTTTTATAGAAATTTCAATTTTATGGAGAAGACAAGAAATTAATTAATCTTGAAAATATGCAGGCTATTATATAGTTTGATTTGTGTTGAAGGTTGATTGAGAGCTGACAGCCCTGTGGAGGGGCATGGGAGTAAGAGTGCACTGACCTCACCAGTGGATTACCCTACTGAGTTTGTAAGTGCACAGATGTAGCTGGAGGAAGTGGCTTACAGATGCACACCTTGAAGGGTGTGTTTTGCCCCAGGATCTTCCCTCCCTCTCTTTGTTTCCTGGCTGTGTGGGGCAAGAGACCTCTGCGCCACCTGCTCCTGGCACAGTGGTGGTTTGATTTCTCATAGGCCTGATGAATGGAATCAGCTGACTTTGGATTAGTACAATGAAACCAATGAGCTAAAATGAACCCTTCCACCTTTAAGGTGATCTCTGGCTTCTCATCATTGGGATGGAAAGCTGACAAATACATACTGTGTGCTATTGTAGAGAAATTAATAACAGCAAACCAATGGACCCAGTGGGTATCATCATCATTTAGAAGGCTCTCTCATCTCTCTCCTGGAGAAGCAGGTTCTGCCTCTCTTCCTCCCCCCCCATTTCTGTTTCTCTCTCTTTCTGCTTTTCTCCCTTTCCCCCGTCCCTCCTTTTCTATCCATAACCCACTAAACACACACTTTCTCTGTATGGCATGCCTATCCATCTCTGTCTCTCACCCAGCGAGGACTGGCTGCCTTCATGGCCCACCATGGTCTCGTGGCCTGCTGTCCACTGCTGCCACTCAGGGAACAGCACTGTTTTATTTTTATGATAACAGGCAGGATTAGTTATTAATATATTAACTAATATACCTATATTTCCTCTTTCTTGCTTTTTTAAGGAGAAGGTTTAATCTTTAGTGATTTGGTGCACTGTATTTTGCAAAATGTAAGACAAATCCTGAAATTTAGGATTCTTTTTAAAATATATAAATACCTAGCATTGCATCTTAAACAGCTTGTCCTGTGGGAGAGGAGATGGGTTTGAGTTCAATAGGAAGAGGAATGTTAGTTAGCCTAGAGAAATATTTAGTCTATTACTAGAAGCTTGTGATTATATTAGTTTGACCTTTTAAGATAATTTCCTAAAGATAAGCTGATATTTCTAAAAGAGACGCATCAAAGGAGGATGGCCCTAAGCATGGGGCCTCTGAACAATGCCACTCACATTCCCAACACATGGCCACCTGGAATCTAAGCAATCAGACTTGCGTGGACCATACAGGCTGGAAAAGTTAAATGAGAACTCAGAGATCCTAAGAGATAAGTAAGAGATGGATGGCAGTCGCTTTTAATATTATGATAAGAATGGGCCACAATAACAGAAGGCATTTCTTGCTAGTTGAATGCAATGGAGGCATGAATAAGGATTTAAATAATAATTATAACATGTATATCTAAGGTTTTGGACTCAGATTTATACTTTTCTTAGTTAATTAGGAAAACTATAAATTTTAAGAAAAGTGTCAAAACAGTAACATACCACTTCATACACATTTTCTATGAGTTTTGAGGAATAAATCTAATGGAAAGTTCCAGGGGCCAATAAGATGACATAGTAGGCACAGGCTCTTGCTGCAGAGTCTGACCACCCAGGCTCAAGCCCCTCAAACCTCGTGGCAGAGACAACTAACTTCTACTAGATGTCCTCTGACCACACCCCCAATGTGACTTGCACATAAGTTCACGTGCACACACAGGGACACACAAACACATATTCACACACTAAATAAATAAATGTTAAAAAAGGATTTCGAACTTTATAGACAAGGGATATTTTAGGCATGGTGTGTGACTCAGCGTAGTGCGCTTGGCTAGTGGGGTCCATATCTTTGTGAAATTGAAATGACTATTGGGAGATTGTCATATCATTTGAATACTCGTGAGCTAAGTACTTTCCTTAGATTAGAGACACAGTGTACTAGTAAAGACATAGTGTAATGCTCTGGATGGTGGAACAGGTTCAGAGACCACCTAGTTAGAGTATAACATACCATCACTCTAGGACCCTGGTCAAATGATTAAACATTTTGTACCTAGTTTTGCATTTGGAAAATGAGTGCACCATTAGTTCCTACACTTGGGGTTGTTGTGAATATTTAGCAAATTGTTGCAGAGGACCTAAGTGCCAGAATTCAACATTAGTGACAACATGAGTCTTAGCCAGTTTGTGTGGGTGTACCCCACAAGACTGAGTTTCAAATGCACAAGTATGTGTCTTTCAGGGCATATTTTCTAGGAGACTTGGAGCTTTTAAAAAGAACCCTGTAAAAGCCTACAACTTGTGAAATTGCGAGTTCAGGAGTAACCCAGGTTCTGTGCAATATTCAGTGCGCCATGAGTGACAGTTTTAACGTTCAAGTAGAAACACTCTCCTGATGTTTACACATTGGCTAACTTCATTACTCTTGGGACGTGATACTGTCTTTATTCATTTTTGTCCTTCATGACTCGGGTTATAAAAATAGCTTTGTACGACGTAAAAGAACTCACAGCACACCCTCTTTTCTCACCAATGTGTGAACCCCAGACTATTCCTTGACAATAACACGGGGGGTGGGTTCCTCCTTGCTTATATCATCATATTAAACATATGTACTTTTCATTTTAGCTAGGATTATAGCTGACTTTCTTAGTTACAGCATGCATAGTATACTTCCCCCAAACAAGCTCTGTTTCTTGTAATTCGCCATCTCCCTTTTGATTCTCTAATTCCACTAGCAATTTGGAATGGTCTGCTTGCTCATGTTATATCTCAGTTGCCGTCTTCAGTCCCGAGTCACCTAATTTCAGAGGTCTTTGCCTTCTGCCTTGTGTATTAGGAGCAATCAGGCGGCCCCAGAAGGCCTTCCTGGAAACATCCCAAAATATTCCAGCTTTTATTTTTGGTTTTAGTTTGAAAGAATTACAGACATGTTGGCCTTGGGTTCCTAGTTTTTCCTGGCCACCCAAATGAATACTGCCGTAGAGATTTATTGTTAGAATTCTTGGCAACAGTTTGGAGATACCTTAATTTTCACACAATCAACTTGTCATATCAAGCCTCCTAAATTGCAACATTTTAGTCAATGGAAAAATTTTCTGTGACCAACATTGAGGGTGGCTATTTTCATTTGTTCCTTCTTTACTTTATCAATGAAATGTGGGTCCCAGTGTAGAACAGCCAATAGGTACAGCATTGAAGATTTACTGAGTAAGAAAACATCAGCAGAAATTTGGAAGTTTATAGAACACTTACTTGGCAATGTATTTCTTATACTTTAACAGAGAGGATTTGTTGTTACATCACAGAAAAGCAAGATAACAAAGACCTATTTTCTTTCATAAGAAAGTTACCAATTGGGTTGAAAGACATAGTAATAAATAGGTGAACTCAGTGGGATGTAAAGTACTGAGTATGAGAGGACAAAGATTAGGCATTAGGAACATTACAGTGTTGGCTAGAAGAATATTCCTGGAAGAAGTCACATCTGAACTAACATGAGGAGATACATGATTTAGCCAGGAAGAAAAAGGTGCATTTTAAGAATCTTATACTGAAAAAACAGCGGGTTCAAAATGTCAATGATCACAGTCATGGCTGGACTTTCCAAAAGGTCTCACTCATATATTATGCTAGCTGTAATAGATGATAAAGTTGTAGGGGAATGTGGTACAGTAGTGGTATTGGGATATCCTGACTTATCAGGAAGCCAGGATATACTTAGAGCCATAAGAGGACAGCTCTGGTCCGGTAAAGCCTCAATAGGACAGCTCTGGAGGGGCAGAGCCTCAATAGGACAGCTCTGGAGGGGCAGAGCCTCAATAGGACAGCTCTGGAGGGGCAGAGCCTCAGTAGGACAGCTCTGGAGGGGCAGAGCCTCAATAGGACAGCTCTGGAGGGGTAGAGCCTCAATAGGACAGCTCTGGAGGGGTAGAGCCTGTAGTAGTTGGAGCGGCGGGGCTGCGTCCCCAGCACCCCGGCCACCTGCTAGCTTATGTCCGAAATAACAACACACAAACTGTATTCATTTAAACACTGCTTGGCCCATTTCTATCTAGCCTCTTCTAGACTAATTCTCACATATTAATTTAGCCCATTTCTAATTATCTGCATAGCACCGCTAGGTGCGCTTACCGGGGAGATTCTAGCCTACGTCCATCCTGGGTCGGAGCTTCATGGCGTGCATCTTCCCGGGAGCGGGGAGCATGGTGTCTCTCTGAGGCGTCTGCCCCCGAGAGGAGAGCTGTCGAGTCTGAGCTCACTTCCTCTTCCTCCCAGCATTCTGTTCTGTTTACTCCTCCCACCTATGTTTTAACCTATGAGGGCCAGCCAAGCAGTTTCTTTATTTTTTTAACCAATGACGTTCCTCCATCAAGAGCCCCAGTAGGACAGCTCTGGAGGCTAGAGCTGCAATGGGACATTATTATACTGTACCCAAAACAGGTGGAATGGATATCTGTTTCTTCTGAATTTGGCTTGGTAGTGAGACTTGCTTTGATCAAAGAGAATGAACTAGAACACATAAATGTTTGTATACTACAGCCTGACCTCTTGCATCTCTGGGGTCCTTAGATTCTGGTTTCTTAATCTTGGTACAACCTGAGGGAACTATCAAATGCACTTTTTAAAAAAGTACCTGTGAGAGGCAAAATAAACTCCCCATCCTTCCAAATATATTCAGATCCTAAGCTCAGAACCTGTAGATATCTTACTCTGAACATCTAAACTTCTAAATTAAAAATTTTGAATTGAGATGTCAACTTGCTGAGTTTAGATCAATCACAGGAGATAAGAGAGTCAGAATCAATTACCAGTGTAGAATCGTCACCTCTCTCTCTGACTTCTTTAGTTTCTATTAGACTTATGACTTCCACAACTGTAAGGTAATAAATTCGTGTGGTTTTAAGCCACTATATTTGTGGTAAAAAATTATAGCAGCAATATGAAACTAATATACCATGCAGGATCACCAAGTTGCCAGACAACTGGCCAAGTGACCACAGCCACATGTCAGAAGCCAGTATAGATAAACTGTGCTGGTGCAGACCAGCAGAACAAATCAGGCCGTCCACAGGAAGCATGTGCTATAGTGATAAGCAGTTGTTTTTTATTATTGGGGTGATTTTGAGGTTTGATTTTTACATATTGGGGTGGTTTCATATACATGAGCAGCTACCTGACACATCTCTCTTTAAATTCAAAATAAAAAAGTAAAATACAAGAGAATTCAGTTACTTAAAAATAAATTTTAAGGCCAGTGACAAGGCTCAGCTAGTAAAGTTGCCTGTTACCAAGCTTGATGACCTCAGTTTGGTTCCTGGGACCCACATGGAGAGAACCAACTCCTTCAAGTTACCCTCTAACTGTACACATGTACTGTGGCATATGTATACACACACACACACACACACACACACACACACACAGAGAGAGAGAGAGAGAGAGAGAGAGAGAGAGAGAGAGAGAGAGAGAGGAGAGAGGGGGGAACTAAAAAAATACTTTAAAAAGTTTTCAACTTAAGGACTCCTATGTGAACTCTACATCTGAAATTATAAATGAAGGTTTTAGTTATTCTTTTCTAATGTACACTGACTACAGCTACTTGTATAACAATGGCAAAGACCCTACCAAAGAAATCTGAGCTTGTTTCTGTTTCTAATGAGCACATAGTTCTTTCCCTAGATAGCCTGTCTTGAGCACGTGACTCAAATCACATTTCAGCATCTACATGTTCTTTCTTTTCTTTATTAAATGAGTTAATTTATTTTTTCCAGTCCAATCCCAGTTTCCCTCCCTCCCCGCTCTCCACTCAGCCTCTCCCCTCAAACTCTACTATCCCTCCCCACTCTTCCACTCCTCCTCCTTGCTCCTTAGAGGTGTGCAGTCCTTCCATGCCAGCCTCGATACATCAAGTTGCAGTAATACTAGGCACCTCTTTTCCTATTAAGGCTGGACAAGGTGGACGAGGCAGCCCACTAGGAGGGAAGGGTCCCAAAGGCAGGTAGCAGAGTCAGTCACAGCCTCCGATCCCACTGTTAGGAGTACTACAAGAAGACCAAGCTATGCAATTGTGACATATGTGCAGAGGACCCAGCTCAGTCCCATGCAAAGTTAGGTCCCGTGAGTCCAGGTGTGGAGCCCCAAAAATGTGAGCCCGTTTCCACATTGACCAAAGGTCAGAGAGTTGGGACTTACCTCTTGTTCGTTCCTTTTTGTTTCTACCTCAGGCAAAGGTCCCACCTAGATTTAGGTCAGAGAGCTCTGTTCTCTCAAGGTTATTGTCAACAGGTGTGGCTAATAGCCAGACCTTGTATTTCAGGGATTGAGAAGTAGCTGTTTCTATCTCAAACAAAAGTCTAGGAATCCAACTAAGTTCCAGTTCCCTTAAGGAGATAACTTTGAATTCTACCCTGGGAGTGGTTTGCCTACGGAATGGTTTTGTCTAGGGTGTGAGCATGATTTGTTTTGTTCTAGCTACAGAATATTTAACTGTGGTGTAACCCACGACCTTCAATTGGTCTGGTCATTTCCTTATATCGTGTTAATACAGTTTTTTGTCTTACTCCTACCTTTTGGGGTCAGGGGTATTTTAAGCAATTGGAAATTAAATGCCGGTGAATTTCAGTATTCGCTGGAACTCCCTTCTGATATTACCCTATATGTTTCTCAATTTTATTTTTTTCATTCGTGTCTTCATATTCTTTACTAATATTTTCTAAATCTTTATGCCTCTACCCTGGCAAGAGGTATTTTTGTCAAGGTTGGTCCCCAACACAGAGGTTAGTTGATTCTATGGGTTTTCTTGTTGTGTCCTTCACCCCTTTGGCTCTCAGGATTCCCTGAGCTCTGCCTAATGTTCAGCATCTGTTTCCACCAGTTGCTGGGTGAAGCCTCTCTGATGACATTTGGGCTAGACAATAATCTATGAATATAGCAGAATATCATTAGAAATCATTTCACTGACTTTTTTTTTATTGTATGGTTCTATCATAAGTCTCTGAGCGATCCTATCTCTGGGTCCTGACCCTCCAGGCAATGTTAAGCCTGGGTTTTAAACTGGACCAGTTACTAGATGGCTACTCTCATAATTTCTGTACCACCCTTATCCCAACACATCTTGCAGGCAGGGCAAACCATAGGTCAAAGGTTATGTAGCTGGATTGTGTTCCTAGTCCCTCCCCTGGAATTCTTGCCTTGATACAAGAAATGGCTGGTTCAGGCTCTGTACCTCCTATTGTTGGGAGTCTTAGCTAGGGTCACCTTCATAGAATTCCATTGCAGTAGATTTCTAGTCCATCCCAGAGATGCCCAGATTCCAGTGTCTCTCCCAGTATTCTCTCCCTTCCTCCTCCCTGCCACCTGATCCCTCCTGTTCACATGCTGATCCCTTATCCAACTGTGATATCTACTCATTTCTCATTCACAGTGAGAGATGAGAACACTTACCTTATAGAACTATTTGGAGGCTGAGATTAGTTTACAAAATTTTGTATTTACAAGACATTCAGAAAGTATTCGTTCCATAAACCAAGTAGTGAAATGGGGGGAGGTGGATGGTTATACGGAAATTGGGAATTGTAATTGTACACGAGATTACAATAACTATTATTTTCTGTTTGTATTGTCCCAGAAAATCTGTGCTTATGCTTTTTAACAGTGGCAATAAGCCTGCGATGTAGATATTGTTAGTCACTATTTTGCATGAATTTATGTTGGAATTTCAGGGGAAAATAAGTCTAATTTGCCACACACAAGTAGTCAGTAACTCCAGATCTCCCCAATCACATTCTCTGACTCCAAAGTCTTTATCGTTTATATTTTTCTTTTTCTTTCTTTCTTTTTGCCTGATGGCATGCAGATGGTTGTACTTAAACTCTTTGCAGAAAAACAACTTTTCAAAGGCAAAACCCTGGGGCTGGTGAGATGTCTCAGTAGGGGAGAGCATTTGCTGCTCTTGCAGAGAACCTGAGTTCAGTTCTCAGTACCTACATAAGAGCTCACAAGAATCTGTAACTTCAGTTCCAAGGGATGTGATGCCCTCTTCTGGATTCTGAGGGCAATCCATGCATGTAGTACATATACAGACTATCAGGCTTACACACATACACATAAATAAAAATAAACAAAAAAATTTAACATGGACACATCTAATTTCAGCAGGAATTCTATAGCTTATTGTCCTAAGAACCACTTTCAAAATCTCAGCATGGTTTGTCTGGATTCTCAGTATATAGCTTTCTTGCTTTTTCTTGTTTCCCTGTGCCCTGCTCAGACTACACTGACATCTACCACTGCGCTCAGTGTATCAGGTTCTTTGCACTTCTGGAATCTTGGTAATGGCAGGTCTGCTTCTTGGATGCTTTCTTCATGGTCTTGGATTAGATGACTCTCACATGTCCTTTGCTTCGGTTTAACTATTTTTTTGCCTCAAAATAAAGTTTTATTTTCATAAGTTGCGCAGGTCATTTGTGTCTCCTCACAGCTAACAGTAAGACACATACATGTATTAGAAGCAATCTAAGTAAGATAGACATTAGCCCAATCTAGCTCTGATTTCGTAAATCCTTTTTATGTTTTGCAGATTGTTAATAGAAAACCTCCTTACTGGCTATGGTTATTTTGAAATAAGTTCACATAAGGCAGATTTGCTTATAGGGAAGCTCCGTGGGCCAAGACCGCAGCTTCTTTTGTGCTCTTCTCTGCTTAGGCTGTCATCTCTTTGGAATGTCGTGAGAGGACATTCAATCCTTTGTTAAGAGACTTGACCAACCTCAATTATTTTACCCTGCCTATGTCTGCTGAAAAATTCCAGGGAACAACAGACAGACTCACATGGGACTTTGGCTTGACTCAAATGAAACGCGTGTGGAATGTAAAAAGCAAAGATAGTTTGTCAGAGTGGTAAACTGAATGTCACAACTATGGAACATATTCATTTTATTAAGAAGTTTGTCCTTACTTGAATGTCCTATGTATTGTGCAATCTATATACTATGTGAACTTCTTTGGTGAGTGTGAAAAAGGATCTTGATGCTATAAATCAAGATTTTTGTTGCATAATATGTAGCTCGCTTGAGTTCTACTAATGTAGTTTATCAATTTCCTACAATACATTAGTGTTAACTACCTCTGTTAGGTGTTATTTAGTTTGGATTCTCTAACTATCAATTCCATAATACCCTCACTGCGACCTTTAATTTCTTCTACCATTTCCTTTTTCTACACCACTAAAATAAATTTGTAGGCCTGAAATTTGGAATATACTTAGTAATCAACATGATAAAATCAAGACTTTGTCTATATCCGCAGACTAGATGTATCAAATTTAGAATCTCCAAGGCTGGCAGGACTCTTGGTAGTGCCTGATATTCTATCTATTTTATAATGGTTAACAGCTTTAACTTTTTCTCTCTTGGGAAATAACTTCGACATTAACAGGAAAATAAAGATCACCAGATACAAACATTTTCCTTTGCTAGAGCACAAGAGTGCACATGGTGGCATCCGTCCTTTCCTGCATGGAAGGGTGGTCAGTATCTATCTACAGGCTACACACTCTCTATGGATGGACCTTCCTTCAGATTCCTCTACTCATATTACCTACTAAATGTCTCTACTGTGCATCCAATCGGCTTCCTAGAATTTAATTAGAAAACGTAATATTAAGAAAGAGGCATATTGCGTAGTTTTCTCTCACCTGAGGGCCCTAGATGTTATGAGTGCATTATATCAAATATGCACTGACGTGAAAATAGAAAGGACTAGGGAATAAAGAGAATCAATGAGAGGGGCAAGAAGGGGAGTGATAAGAGTGATTAAAATTTAACTTTCCAATCAAACAAATGGACCCATCTACATAGACACACGATTATCTCAAATTTCCTGACCAGGATTTTCTGTACCTGAGATTATGAAAAACCAAAACCAAAACAAAACAAAAACCTGTTGAGTAATGTAGGGATGCCAAAACAGCAGTTCTGAAAATATCTTCCAGAGGCCAGAAATGGCTAAAGAGGGTCCTGCTTCCTGAACCCTTGTCATGTCTTATCTTTGCCCTGAAGCTATGTGAGGACTTGACCAGAGCGGAGCCTTGGAATCTCCAGCTAGGCCAACTGGATGGACCAGCCCATCCTCTTTTCCATGACTCACCCCAGTTTCAGGCCTAAACCTTTTAGAAAGTCCCAAATTAGTAGCTCACTGACACCATGTTTCCTGGGATCTTACTACACAAGAGCATGCTATCTTTCTTTCTTGTAAACTCCCACCTAGGAATTTATAAGTTTCTTTCTAAAATTTACCCTGTGTGGTCTGTGAATTTAATTCTTTGAATTCATGAGATAGGAACTCTGGAGGCCACTGACTTCAGAAGTTTGTGACAGTATCTGCAATCTCAGCTTCTGAGTTAAATCCAAGGCCAGCACATGGAAAGGTCCTGTCACTCAAAGACATCTGAAAATTTCCCATGTCACCTTCAGTTACCTATGTTAGTTAGCATCAACATTATTGTAATAGTAAGTTATTTTAGACCAAATCCAGACTTCAGACAAAACCTCAGAAATTATCCACATTTTTCTGTCTTGCCCTTTGCTTAATTCAGGCTCAAATGTTTTGGTCTCTCTGAATCTCTCTGATCTCTGCTCAAAATTGCTTGATACCATTGGCTATTCTATATCTTTCTTTTATTTTAGCTTTCTCTTTAGTGACTACCTAAAGTTCTGTATATTCATTTCTGTATATTCATTTCTTTTGTTCATTGTCTCCCCTCTCCATATATATATGAGAAAATTATTTCAGTAGAAAAATGACTTTCTTCTGGTGTTCAGTGATGGTGTAACTTTTTTTTTCTTTTAGAAAGAAGTACTTAGCAAGTGTCATTGAAAAGAGAAAGTCATTTTTGGAAAAAAAATTGAAGCATAGTCCTGAAATCTCATGTGCATGGAAATTTGATCTTATTGCTTATCAGTCTCCAAATACTATTCCATAGAGCAAACAGACCAGTTTTGGGATGGGCTAATTCTATGTCTACTGGTGGCTCTGTGAGGGGTGGGTTCATGCTCTTATTTCCTATTCCTCTTTCCTTTTCATTGGAATTTTCTTCTCCTTCTCTCTTTGCTCTTGCTTCCCCAGAGAGGCAGAGTGACTGAAAGACTGGCAAGTTTTCCAGGGAAACCTGGCAAGTGCAATTCTTCCCATTCCCAGTTGCCGGCCTGTCTGCAGAGACTCTGCTCTGGTAGACCGTGTGGAAACTTGCTGGAGAAGGCATTGGGCTGCCTTTCCCCATAGACTGAGTGGGTGAGAGCAGTTGCTTCATTTGAAGGTGTCTGTCTCCCCATTCCTCCAGTTGCTTACATTACTCTATTGGGTTCAGAGTTGGTTTACAATGAAAGGGGAGAAAGTAAGAAGCCACCTAATAGTCTCTTCAACTGCCAGTGTCATCTTCCTCAAAGCCATTCCACGAAAGGTGCGTAGAAACTGTTTTTGCTAAAGAGCATAGAGTCATTTGGACCCTCAGACATTACAAGCAGAAGAAAGCCTGATGCGTTTCTACTCATGTTGCGACTCCTGCGTAGCTCTTTAGAGGTGTTGTTAATCCCTCAATGAGTATCCACCTACAAACTGGCGATGCCTAACCTCGTTCATCCTCTTTCAGTGCACAAAGATAAGAGACTTAGTCCTAAACCTGCAGTTAACCTGTATTCCAGGAACAGCTCACCATCACAGGACCACCTCATCACTGAATGAATGCAACTGCATAGCATGAGGGGGCTGCACTTTGGAGCAGGAGTTATTATCTTATAGGAACAAGTCTATGACTCGCATGCAACGATGGTCTAATAATTTATTCTTACTGCCCCGTGGAGCCAGAACTGTGATAATGAGCAAAGGGACCATACTTTGACACAGACTGACTTGTGCATCTTATCCAAACATTTCCTCTAAATAATGGGACCATTAAACCCTTTCTTTGCTTGTTCACCTTTCTAATGAGTTACCTTCATTACAGCTCTTTCCTATGTTTTTCATCATGTCTTTTCTCCTTAGGTATCCAGTGCTGAGCCTAGTCTGTAGGTTCTTCTAGAGTAGGTTTTTGTCCAAAAGCTCTCGGAGCAGCTTCTATTCATAATTCTGTACACCAGTGAAAATTACCATTTCGCAAGCATGCTGTGTTACCTGTGCTTGCTAGTTTCTGTGATTCCCTTGGGTCGAGATGTATTCTTAGAGTTGTTGGATTGTCCTGAAGAGACAACTGTATAGCCCTCTGCAATTATGTTCACCACATAGCATGCAGGGTGAATAGTTCAGCTAGAATTTCTGTGGTTACATCTATGGGTATCCTATTCTGAAGTGTGGATAACAAAATAAAGGGCACACTACTATATAAAAATATAAAATTAAGACTAGAGACATGCAGAAGAGAAATCTAAATTTCTTCTTTGGAAAATCAGATCTTATATAGCATCATATGGATGTCTATTGTTTTCAAATTTTCACAGATTAAATTTGAATGAAAATCAATTCCCTTCAAACTGTCAAAATTTTTAAGAAATCATTATTAAAAATGGAATTAGACTCAGAATCCATAACAAATGAAAAACCTTTTTCTTTGGGGTTTTATGACTACATAAAATGCATTTTACAGCATTCACTTGGGGCTTTTAAATGTTACACTCTTTTATAGGCAATTCCAATCAGGATCACTGATTTACATGTAAGGGAAATGGTGAGTCATTACAGTTTAGAAGGATAATGTCTGGCACAGTTAAAAACGGAAACTCTAAAGTCTAGCCAGCTTCATTTTGTAAAGATTTGCTAACTACCAAGAATGAAGCATGGTGCTAAAACCTGGAGGTATCCAAGTTAGTCAGAATCAATACCCGTGTTTCTATATTCTCCCCCTTAAATTGAGGGAAAGATATATGAATTTAATTGGTTAAGTATGTACTTCTCTTCTGAGGCATGGTGATAGCTTTCCCAGGTATTGGCCAAATGATCAGAGCTTTCAGAATTCTGGGGCTAACAAATCTTCTGAAGTATACAGGAATGGTCCAAATTACATGGTAAGCAAAACCCAAAGTACAACACAAATACCCTTAGAGAAGTCCAAGATCTATTATTTTGAAATGTGAACTTTAATCACCATAAATTAAAATCCCCGGGACTAGCAGTCTGGTAGTCACTAGGACCAGGTATAGAATGAGAATATGGTGAAAGAAATGGAGATTTTTGTCATTGCAGAGAGGGGGATGGCCAGCTGGAGACTCATTCCTGGGGCTCCTGGCCGTGAAAATTGTGGGTGTGATGTCTGAGTTAGAGCTACACCAGCAAACACCAGATCATCAGGGTGCAAAGAAAAGACACAGATTCTATGAAATCATATAAGTTAATTACTATTTTCAGAAGTCTCACCCTTGAAGCTTGGGACATGGGAATTCTCCCAGAAGCAGCAGGCTGATGTAAAAGAGGGATTCTAGAAGAAGAATAAACATATTCACACACAATTGGACTTATTGCATTTGTTCTTTTCACATCACAATCTTGTCTCTAGATCTGAGGGTAAAGCCATATCTTCTGGACACATCAGAAATGAGAAAGAGGGGACTTCCAAAGGCAAAACTGGAATATCGCTTCCACATTTTAAAGGAGCTAGTTCTACAGCTGCAAAAGTTGTGGATGGAAAGTTGACATATCAAATGCAAACTAGAATGAGGATTATGAGAAAGAAATAAAAACAATTAAACAATACTGAATATGGAAAAACAAATAGTTGGCTGCTGGAGGAAAGTTCAGGGCCAGGCAGACAGCAGTCGTCATCTTGGTTCATCCATTTAGTTCTTTTGTAGACTCTGGTAAATAAAAAAAAAACAAAAACCAGAGGGTCAATGGTAAATCCAATATTATGGTCCATACCTAATAACTTCACTATCAAGGTTAGAAGATATTTCCAGCTTATAGTTAATTATTGTTGACTTCTGAGAGAACGAGCATTTCAGTTGTGCATACTGGAAGCTAAAATGATGACTGGAGAGGAAATAAATTAATAAACACATCCTACCTCTGCTATTCTTCTGATAGAAGAGAGGCAATCAATAAGAGATGATATCTAGATGGCAACAGTAGGTGAAGCTAACTTCCACCTTCACAGGATAGAAAAGAACTGTGAAAGTAAGGATAATTGTTAAAAAAAATTAAGCATGAAGGAAAGAATATAGAGAAAATATACAAAAAGACATAAATTAACAAGAAATCTAGCTGGGTGGCAGTGATATACAGCTTTAACCCCAGTTCTGGGAGGCAGAGACAGACAGTGGATCTCTGAGTTTAAGGCCAGGCTGGTCTATAGAATGAGTTCCAGGACAGCCAGGGCTACACAGAGATACCATGTCTTGAAAACCAAAACCAACCAAACAACCAACCAAACAAACAAACCAAAAATCCCCAAACACTTGATGTTTGGCAAGGAGATGATTATTTCTCCTACAAAGCTAAAGGCAGGAACAAGAAGCTGAGTAAAGCTAGCTATGGTGACAGGTATCTGGAGTTCTTCCGCACTTGTGTCATGACTGAAACATTGGGCTTCTACTGTGCTCAGGTTTGCTACAGTCTCTCCTCCTAGAACACTTGCTACTTTTGATTACCATGAAGTCATCCGCTATGGATTCTCACCCTGATATCAGTTTTGCAGATGTTTTCTTCTGGCTGCCTCCTACCTGGTGGTCCTTAGCAGGCTTCTCACCTTGACTTTTCTCCTCTCTTCCCACATGATTCCTGAAGACTCTTCCAGTCTCGTGACCCCATTTGAATATTGGTAATCCCCAGGGAAAATTTCATTTTCAGGTAAAATTCTCTGCTAAAACTTTGACAGCTGTGACTAATTGGCTAGCAGCTAGGCTATATAATTTTCATTCTCCCAATCTTAATGAAACTACACTATTCAGATTTCCAGTATTTTAGCAAGTTAGGTAAGAGAAATCAGGTGGTTTGGTTTTGTTTTAACTTTGAGACAAATTTCAGGTAGTACAAGATGTAGCTGGAGTTAGCCTTGAACTGCCAACCCTCCTGGTTTCGTCCTTATATGTTGGCATAAAAAGTATGGACCACCACACCTGGGAGATAATCAACAGAGAAAATGTTCACACATCCAAGATTAACCCTGTCTACATTAGTTCAAGGCCAGCCACGGCCACCTAGTAAGTCTGATGAGAGAGAGGGAAGTAATTTCTCTTGATTCTTAGTTTTGAAGATTATGGTCCAAGGTTGGATAGCTTTGTTGCTCTGGGGATGTGGAGAGGTAACTTATGCACCAGGAAGCTGTTAGCAGAGAAAAACCAGTTCACCCTCAAACCAGAAAGAAAATGGGATGAAGAGGAAGGAGCCATAGCTTCATAATCTTCTCCAAAGATGTAGCCACAATGACCCAAGGACCTCCAACCTCTTACAAGTCCCACCTCCTCCTATCAGCACCTCCCAAGAGCACTCACTTCCCAATAGGACTTGAAAACAAGTCCTAGAACTCAGGGACATTTAGTAAGGGAACAATCAACAGTCAAACTATAGCTATCATCAGCCAAGACCTAACTCACATTCCCTCTCAAGACACTTCCTTATCTGACTCACTCTACCCTGATTCCCCTAAGGTAGGATTTGGTGCCAGCTGCTGGAAAGATTGACAGCAGCCTCAAAGGTCAGTACTTGTCTCACCTTCCAAGAAGCATCTCACATTAGATAATGGCTTCCTTAAGCTGGATTCAACTAGCCAGTGAATAGAATGGCAACACAAAGGCCCAGTCACTGTGGTCTTCCTCGGGGCAACTTCTGTGCTCTCTTCACTCCTGAGCTTATGAAGCTGGCGAAGGAATCGTTGGGCTGCCCTTGCAATTTTTCTTCCTCTGCTTCCCCAACCTCGCTTCCACTAAATTTGATCTCTAACTGATATCCACCTGAGAAGTTTCTGTGTTAGTATCTGCTTCAAGAGAACAGTACAACCTTCCAGTCACTGGTTGTGTTTCAATTCAGAAATCAACATGTCATTTCTACCTTACCCATTCACCCACCTGTTGCTGAAAACCTGACAAGTCTTTATTCCATTTCTCTCTCCAGTTACTTTCCAAACTGTTTTCACCTTGCTTTCCGTGTGCTGGCTTAGCTTGCACGTCTGTGGCAATCCTGTCTCAATAAATGTGAAAGTTATGATTCCACTCATCCCACAGACCAAGAGGAGCCATTGTTCTCAGCTTCACTGGACTTCAAACACATAAATCTCTTTCCTCTGTCTTCTCCCAAAAGAGGAGAGACAGTGGTCCAGACCACTTCTCATTCCTTAGAATTTTAATTTGATTCATCAGACACTTAGAAGCCAAATCTTCCTCATCCCGGTGTACAACTTCAAAACTAAACTGACATTTCAATATTATATCAGAAATTTCGTGGTGTCTGACATAAGAGAAACTGAAGATGTGTGGGTAAGTAATAAATGAGAAATACCATGGAAATCAAGGTATAAACAATGCCTGATGTTGTGGTCATTGGAGCCTGTAAGTCAATGCTTGTGACTGACATAGTGCTTGTCTATCAAATGACCTAAAGGCAGGTCAGTGGGAAAAGAGAACTGACTGTAACCACTGTCCATTCCCTGCATTTGCAGCTCCAGCTTGCTGGGACTGTAAAAGTTACCTCTATCTTTCCATTCTGAGCATGGAGCCCAGTCAACTGTGGTCAAGGAATAACTAAAACAAATTTGGGGTTCATCTTGTGTTGAAATGCGGTTTGGTATTAAACTAAAATCCTTATTCTCAGAGATTGACCAGGATGATACGTGGCAAAAGAATCCACGTGGTTAAATTTAGGGCCCTGAAAAACTTCCACTCAACAATCCCCTCTGCAACATTTTCTTTTGATTATGATTTGGATATATTCTCATTTACTTTAAGCCTTGCTGTCTTGGAATCACCTAGTCTAAGATTTTCAAATCAGTGAGAGAATTGTTGGCCAAAGTTACTGTTCCCCTTATGCAAATAGTCCCTTTTAATTATAGGATTTCCACTTAAAAGTGGACCTGTGTAGTCAAGATGTTTTCAGTTTAGGATTGTGCAATAACGGGTTTGTGATTTTGCCACAGAACCTGGTCTTTTTCTTCTCTCCCTTATAGCTCTTGTCTTCTCTCTTGCTGAGGTCATCTGGAAAACACAGACAGGCTTATAGGTAATTGCACACTGACTTTTCGTTTGCAGTTTAAGTTTGAAGCATTTAAAAGAAAGAAGGCATTGGCACAGATCACTGCTCATTGCTTAGAGTTTCAATTCTACCCAGCACACATTTGTGGAGTACTAACTGTGTGCCTTGACAGTGTGTCTCTGTATTTTCACCTTTCTAAGAAGTTGTATTGAGGGGAGACTTAAGTGAGTCCTAACCCCTGTGACAAGTTCTGTAAGAAGAATCAAGGCAGACTTCAAAAACACCAACTCCAATCTGACTTTGCACCAATGATATTGGTCTCCTTTTGGCTGGGTGATACCAGGCCTTAGCAGAGCAGTGGTGATGAAACAGCAATAAGGTAGAGGTGGTACCATGTGGAAGATGGGAAGGGCCTTCTGAGGACGCAAGGTTTGTGAAGCTAAGGAGTTCTATGTAGCTTATAAGGCAAGTGCAAAAGAAGGAGTAATAACAGAAGTCGACATTGGTGGAATCAATTTTTCCCTTACAAGCATTTACTATCTTCAAACCCTGATTTTAAAGGTTCTCTAGTTTCTAGTGATAAATGTCATTTTTCTGAGTGGGGTGAAATATAATGATACACAATGAATGGAGCTGAGGATTGTGAAAAGTATTTTAAAAGGTGGACAGACCCACGTGGAGGATTTGAGAGTCAGATCCTTCGGTAGTCTGATGAGAGAAGGAAGAAGAAGAGAAAGGACAGACGTAGTGGTAGAGAAAGAGGAAAGGGGAGCGATTAGAAGAGACAGAGGACATGCATGCATGTAGTTACCCATGAAAGAAAGTGCCACAACAGAAAAAGATAGGGAATTTCAGAGAAAAGGGCTCACTGAGACAACTGGACCTTACTAGATAGCATAATTTTATGATAAATGATATATTACCTCTCTTGCCAATCATTAAACACCTTGATATCCTCAACTTTCCCTCTATCTATTGGGCATGTGTTCTAGTGATAACAAATTACAGTGGGAAAGGCCAGGTTGAGAGGTTTCAGAACCCAAAACTGTCATCTCCCATGATAGTCAACACACTCTGTAGGAGACACAGGCTTATTTGCATATAACAATAATAATTCCATTGTGCAAGTAATATATGAGAGTGAATGAATTCGTCATTATATGCCCACCATAAGAATGCAAAGAGTCACTGCGGGGCTGTCTTTGTTCCAACTAAGGAGATAGCATTAAAATGAGGGAGAACATGGTGTACTCTGAAATTATGAATATGAGAATAAACATCCAGGAAAAGAGAAGCATAGAGAACAGTAGCTCACAATTACCAATAGTGACATATGGTGGGATAAGAGGACTCTAGAAACTGAAACCATGAAAGGAAGGTCTTGGTCGCAGACTTCTGTATTAGCACTAACAATATAGAAACTCAGGTATTAGATATGCAGGAAGAAAATCATAGCTCAACTCATAAAAAGATTGTACTGTCCTCTCAAAGAACAGCAAATGGAGGTCTTTCAAATCACGTGTAAAGGGAAAAGTAGTCTAGAGACCACTAGTGGTGGCTGCGGTGTGTGCACTGATACAAAGATTTAGAGAAAGAATGATGGCAGCCTCTGAAAAACAAAGACTTATTACCTCCTTACTGAATTCGTAGCTATACTGTTATGCATCTGGGGCTAATACAGAAGCAAGGAGCTCTGGAGAACCTAGTCTAAACAGTATCTGATTCAAAAGAATGCTCTTGCATCACAAAAGCAAGTTACATGTCCACTGGAGCATAAAATAGCTGGGTAATTCTAAAGAGAAACCATGCTATTAGACTAAGCAGAAGAGATAAGCAAATATTTTCCTTTGCAAAATGATAACAGAAGCAACAACTAAATGTGTATGCCCTTATTATCTCAGTGTTAGAGGCAGGATGATGCAGCGACAAGCAAGATCTCACCACATAGTGAGCATCCAAACACTAGAACAACCAGACTTTTCAGACATTACTTATTAGGATTAAATGGACCCAGCAGTTAAAAGTTATAGTGAGACACCTTAAAAATGGATTCTATGTATTATTAGATAATCAGAAGCAATATGCAATTTCATTAGTATTGACCTAATAATAAACATTATTTACTTAATAGCCAGTTCACCATGTTGTAGTTATGAATGTGAGCATGTTTAGTGTCATTGATACAAGTATCTCGCCATCTTCTCTAAAACATTATGAATACGAATTGGTTGTAAAGGAACAGACAATGATTTTATAGAGTTTTAATATTGCTCTTTCTGGTTCATTCTTATCTTATCAGCCAAGATCCCCTTTAGGATTTTAAATGGGACCACAGTATTAGACTTAAAGCAAGACTCTCTTTTATCTATTTTACTGCCTAGACTCATGCTAATGTGTCCTTATGACAACTTCTATTGTTCATTATCTCAGCATTGAGAGACAGGAGATTGCAAAACATAAGTACATTAGCAGAATTTATAATACATGTTGGGGTTATCGCGTTGCATAAAGTTAATAGTGTCAATGTTTGATAGCTTAAAACCAACCAACCAACTAAACAGAATTCAAACCAAATACCACATTTGTTTACCACACGAGAGAATGTAACACCACAAATGTCAACCCTGGAGGCCCTTCTCAAGGCAAATGATGAACCATTATCACTGATGATCTTCTTCTTATTTTCTAATACAACTTTGGGTTCACTGTAAAGGGTTTCTTACAACATTTCTATATGAAAACAAGTTTCATCCTGTACTCACAGAGGTAATGCCTGTTTCTCAAATTAATAGTGACAGAGACAAGTCTAATTGATTGAGTGTGTGTGTGTGTATGTGCATGTGCACATACGTGCGTGTTTATATGTGGATGTAATAAAAGAGTCTGTGTGTTTTTCTTCTTTTTTTATTCTTAAAACAATCTTATTTTACATGCCAATCCCAATCCCCCTCCCTCCTATTCTCCCACATTCCCTGCCTTCTCCCCAACCCACCTCCATCAACTCCTTAGAGAGGGTGAGTCCTCCCATAGGGAGTCAACAAAGTCTGTCACATCACTTGTGTCAGGACCAAACCCTCCCCCCTGTATCTAAGCTGAGCCAGGTATCCCTCCATAGGGAATGGGCTCCACAGAGCTAGTTGATCAGAGCTAGTGGGAGCTCACTGACTCTGTATTGTTTTCAAAATGGCCATTGTCACAGTGGGTAGAATTGAGAGGGATATGCAATATGTAAACACTCTGCTGCTATTGCTCATATTCCTCTCAAGAATATACTTTTGATTAAAACAGTCTCCCCTGTAATGTAGCATGTAAGAAAAGAGCTGAAGTTACCCTGTTCCTGAAACTCATCCTCTGGCCAGTGTGTGTCAATTTTTGTACAGGTATGACCTTCCAAAGGTCATCCTTGAGGGATTTTTCTCAGGAAAACATTGATGGTTTCAGATTCCTTAGTGGGCAGAGACAAGGGGCAGATATATCTCCAGTAACATTTTTTTCTCTTGATGAGAGGACTCAACATGATGGAGGATCTACTCCTTGACACCTCAACTGGTCTCTATGGGATCTTTGGACCTTCTGTTATGTGTGCAGTATCCAGCACTTAGCATCTGCACCATCCATCACTTAATGTTTTTGTGGAGCAGATGATTATAGAAATACTTGACGGCTGTGTTAAAACAGTTTGCACAATTCTTGTTGGGATCGGAGATTGTTTATCAGTTTCACAGTACTGAAACCACTGACACGTCTAAGGGATTTGAATTTCACTACTCTACAATTTTTCAGAACTCAATATTCCCTTTATCCTCACTAGATTGCTGTAGAAATGACTCCAATCAGTGAAATTCAAATCCCTTAGGTGTGTCACTGTTTAATTCATTTCCCCCTTAAGTGTTCATAATTTATAAAAATAGCACTCATGGTTCTTATTCATTCTTGGAATGAGTACTGTAGAGTCCACACCTCTTCTCACCCACTCTATTTCAGCTTTATATTTGCTCCTCTTTGAATGGAAAGGAACTGCACACCCAGTACCTCTCCCCACAGCGCCAAGACTAGTGCAGTCATCTGACTCATTCCATGACACCAGTGATTTGCCTGCCGAGAGATGACTCTTTATTAAATATTTTCCACTCTCGCCACATTTCCTGGTCTTGAAGCTCTTGTTTCCCTGACTTAAAGCAAAAAATATGGTTTGGTTAAAGCACCATGCTCTATTTCAAACCAGTTTGCCACGAAACTTTGGCTGTTAGTATATCATTTGGGAAAAAAAAAACAACTTCCAATGTTTGAATATTATTTAAATGACCCAAAATGGGTTCGTTGTCTCCTTAGTTAGGTGATAACTTTACTCTGCTGTTTTTAAATTGCCATTTTTTTGTCACCATACTCTTTTATTTTTTTATTTTTCTTTTTCATTTTATTGAAAATAGATATTTTTTTCTCATAAATATATCTTTTTTTACCATACTCTTTTAAAGAGTTACTTTTATTTTTTGAGACTATAATTGCATAATTTCCCTTCCCCTTTCCTTCCACCACATCTTCCCATATACCCCCCCCCTTGCTTTTTCAAGCTCGTGGCCTCTTTTTCTGTCAATGGTTCTGACAAGTCTGTCTGTATATGTACCTTCTTAAACATGTAACCACAGCAAACTGCTCAGTCTGTATAATGTTATTTATATTTATTTTACCATACTCTTTATAGGCATGTAATATCTATACTAATTTCTAAGCATTGTTGAACATACCTCTCTCTACATATACCCACATATAAAATATATTTAAGGGACTCATGGCATTTACATTTTTCACCTTGTGAAACTATGTCTGTTAGATGTTGTCTAAATAATAGTCATTGGTGCTTTTCTGAGTCACCCTACCTTTTTCAAGATATATGTCGCAACAGGCAAGAGATGGAAGCTGCTAACTCCAGTATCTAGTTCTACTATTGTTATTGGCTGTTCTTTTGCTATCAATTGTATGAAACAAGTTGATGGCAAAATAATCATTACCATCATAATGATTAGGTAACTGAAACTGAGCACATTTCAATGAGTTATTCTCTGTCAACAGACACACCTATAGTGTAAAAAAGAAAAGACAGAAAAGCTTCAAATATGCATATTTGTGTATTATTTAGTTATACCAAACACATACACATGCACACACATACACACACACACACACACACAAACACACACAATTAAGAAACTGCTTCTTTTCAAAGTGAAATAAATATGTGTGTACTCTGTAGCTAAAAAATGTTCCTTTGTTTCTGGCCACCCAAACCCGAAATAATCACACAGAAATTGTATTAATTACAACACTGCTTGTCCTATTAGCTCAGGCTTTTTATAAACTAAAGCTTACATTTTAAATTAACCCATTCCTATTATCTTATATTTTACCATGAGGCTTGTAGTTTACTGGTCAGGTTCTGGGGCTTCTGTCTCCTTTGGCAGCTACACGGCATCTCTCTGACTCCACTTTCTTTTCTCCTCTGTCTCTGCTTAGAATTCCAGCCTTGCCCTATTCTGCCCTGCAATAGGCCCAAAGCAGTTTCTTTATTAACCATTGGTGATAAAACATATTTACAGCATTCATAGGGGAATCACACATCAGTACTTGTACAAAATTACCACTTTTGAAACAAAAGACGGTATGGCTATATGAAAGGAGCTTGTCATGCGGAGGAGGGATAGTGGGGGTGGGAAGGACTTGAGTGCAGGTCCAGTGACAGTAGTCAAAGTGCACTGTACCCTTGTATAAAACTGTCAGAGAACAAGTTCGTTAAACAGCATTTTAAAATATTTGAGGTATACATCTTGATATTCTTAGTCATTTGGATGAATTTGCCTAGTTTTCCAAAGCTTTGTGATCTCACTTGGTCTAATGCACTGGGAAACCTCACGTAGTTATTGATCTCTGCTGTTATGTTAATCTAATTTACACAGCAACATCATGTGTGCTAGTTATATGCTGTCCTTGAACACATAAGATTTGATGATCTATAGAACCAAGGTCCTGGACCCTTACACAGCCTAAAAGACTATAAAGACTTCTTAAGACGTCTTGGTACCTGTTTTGGTGACTGTGGCATAGAACACAGCATCATTTACCAGGAAATTTACAGATTTCTTCCTTTCTATTTCAGGCTATCTTTCAGATGATCAAAGGCATTATCTTCTTTTTTTTCAACTCAGAATTTCTGAATTTCAAGCATTCTTTTCTTTCTTTCTGCTTCTCACTTCATTCCTAAAGTCTTTAGGATTATTTTTTTTTAATGAAAGGTTAGTCTGCTGAATGAGACAACGTGACTAGAAGAAGGACACACCCACATTCTCCTGCCAAACACATTACTAGAGAAAGGCACCATTTTTGGCATTTTAATATTTGAAAAAGTTACCAAGCCCCAAAGCATTCTATTTTTCACTGGAGCTGAAATACAGAAGAAATGTGGTTGATGATATTTCCACGTTGCCTAAAAAGTAATCTGTCTGTCCTCCAGTTCTTGGTGATAAGTGGAAAGAACTAGTAATTATATAGATTGGATTTAGGACCTCAATGGTAAGGGTTATTTTCTAACTTTAATAAGATTTAAATTTTACTCCAAAGTTACAGAGAAACCCTGTCTCAAAAAACTAAAAAAAATAAAATAAAATAAAAATATTTAAATTTTATTCTCTGAAATCAGAGGAAAACACACTCAGAGGAAATCACATATATTTGTGTGCTTTTCTGTTGTCAGCCCAACAGTGATAGTCACAAATCAGATGAAAGTGACAGTTTTCTCTAACGTGGAAGAACAGAGCTTGCATGGTTGTGAGATGGCTCATGAGGGTAGAAGTGCAGTCTGAGCAAGCCTGATGACCCCAGAGCAATGCAGAGCCCCCAGGTAAAGGAGAGAATGAACTTCCAAATTCATTCCCAAAAGTTGTCTAATCTCTACATGCTTGTCTTGGTCATATTTGCCAACTCATGAATATGTACACATACAATTTTTAAGTGGTGCACTCTTCAGCAGAAGTGAGCAACAGAATTTCCCTTCCTCACATACATGTTTCTTGTGCTCAGGAAGATATATACGCAAATGTGTATTCTGAATTGGGATAAATTATTTGATCTATTGTCAAGTCCTTTCTTTGCTCCAAGATAAGAAGCATGGATTATTTCCATGCTAGTCCAGCTCTGTTGTGGAGAACCAAGCATTAGAGTCGCTCCCCTGCTGCGCTAAGCATTCGCTGGAGCACAGGTGAGCATCGACTCGGAAACATCTTTATTTAGTGCTGCATCCTGAAAAGTATTGGATAGAATGGAGTATTTCAATTTGACCCAGTGCTATCCATTGCATAGACAATACAGGAGTGCTTTGGGTCAGATATGGATTCTGAGTATATGTAACCTGCAGAGCTGTTTATCTGTGACTAAGCCCTAATGCACCCTATAACTCTTCTCTATTTTAAAAAACAAAAAAAAATTGTATTAATTTGTTTTGAGGATTAACTTTTACAAAGTAGTTTTGATTTGCATTTCCCAGATGGTTAAGGAGGGTACATTTATACAGTAAAGTATGAATCAGCTGTTTAAAAGTTGGCATCATGAAATTTGCAGGCGTACAGATGGAACTAGAAAAAAATTATTCAAAGTGAAGTATCCCATACCCAGAAAGGCAAATATGATGTATGTCTTCACTCATATATGGATATTAGCTGTTAAGTCAGCGATAAACAAGAAACAACCCACAAGTTAGGTATAGAGTAAGGTACTAGAGGGAGCAGATAGTTCTCATTAGGAAAGGGAAATAGAATAGATACTTATGGATGGATAGATGGGTCCAGAATGGGAGCATCAAGTCGGGATGGGAAAGGAGTGGGAGTATGAAAGGGAATATGGGAAGAGACAGCTAAACTTAAGGGCCATTTGAGGGGTAGTATGGAAACCCAATACAGTAGAAACCCCCTAAAATATATACATATGTGAAGGCAATCTAAATGAAATCTCCAAATAAAAAATGGAAGAGACAGAGACCTGACTAACCATTCTTATAACCAAACAAAGCTTCCTGCAGATGGAAAAAAATATTGAGATCCACAACCAGAAAGTACCCCGAGAGTGAGAGAGACCTTGGAACACTCAACTTTCAAGGTCACTGCCAAATCCCTCCCATCAGGGATCCCCACTGAAGAGGAGCTGGAAAGAGTGTTAAGCCAAAGAGGATGGAGGACACCAAGAAAATAAGGCCCCTAATTCAACATGAGCAAAGCTCTTATGAACTCAGAGACTGAAGCAGCATGCACAGGACCTGCATGGGTCTCACCAGGGCCTCTGAACTTATATTACGACTTTAGTTTAGTGTTTTCAGGGGATTCACGTGCATGTGAACAAATGGGTTTCTCATTCTTGTGCCTTCTCTTGGCCTCTTTTCCTTCTTGTCTCTTTTGTCACACCTCAATGTGATAGATAGGTTTTGTCTTATCTTATATTTTATTTTGTTATATCTTGTAAATGAATGAATGGGTATAAACCTAAAAAAGAAAAAAATCACAGTTTATCAAAATTGATTCAAGATGAAGTTTTAAAAATCTGAATAGCCTTATATGTAGTGAAGAAATGAATCCATCCTTTATAAGAACACTCCAAACAAGTAGGTCTTCCAGCCCAAATGGTTAGTGGTGAATTCTATTAATACTTTAAGGTGAAAAATGCTACCAGCACATAGACTCTTATGATGCTTGCACTAAAAGCATAAGAAAATAGCAGATCAACACCCTTTTATGAATACAGACAAACAACAATAGAACCAATTTATAAAAGTACTAGCAAATTGAATCCAGAAGAATATAAAAAGGATGATACATCACCACCAAAAGAGATATTTCCCAGGAATTCTAGGCCAGTTTAAGCTTTACAAGTCAATCAAATTGGGACTGGCATGTGGGCATAGACCTGTCATCCCAGTATTCTAGAGACAAGTCAAAGGTCTAGCGAAACAGTTCAAAAGGTCATTATTGGCTACATATTGAATTCCTGGCCCATCTAGGCTACATAGGACCCTGTATCAAACAAAGTGAAACAAAATCAATCAATAAAGATTCGCATGTTAACACAATATAAAAGTAAATAAAAATCTCCAATCATGCTGGATCAGTGTCCCAGAGAGGGACCAGTGTTGATGTTTGTAAAGAAGTCCACTAGCGAAAAAGTTCAGATAGAGTGGCATCCCTATGTTTAGAGGTATGATGGCTTGCAATCAGTGAACAGCTGAATAAGTCAGATTCAAACAGTGCCATTAATCCTGCCAAAGCAGTGATGCTTGAACCTTGGAACAACCTAGGACCCGAGAAGATTCCTGGAAGTCTTCACTGAATATGTTCATGACATACACAGGATAAACTCAACCAAAGTGTGTGATGGGCAGCATTCACTCTTGAAAGTAGTTTCATCTGTATTTGACTGGCACTTTCCAACAGACACTCGACCTGGGCTCTGAGCAGAGCCAAAGGTTAACACCAGCTCAAGGTCCTGAAATGCCTTGACTTTCAGGGTACCCTGAAAACAGGATTCTCCTCCCACCCCATATACCCACTGCTCTGTACCATCACACTGCAGGTTTAGATAGTCTCTGGTGCCAAAGGCAGCCATCCTATTTCTGTTTGTGGTTGTGCTGAGAGTTTTCACATGATGAATGACCCCTCAGTGACCTTTGGGACCCAAGAGAAGCAGGTGAATCTGTGGTTAACGCAATATGCAAGTGTTTAAGAGGGTTTTCACAGCCTGGGGAAGTCTTCGATGGGCTGGCTCTTCTGAAATGTTGAGTCCTGTTTTCCGTGGCATGACAGAGCTGGCTTGTCACTCTGTGGTCAGGAGCAGGGAAACTGGCAGGGTGGGGAGAGATTAGCAGGCCACAGATATGTCACTGGCATTGCACGGCAGCTGGGAGCTGACAGTCCACACAGACCGCAAATAGGAGACAAGCAACAGCTCAACTAAATTAAAAACACTTATGACTTAAAACATATGATAGGAATGCATTTGAATAGCTAAGAATTTGGCAAATTACTTTACAATTTTCATTCTTATGACCTTAAAAAATTAACGTGTCAAATGAGATAATATATGCAAGGAAGTTAGCATAGTGTTAGAATCAACATGATCAATCAATTAATCAATCAGCTTTTACCATCATCCTGTATGTGGGAGTAGACGAGACAACCTCACCTTTTCAGCAGGACTAGGACATTGTAATTCTCCCTTGCTTGCCCCAGAGAATTTTGACTTTTTGGGTTTCTGTACCTGACACTGTGCTGCGGGTGGAAAATCTCTACTCATGACTTTGGAAAGGGCAGGCACATTGCTACGGCAGCTGCCATCCAGTGGAGTGTGGTTGGTTTGTATAATGGAAGCCAGGCCAAGTGAAGGCAGCACTAGAACATGAGTCTTGCTATGGAGCTAAATAAAGAACTGTGAGTCCATTTGGGGAGGAAAAAACGTGTTCCTAACAGTAGGGAATGGCTTCACTTAAGGACGATAGGCTGTGTTTAAACATTACCAGATATTGAGAGAAAGCTGCACAGAGTGTATTTGGTTGTCCAGATCTTTCCAGAAATATGACCTATTGCTTTCGTGTCTATGAAGTTAAGGAAAGTTAATATACTTTTTTCTTTTGGGACAGTGACAATTTTGGGGGGGGACAGCGGTTGTGAAATGTATGTGATGGATGCATGCCAGACCAGGAGAACTGCTTTGTGGGGTGTCATCCTGTAGTCAGGGTCATGCTTCAGTCTCTGAGGAACTGTTCTGGGTGAAACATGCATAGATGTGGGGTCCTCGGACATTGGTTCATTGTTATGAGGCAATAATCTAGTGTTTCAATTCCAAGGATTAACATAAATGAAGGGTTGTATTTAACTTGCCTCAATTTTTCAGACCTGTCTGAAAAGGATCCATGCACAAGGATTCTTCCGATATTGAAGAACACCAAATCTCTTAAAATGTACAATTATATGAATTTCAGCCTCAGTGAGCAAGTGGTTCAAGGCTGTTGCTTTTGACTGGGAAAATATCATAGAGAATGAACAGGATGGAGATGGCTTGGTAAAATGTGTTCCACAAACCAGGACTTCCAAAAGCTGTATTGGGAAGGACTGAACTGAAATTTCTCAAAAAGACACAAGGAACAAAAATGATTCAACTCACAAGTTTAACTTCCTGAAGTAGCAGAAATATCAATAGAAAATCTCGACCACAGTATATTGGGGGACATAGATTCAAATCCCAAGACAACCACCAACTTCTGGTTTCAGTTACCTCAATGCTTACCTGGATTTTTTATGAAGTCAAGTGTTTGTAAAGAGCTACATATGATTCAGAATATATGCTTAAAAAATTTTCTAGTTCATCCAGTTGATATTTTAGCCATTTTCCTCAATATAATTTTTTATTGATTATTTGAGAATTTTATACAATGAACCTGGATCCCAATTGCTTCCCATTCCTTGCAGCTCCACCCTCACACCCTTGTGGTCTCCCCCACCCAAATAAATAAATAAATAACAAGTAAACCAAGTCTAATTTGTATTGCCCATACACTCATCATGGCCTTCAGTGACAGCACTCACAATGGACATCAACACAGTCTCTGGAAGCTTAAGGGTGTCTTTAGAAGCATAAATTCTCACCTTGTAGAGCAACAGAAAGAAAATACTGGCGCTGATCTTTTGGGCAAGGCTAATTATAAAGATACACTCTATTATTTATCTTTTATTATTAAATCTCTGGATGAGCAACATAGTTGTGGACTACGCATTGTTGGAAGTTATCACATTCCTGTGCTGAGAAGTCCTCTAATGTCAAGTACATGAGATTTACCTTATACCATAAATGGTCAGCAGAAGAAACAATGCTGTAACTAACACAAGACATCATGCCATTTCAAGAATCAACTAGCTCACCTTACAATCCTATGAAATAATTTTGTTACTTTCATATTCAGTGAAAAGCTCATTTTAGGAAAGACATTTGTGTTACATTCTGTTCTTACCTGGTACTCTAGGTAACTAAATACTAGTTTCTGCTTTTGCTATCACACATCTTAAGAATACAGGGCCTACAATGGTAAGGTGGTGTGTAAAAACCTACAGGGGAAGTATCTTGACATTGTGAAATGAGAAGGCTTACTTTGGGTAAAAGCCCAATCTTAGATGACTCTTTACAATGCTCAGAGATAAATATAGTCATCCCTCAAAATGACTATGAGGATTTCAGAGAGAGTGAATCCAGAAAGGAGTCAGCTGAGCAAGAACACCAAGAGGCAGGCCTTTTTCAAGGAGCATTAACACAAAGTAAAACTCTAAAGCAGTTAAGTGATAGACTTTAAAAAGATTTAAAGTAAGCTTTAAGAATCACACAATGTGAGATCAGTTTGTGTAGGGCAAAGAGAAAACATTTGAAAATATGAAAAGTTGTCAAGTCTAGAAGAATCCATTTGTGATGAAAACAAACACAGCCACAGTTCTGGTCAGTCTTCCAATTAATACACAAATTCTGCTATCAGAACTAGATTGAAGACTATTTGGCTTATAAATAATACTGTGATTTAAGTTTGGGTCTGAAGAATTACATATTGTTTGAGAAGTTTGTCTATGAGTGCACTGTATCTGCATGATTTCCACCCCTCACCCTCATACTTCAATTCCTCTGGTGCTCAACTCCTACCCCTCTTGAGTTCATGGTCTCTTCTTCTATAATTATTGTTGTTATATGTGCGTGTCCATGCATATGTGTGCATGAGCTTGTGTGTGTGTGTATTCTAAAGTCAGTGTGTAGGTTAAAATGTTTTCAAATTTTCCTATCGATTTCACAGAATACTAAATTAAACATTCTCTTGGCTGGGATTTTCCTGAGGCATGTGTTTTCACACAAATACCAGAATTCCCATTGGGAATTCATTCCAGTTGTCACTGTGGTAGATGGTAGAAGAACATTTTCCAGTGTTTTTGTTAGACATGAATGCTCAAACTCAATGATTCAACTTGATTCTACAGCTACATACTGATGCCTGTATGAGAAAACTTAAATAATCATTCATCTTTGCAGAGTTAGTGCTTGTCTAAGGTGTTGTCAGGAGCCCTACCTTGTACCATAGCTTTCTGAACATCAAATGCACGAATTTCATGAACACTTGATACTATGTATTGTTCATGTGACTACACTGAACTCCACACATGGGGTGAACCAGGGATTAATCCTTTCCCACCAACTGTGAAAAGCAGCCGGTCAGAAGCAGAGCAGAATCAATCATCCCCCGCCTCAAAGGAACGAAAAAGTTCTTAAATGAATCTGGAAGTTGGTGGAGATACAGCCCAGCTCCCTTTCCTCTTGGTTGGGATAGCAGCAGTTTTATACAAAAGACAAATTTTCAGGTGGGAATATGCTGTGCTGGGCTGCACAGAAGCACATCCTTGGCAGTTTCTCCTTCACCTATTCACCTTCCTTCACCATTGCCTATACCTGGCAAATTATTTGAGCTATAATCCTTACCTTAGGTTCTCCTTGGAGATCTAAAACTAAAACAGGGTATAACGTGGATTTGCTTAGAAATTTCTAGAATGTGGCTGTCACCATGGTTGCTCTAGAAAACAAAACATTCCTTGTTTATTCAAAGTGGAATAGTGGTCTTCTATGGCCACCAAAATGCAGTGAGCATTCCTGAAGAATCTAACAGCAAGCACTCTCTGCTACCATATATGGTGATTACATTAACATTTTAAAATCGCAATTAGTAGAGCCCAGTGAGCTGCCAGGTGTTCAGAGGAATGGTGATTCTGTTTCTGCCCAGTATTACAAGCTCTGTAAAATAATTCTGGCTACAACCTTATTCTATTTTTCAGAGAACACGGAAATAAAATTCAAAAAATTCTATTAGCCTTTCATGGAGCTCAGTGGCAAAAGAAATTATGTTTAGAAAAAAATGACATGGCCGTCTGGAGAATGTGACACACAGCTTAAAATGTACTAGGATGGGACATGGTTCTCCTCCCAAGCTTCCCAGACTTGTCATTCATCTGGAAAGTGATGGGAATACAAAATATTGATATGATTCAGTATATGGGATTATGAAACTGGGATAATATCATTCCTATTAATCTTGTAGTAAGATGATATTTAAAAGAAAGAAAAACAAGCAGCTAAAAAAAGCAGAGGAATAAACATTAACTAGCCCTAAAGAAGGAGCTTTAAGCTCCATGAGTTAAATGTCATGGGGGACAATATAGAATGTAAAATGTTGAATGGTGGCAACCTTTTATTATTTTGCAGAAAGAATTTACTTTAGCATGCAAACCCAGCTCACAGTCCATCATTTCAGATAAGCCAAGGCAGAAACTGAGGGAGCTAATCACGCCCGCAGTCAAGAGTGGAGAGAAGGGGATGCACCCCAGCTGCCAGTCTGCTTGTTCTCATCAACCTTTTCCCAGTCTCATAGTTCAGGAACCACTGCCTAGGGAACGGTGTCACCCACAATTGACAGAGTCTTTCTACATCAATTAATGATTAATCAAGACACCCCCCCCCCATCCACAAACACGTCACAGACCAAACTGATCTAGATAATTCCCCATCAATAAATTCCTCCCATGTGATTATAGATTAAAGTCAACAGTAAATTAATCACTATAGGCATGGCCCAGAAGTTTACAGTGCATGCTGCTCCAAAAGAGGGGTTATTACCCACATTAGGTGCCTCACAGGTGCCTGCAACTCCAACTCCCAGGGTTGCAACACCATCTATTAGTCTCTGCTGGAGCGTCCACTCACGTGCATATATTTCCACAGAATCAGAATCATGCGTGCATGTAATTTAAAAATAAAACCAGTCTTAAAACCAAACCAGCATAATTATTTTTTAGGAAGATCTATGTTGTTTTAAAGTAAGCACTCATGTCTATAGACTTCTTCATTAGAAGTGCTTTAGTTATATCACAAAAGTCTGGTAAGTTGTATTTTAACTTTCATGACTTTAAAAATTTGAATGTTTTGTTCCTGATTTCTTGAGTGACTTATTGATCAAGAGTGTGTTCTTTAGTTCCCAGGTCCTAAGATAGCTTCCAGAGTTGGACTAACTCTTGTTTTGTAGCTTTATTCAGTATGACCTGCTGTCATAGAAAAATAGTTTTGATTGTATTGTTTGCTAGGATTTATTTTAACTCAGAATATGGTCTATTTTATAGATGGTTCCGTGGGTTGCTGAGATGAATGTATATCCCATTGATGTTGGATAGAATCTATAGATATCTATTAGTCAGATTTAATTGATAATGTATTTTAAGTCTGAGGTTTCTGTGTTGATTTTCAGTTTAGATGATTTATCTAAAGACAAGAGTTGCATATTAAATACATCCATTATTATCATTTATTTTAATTTTGAAAATTTTATTTTTTTCTCATATATTGCATCCCAACAGTGGTTTCCACTTCTGTCTGTTCTCCCAGCCCCAGATCCCCTTCTCCCTAAGATCCACTCCTCCTCCTTTCCCTTCAGAAAAGAGCAGGCCTCCAGGGAAATCCACCAAGCATGGCATGTCAAGTTACAAGAAAACTAGGCATATTAAAGTTGGATGAGAGAACTCGGTAAAAGAACCAGGATCGCAAAAGCAGGCAAAAGAGTCAGAACCGGTCCCTGCTTCCTCTGTTGGGAGTCTCACAGCAACACCAAGCTATACATACTACCATAGCATATATGCAGAGGACCTAGGTGAGGCCCATACATGCTCCTAGAATATAAATTCAGTCTTTTTGAGGCCTTGTTAGTTGATCTTGTGGGCTATTTTCTGGTGATATTTTTGACCCCTGTGGATCCTACAGTCCTCCCTCCCTCCCTCTCTTCTGCAGGATTCTCTGAGTTCTGTGGGTCTCTGCACCTGCTCCCATCAGTAGCTGGATGAAGTTTCTGATGATAATTATGCTAGGCTCCAGTCTGTGAGTATAGCAGAATATCATTAGGAATCATTTCATTGACTCTTATTTTTTTCTTTTTTCTTTTTGGTCGCGTTGGATCTCTATCCTTGACCTCTGGGCTATCCAGACTCTGGTTCCTGGCCTTTCAGTCAGTATCGGGAATGGGCTCCCTCTCATGGCATGGGTCTCAAGTTGGAACAATTATTGCTTGGCCACCCCCACAATTTTCGCACCACCTTTATTCCAGCACATCTTGCAGGCAGACAACTTGTAGGTCAAAGATTCTGTGACTGGGTTAGAAGTCTGCTATCATTATATAAAGTTGTATAATAACTCTTCTGCTTATTAGTATTTTATGAAATTGGGAACCCTAAAATTAATTGCCCCCTTTATTAACATGTTGTGACATTCCTTATCTCTTCTGGCTAGCTTTGCTTTGATGTCAACTTTACCAGACTTCAGGGAGCTAGCACATCGTATGTTCAGCTTTTGTTTGAGTAATAGGCGGACTTCCAGTCTTGACTCTGAAATTGTGGGTATCTTTACCAGAGAATTTGTCTTTCTTGATGACAAGAGGTGGTTATATCTAGTTTTTTGGGCTTTTGTTGTTCTTAGTTAGGTTTTGTTTTCTTTCTTTTGATCTGTTTTATTTTTGACTGGGAATCAGACCCACGACTTTAGCATGCTGGGCCACAGCTACTGAGTCAGCTCCAGGATCCTGTTTTTTTAAAGCAATCCACTTGTCTCTGCCTATTTATTGGTAAGTTAAGGACATTTATATTTAAGGTTATTATTGCAACTTGTTTACTAATTCCTTTGATTTTATTGACCTCTTTTCTGATTGGTTGTAATTTTCTTTTTCCTTTTTCGGGTTGCTGTTTTACTGTGTTAGACATGATGGATTCTGTCCTACCTTTCTATCTGCATAGATTTTTCTAATGAAATTTGTTATTCCCTTGCTCTTATTATTGAGACATTTTTTCTCCTCTGTACACAGCATATTTACTGCAATGCTGCCTTGGTTATTATGAACTGCTTTAGTTTGTGTTTATATTGAAGTGACTATTTATTCAATACTTTTCAAAGATAATTTCCCTGGCTGTAGTTGGTTGGAAGCTACTATTTTCACTGCTGGAAACATCATTTTGTACTTTATTGATTTATACAGTTACTGATGAGGACTCTTATATCATTATGTGCTCAACATTGTCCCTTTGAGTGTTTGATATTGTTTCTTCGCTTTGCATTTTTGATATTTTGACTATAATATGTCACAGATAAGTTCTTCTCTGGTTATGTTTATATGAGATTCTAAATGCCTATTGCATCTGAATGTCTATTTATTTCTTCAGATGTGGAAAATTTTCTGATATAATTGAATTGAATTGAATAGGTTATCTCTTTAATTTTTAAATATCAGTTTCTTTGTATGTCTTGTTAACTCACATGTTCAGTCTCTTGATCTCATAGTTCTGGAATGATCATTGTATACCTTAATGATATCTAAATGAAAAACTTTGTCTACCTTTTCTTTCTCTCTCTCTTTCTTTCTTATTTTTTTTTTGAGGATGTGAATGGGTGTTTATTACTGTCAGAAATACGTAGAGTATCCTATCACAGTGATACAATCTCAGACAAAAACTTCCCCTCTGGAGGTGTCAAAGCAGCCTCATTAATTCCCTGTTTTGAGCTCAACATGGTATAACTTGTGTAGCAAATGAATATATTCTTAAAAAACACTTATTCCCTCTGACTTTCACCTATTACAATAGTAAGCCTCAAATAAATGGATTTTTCCAAGAAAATTCATACTCATGAGTCGCACAAGCTCCTCTACAGGAAGGAGATTTCACATTATCCTTTCTTTGTCCATTCTTCATTTGAGGGGCATCTAGGTTATTTCCAGGTTCTGGCTATTACAAAATAATGCTGTTATGAATATAGTTGATCTTGTAGTATGATTGAGCATCTTTTGGGTATATTCCCAAGAGTGGTATTGCTGGATCCTGGTGGTCTAGTAGTTAGGATCCAGCATTCTCTACCCCTCTTACCTTTTCTTTCATTCCTGATATTCTATTTTGGGATTGTTTGAGTCTTTGAAAAATCTATATATCATTTTACTTGTAAACTTTTAAAATCATCATCTTGTATTTCTACTAATTTTACCTATCTTTGATTTCAGTAGTTAAAGAGTCATCATATTTTAGCGAAGTCATGTTACCTTACTTTTTAATTTTTCTTGGGGTTTTGTGATGCAATTTGCCTATCTGTTGGTTTGGATTACTCTTCTGGTATTATTGGGCATGTTCCTAGTGAGCAAATGGCCTACTCATAAGGCTTCAGTGTTCAGCTCCACTAATTGCTTAGAAAACAAACTTTTATGGAAACAGTACCAAAATGTACAAGAAACAGAACAATGCTTAAAATCATTTAAAGCCCACTAACTCATCACCATCTGTCATTGACTGGAGAATATAAAAATTAACACCGAATACTCTCTGAAATTAAAGTCATTTAGCATAAATATGGAACTTAAAATGGAATGAGAAAAAGAAGAGGAATAGGGGAAATAAAGGAGAGAAACAAAACTAAACAAAAGGAAAAATGAATAGAAAATGCTATGAAGGAAAGAAAATAAGAGTTACAGATTAGAAAAAATATTTCCCCAAAATGAGAAGGTTCCAAGCAAAATTATATAATTACAAAAGGGGGGATAAAATTAAACTCATGAGCATCTTTTAAAACAATAGTAGCAACATTATGAATATACTAGAGAGAAGAAAGTGGGAGAAAGCACATAAGAATAAAAGAAGTGTAGACTAAGTAGGGAGTAAAAGGAAGAACATTGTTCAACAACAAGAGAAACATTAACAAAATTGGGTGAATGTCTAAACCGGTAAGAGAATAAGAGCAGATTTAAGTACTATGAAGTAAAAATGTTGCTAAAATAAGAAACAGTGGGTGGGGACACAGGGAAAAATTGACATTGTGTCTCCACTCACTTTTTGTTACCCCTTTCATAGTATTTTTACATCATTGTTCTTAATCTAAGCCCACATGTATTTGTAACTTTAAGGACTGTTTACCTGCTAGAGGGATGCACCTGTGGGCACCAAGTATACAACTAGAACTTCTGAGTTTTGGGGTTCTGTACCAGTAGACAGCAAATGGAAGGCTCCAGACATTGATACACTCACTGAGTTGGTCTTAGGGCAATCAAATTTAAAGTCATCCTTGGTTGATCAGATCTGCTCTCAGCAATCCAGGACATGGATACTTTCTTTATGCACTTTACTCCCTAAGAAAAGACTCCTACTAACGTCACTTTCAATTTTATTGGTATCACATGCACCCATAATTGTTTTTCAGGGCTATCTCTCACCAAGTGGTCTAGCACAGAGTAAGTTTCAGTCTCTTTGTCTTGTGGCTGCTCTCCTTTCTTGGGTTCCCAGAATAGTTTTTTCAAAACAGTAAGTCCACTCTCAAGATAGTATCTGGCTAAGCCATCATTACAGAATTACAGAGATCAACAGAAATATTCTGCTCCACTTCTGAACCATCTACTGGGAAAATCACTGTCTCACCAAACCCCACAATTGTTTTTGAGGGCTGTGAGATCTGCAGGTAGGGCAACAGTGTCTTTGTAGCAGGGCCATCTAGTTTACCTTCTGTAGGAGTCTTTTGCTTCTCCCTGACTAGAGAGCCACACAGATGAAGCTGTGTTCAGCTTGGATTCTTTTCTGTGTGAATTGTCTGTCTTGCAACCATCCTCCCAATATTTGGGTCCTATAACTGCCCTTGAGAGTTTCTGACACTCTTGTTCCATTTCCCTCCTTGGGGTTAAGTTTGTTTTTCCTTTCTTATTCTTTTCCTTTACTAGGTTACACAGCCACAGCTCTTAGTCTGCCATGTTACTCAGAAATCCTACCTTGTTCCCCCGGATTCTTCAAGTAACGTATTTTACTTTCTAAAAGAATGCATAATATTTATTATGTTTATCTTCTATTTAATTCTCCCTCTTCCACTAAATGGAATGTAAACACTTTGAAGGCTAGAATGTCATATATTTAACTGATATTTCTCAATATTATAGAACTATGCTTCACATATAATGGGTACCTCAGAATTATTTATGAAATGACTGAATGAAAATATTATTCCCACTGTTGTCACTTCCTGGCACAAAGCAGTTACTGAATAACTAAACAAAAGAACCAGAAAATATTAATGGATTTGACAAGCAAAGTTATCATGTTGAGGGGAAATTTCAGCATAGCCTTAAATATGAACACAAATCCTCAAATGTAAATCAAAACATTATTCAAAGGGTGACTAATTATTTCCAGTCATTGGCACTTGTACTTCATTCCTCGGCTGTGAAATAAGTCATCATAAACTCTGTATCTCATTTTCCCACACTAGAAGTTAAAAATTGTATTTTAGTAAAATGCAGTTTCTGAAAGATAATTTCTGGCATGCTCATACGTGTCTTAGTGTAACAAGAAGGGAACAGAATCTAGCCTTTTTCTATCAGTGATTCCAAACAGTCATTCAAATCCATGTTTTCAAAAAATGTTAACTAATGAAACAGAGTATGCAAGTACTAACCATGACCATAAAAATATTAATAGTCTCTTTGAAAGCTGTGTTCTCAAATAGTGAATGAACATGTAAAATGCATTATGCATAACAGTGAGCTAGAATTAAATTAGAATTAAATAGTTTAAAATATTCGAAAATATAAGATCTTAAATTTAATGTGAAAAAATGAGTTTGGGCTGAAGTGGCTTTTTAAACAGTCTTGGTATTCTGACCTTTTCCAAAACAAATGAATCATGAGCGATCTGAATGAATGGATGCCCCTTTTCCAGAAATATATCACACTGAGCCATTTTTCCACCATTACCTCGTGGCAAGAGGGGTATTGACAAGTAATGACAGCTACTTTAACTGAGTGATTTTGCCACAATATTCATCTTTCTGTACTGACCAGCATTTTATTTTCACTTGGGCCAAGAGACTGTCTGGCTAATTAGCTTTGGAGCCATGAGGTTGGATCAGCCTGGGTTCTTTGCAATAGACTTGTACCTTCAGGAATATTCACAAACATGAGCTCTCATGAGCGCCTAGAACACAGGGCTTAGCATTTTATTGTTTCTAGCCCACCCTGCTCTGTACCTCAGCTCAGTTTTACAATAGTGTTGAAAAGACTGCAGACAGATTATACTTTGATCATGGTCACATATAAAATTTAGCTATGAAACTATATTTTAATGCTGCTTTTCTCCAGAAGTGGAGGCTGTTTAGCAGTGATGTTGTTCAGTTATTCCCTAAGAATTGAAATGGTTCTTCCTAGAGGGAGCAGGAAAGTTGCCTGGTTCACAGTTGTTAGAACTGTTGGGTTGTGACTTCGTCGGAGGTGGTATGTCATTGGGGTGGTCTTAAGGGTTTCAAAAGTTCCTCACAATTCCATTTTTCTTCTCTCTCTCTTCTTGCCTCCAACTGTGGATAAGACACACTAAGCTACTTCTCTAGCATGGAACTGCTTGCCTGCTGCCTTGATCCCTCCCATGATGAGCATGGGCTCACCTGAAACTGTAAGCAAGTCCCCATTTAATTGCTTTTTTATTGGTTGCCTTGGTCATTCTGTCTCTTCACATCAATAGAAAAGCAAATAAAGAAACTAAGACACAGGAAACCAAGAAGAATGAACCACACCAAGCTCAGGAAGTAGAAGAAATCATAAGGCCCCGTTCTCAGGTATTATAAGCAGTAATCGTTGCTGGGGAGAAGAATCTTGGCACCAGCTTAGCTGCTTGGACATTGTGCGGGGAATCCCAGGGATGCCGCTTTGTTAGTCCTTAACCATACTGTGCTGGGCTCTTCAAAGAAGCAACTGCCTTTGAACCACCCCTGTTCTTGGATATAATCCTTCACTTAATGGTTTTGTAAATAAATAACTCCAATATATAGGCTAATAAAATGTCCACATCCCAAGAACAAGTTTCACTCCTCCTGAAACAAAGCTCTGGAACACAAAATACATGAACCATTGTCTACATGTTCAGGGACTACAGCATTCGGTAACTTTTAGCAGGAAAGTAAATGAGCAGTTTAGATGACAATGAAATAAAAATTCCAATTTTATAAAATAGTTGTAAATACACACACACACATATATATAATTTGATAGCTTGGTTTTGGTAATTTGTGTAATAATTTAACTGTCTAGACAATATCCTATATTTCTAATATACTCATTATTGCCTCTATCATCATCCTCCTCTCCAGTTTTGTTAGGTTCCATTACACAAGAAGTAGTTAAAATTGACATTAACTCCTCCAGCAGACCATAATGAACTCATATTTTTCCTTTTTATACACTTTTCCTTTCTCTTAGTCAGCCTACAAGGAGAAAACAATAAGGAAGCTGTGGCAAAGCCAGGGCTGAGGGTGATGAAGTATATTTTGTGCTGTCTATAAAACCAAATGATGCTGGTCCTGAACAAAGAGGATTTAAGTGTAGTAAAAGTTTGTTCAGAAGAAAAATATGACACAGTACACACAATCTAAAACCAAAGAAAAACTGACCCTGGAGTAATATTTCCTGTTCCAATGAAGACAGTGACTTAGAAAATGATTATCAAGAAAGCATTTCATTTTTTAAAGGTTGATAAAATCTGTAATCCCTATTATCATGCTTTAAACTCAATCCAAAGCAAATTAATAATTTATCCTTAAGTTTATGTATTAGATTATATTAAGCATGGTATTTATTCTCTTTCCAATCATAATTCACCTTTTATTTTGTTTTGATGATATTTTTATTTGTTTTTTGAAAATGTCACATACATATAAGAAGTATTTTGATCATATCAATACCTACTCTCCTTTTCTAGTCCCTCCTGGACTCCCACCATCTCCCTTCAACATCTTATTTATTTTATTTCTCTATATCCCACCAAACCCAATCAGTGTTAAACATAAATGAGCGGTTGTGGGGCCATCCACTGGAGTTCTTAGTAACCTAAAAGTGACCACATATCCATAGAAAACTGACTCCTCTCCCAGAACCCATCGATTGGCAGTAGCTCCTCAGATAAGTAGCCGCTCCCTGGTTTATGCTGGGAATTCAACTAGCTTGAGCTTGTACATGTCTTGTGTAGGTAACCACAGCTGCTCCAAGTTCCTGACTACAACGGTCACATCATGCCCAGAAGACAGTATTTCACAGCGTGCCTTCTACCTCTCAGCGCTAAAATTATTCCAGTTTCTTCTCCTTCTGCTATATATATATATATATATGTGTGTGTGTGTGTGTGTGTGTGTGTGTGTGTGTGTGAGAGAGAGAGAGAGAGAGAGAGAGAGAGAGAGAGAGCGCCAACTGAGCACAGGTGCATGCAGGTGCCAGCACAGGCAATACAAGCCATCATAAAACCAAAAAATACAGGATATTTTTGAGTATTTCAAATTATTTAAATAACTCGGGAAAAGGTAAAATTGAATACAACAATAACCATATTAATAATCTATCTTGACTTAAAAAAAAGAAAAGGAAAAGAAAGAAAAGTATTTGAGACAGTTCTGTTTGACTTTTAAGGAACAGAAAATTTCTGTTAAGTAAACTTTCCAAAGCATCAAAAATATTAAGAATTTTCAAAACTTATTCAAATAAGTTTCACAATTTTTTTATAAAAACAGAAAAATAAAGCAAAAAAAAAACCAAAATCAAAACAGGGATGAAATGGATAAAACTTATTTATAAACACAAGCACAGAATATTAGTGACAAGCTAAAATCAATAATTTTTCAGAATGTACTATAAATTATCAAATGACATTTATTCTAGAAGTAGCATTGAGCAGTGTATTAACATAGTTTTTTTAAAGTAAGAATTTGAGAATGTTATCTATTGTTACAAATGGTATTTCTTATAAATTAATACCATTATTAGCTTCAAACTAGAAGAATACATTCTTTAATGAATGAAAAATATGTAAAAATTAATAAATAGTGCATTTAATAGAGAATCATGAGAAACACTTCTACCAAAGTTTTGACAAAACTTTAAACTAAGATTTATTTTTAACTCATAAAAACTGGAATAAGAATTCAAATTAATCTAACAAAGCAAGAAAGGAAATGAAATGTGAGTCAAACATATTATTTGTTCCAAGTGGGGTAGCATGAGGAGAAATTAATGGTATCAATACAAGGCCATTACTAAAACTCAATGAAGCTAATTAGAAAATTTGGAGACAAAAATTCAGCTCAATAGCAATAAAATTATTTTAAAATCCATGAATCAGTGTAGCAGACTTGTAAGACTTTTATAGGGAAAATTATGGAATTCCACTGAAGTGCATATAATTAAGCTTGAATATGTTTTGGTTAAGGAAACTCAATAGCATAACAATGGTAATTAAATTTACGTCAACATGTAGCTTTTGTGTAATTCCCCAAGTATATCAGTGAAAGTTCTTTCTTTTAAAATTCTTCTGAAAAAGCAAGCATTCAAGAATATCTTTAAAACTGAGTCAGGAATAATGAGAGTATTCGCTACTAAAGATATCATTTATTTCATAGTTTTTCTTAGAAACTATGCTACTCTTTTTAGTGGGAAGTATTTTTGAGGCACAAATACTCCAACAAGATGGGTTGAGAAGATAACAGTCTTTTCTGAACTGGTTGAGAAATTGCCTTAAGATTTTCTTACCTTCCTTATTTGATTTTATGGGAAGGAATAAGGCATAAGGCTTCACGAAGGTGTATCCTTTTGCTCAGTATAGTGGAAGGTCTATATTTTGAGAGACTGGTAGTCAGTGCCCAGACAGTGTCAATACTATGCTATACATTTTATTCTCATCCAATGCTAAATGTTCATTATCTAATCTTGAAGAATTCAGAGAGACTGGTATATCATGTTGGTATCAGAGAGTTGGTATATAGCATCAACTCTCCAGTTAGGAATGTGCTTATGGAGCTCAAAAACAACCCAAAGGGCCAAAAATTTATCAACTTAAAATACGTATACACGATTGAAATTCTATGCACTTTCTAATAGCATTTAACATCTTCGTTTATGTGTGTGTGTGTGTCGGTGTGCAATTATGTTTGGGTGGATGAAGTTGTGTGACACAGGCCCCCAGATGCAAGAAGAGGGTGTCAGATCCTTTGGAGCTTGAGGACAGGAGTTTGTCAGCCACCTGTTGTAGGTGCTGATTTCTGGGATCCAAACTCCTACCCTCTTGTGGACTGAGCATCAAGAGCTCAAAACAGCAGATCCATCTCTCCAGTGCCACTTCCAAGCCAAGAATCCTTTGTTGGCTGCAACTCCTAGGTTCTTCTCATTTGTTCAGCTTACATTTCTCAATCATTCCCCTAAGAACCCAGTGTCAGCACAAGACTTCAGACTTAGCATCCTTCCGTGACAACATTGACTTAGTTTGCCCCAAACCATGTAGGCAATGATTCAAGAATTATTCCGTGCTCCCAAAAGGTAACAGAAAATGAAGAAGCAGGGGTGCGGAAGTCTGTGAGTGTGTACCCCAACAGCTGCTTTTCAGCAAAACTGCAGAACTAACTGTGTTAGCCTAAAGAATCCTTACTTATATTTGACATTTTCCTCACTTTCAGATATGAGGTCATGAGTTTAAAACAAAAGAAGCAAAACTTGTGGGTGCAAAGGAACACAATTTGGTTCGTGTACAATTTCTAGATCTCTCTTGTCAAGAGAGTTGGCTCTACCTGTTCAGTCTGGCGAAGGGACTTTGTCAATCATTATTTGTTTCACTTCAGGGTTTCTGGTGTTTGACCTGCCATATACCTTAAATAGGTCTCCTGACATTCACTGGAGATCAGAGGGGACTGACTTTCTTCAAACAAAATGGCTCCTGGGTTCCTTTTCCAGAGACTCCTTAATGCCTCTGTGATATAGACACATCTCCTAGGGCACATGTTCTACATATGAAGGAAATGTGGCTGTTGACAGGAAACGCTATGCTCCTTACAGCCCTGGACAAGAAGGCAGCTTGTTTCTTCTCTCCAGCCATTTCAGCGACTCCTCCCAGAAGATCCAAACTGCCACAGCTGCACTCTTTCTTCTCCCTTGGAAAAAGATACACCTGGTAAATCACGCCTTGGGGCCAGTAAAGGGTGGGGGAATGCAATTCTGTCTCCTCATCTCCTTGTCTCTGTGTATTTGTAGAAAACAGATACATTTGAAACAATGTAAGCTAATGTGAAATGTCTAGAGTCTTCTTCCAGAGAAAGGGTTAAGGAATCACAACCTTCAACTTAGAGAGGGTGGCTGCTTTATCCTGTTAGGAGAGTGGGCACTGTTTTCATAGTAACGAACCACGATTTTTCTGCTCCACAAAATTCTAATGCTGTCAAGTATGGGAAGACAGATGATCCTACTTAAAATGATATTTTACAAAGCAAAACAGATATAACTCAGTAACCGTGCATCTAATTGCCTTAATTGCCTCATTTATCACATGACTTAAGTGAGCTGATGTTTTCTACTTAGCTTCACCCATGTAATTCTTGTAATATAAGAGCTGAGATGCAGTGCCAGGCATGAGCGAGAAATAGTCTCTCCTGAGAAAAGATATCATGGAGTGATGTTGGATTTGGGTTCCAGTTTATTGAAAAATCAATGTCCATTTGTATGACCAACACATATGGCTTTCTTCCAGGCTGGTGATGGCTTTGGGAGGCTGGGTATCAACTAATGAAGTCAGCTCATCTTACCTAGCACCCGAGTTACAGTTGGCAAAGTGACTTTGTCATTAAAGACTGGTTTATCATTCCTGTCGACGGTTTTCTTCCTATCTCCCTCTCCTCTCCATTTCTCTGGTAGTAGCAGGGTTGTTCCCCCCCCCCCCCACACACAGATAACAGGCTCAAGGCTCCAAACTTTAACATTTAAAAGGGACTCAGGAAGATGCTTGATGCTCACAGATTAAACAATCTTCTCATCAAGGGCAAGAACACACACACACACACACACACACACACACAGACACATACTTTATATATGGTCCTGTTCAGCCTTTACTCAAAATTGACATTTAAGCAGGTCAGGGCCATATTTATAACAGGTTCATTTGAAATTTATCAATCTAACTGCCATGGGTAAATCAACAAGGCTCAATTTGTCTTATGTGATGATCCATTCCAATAAACATAGTCCGGCTGACACTTTATACAGTGCTTCCATAATTCAAAATAAACCTTAATTCCTCAGAAAGTAATGCTATTTCCCCATTATTAAGTGGAATGGCCATCTAAAGTGCAATGCTGTTCTCACCCCAGGGCTCTTTCCCTGGAGAATACTCTTGGCATGGTGGCCTCTGAGGCTCTGGCAAGAGAAGTTTTATTTTCCTCCCCGAGATCTGCCAGGAGTAACAAACATTTCTGCCAGGAAGTGCCAACTCAGTCACAGAGCATGGTTCCTAGGTTTGTGTTTGGTCTCACCATGTAAAAAAGCTTCATTTGCTAAGACACCAAGTAGCGAGAGAGAGAACCAGATGCAGAACCTGGGTGTGCGGCACCACACTTCTTTGCCAGGTGGAAGGAAGTCAAGGTGGAAGGAAGTCAAGGTGGAAGGAAGTCAAGCACAAGCGGCACCTGAGACTGGAGATAACTGACAGGTCTCTTTTGTCTCTGTATTTGATGCACAGCCCCATGTTGCCTGGTACTGGGATATCCTCTCTGGCTGGTAGTTCCCTTTGCTTGCTCAGTCTGAGAAAATGTAAGTTTCTACCAAACTGTCTTCTATGACAAATGCCATCTACAATCTAGAGAAACGGACACTTAAAGTGGGAGGCAGCAAAGTTCTAGTTTCTGAAGTGTTTAAGTGTGGATGAGGTGTCCAGAACTCATGGTCAGACAAGACACAGGAGGGCTGGATTGATGGCTTAGTGGTTAAGATCATTTAGTGATCTCACAGAGGACCCAGGTTTAGGAGCACAGTAGGTGACTCACATATGCTTGTAAGGAAAGTTTCAGGGTATCCAGTGCACATGGTCCACTTAAATGGACAGGCACACATACAAAATAAATATAAATTTTAAAAATAAGCTAGAAACGGTAAATGACAATATATATGTGGTCATAATGTTTTCAACATTTTTAAAGAGTTGAGGTCAGACATGAATATCTTGTTTTGCTTTGACTGTATCTGGTCTGAACCAAAAATTATAAAGTAGAAGCAAGCACAGACATCTTGAAAGATTCAGGCTCACTTAAAATTTTGAACAGTAAAGATATCTATTTACTGTTGTATAATAGTAAAATACAGTAAGCAGTTCCTATAGGAAGTATAGTTACTAAAAATCCAATAGATAAGAGAAGTAGCTAGCTAGTAAGTAGAGTTTCCAAGGAGAAACCCTCAAGGATAGGACATAAACTAAGTGCTCTATAGATTTAATAAGGCATACCACCAGGTGCTAATAGGAACCTCAGTGTTGCTACCCAATATGAAACTTTCTTTCTCTCTTCTTCTGCCTTTTCCCTTCTTCCTTCCTGCCCCTCTACCCCTCTTCCTCCTTGTCCATTTCTTTCTTCTCCTTCCTCTCAGATCTCTCCTCCCCTCTTCCTCTCCTCCTCCTCAACCCCTCCTTTTTTTCTCCTCCTTCTTTTTCTCTCTTCTTGTTTATAAACAAATAATTTGTTCCTCCTATGTAAACCCTGTTTAGAGCCATTCAAAGATTTAAGGCGGATAAAATTACTCAATTCTCTCCATGAGTATTAGACTGAATAGATCGCTATTAGATACTGCTAGAGATTAACTATTCACTGTTATTGTTGATAGGCTTTTATTGTAAGTACCACCTTTACTGTTCATTTTCCGTTTCAATAAGCTAAGATTTGGGGGCAGGGAAACTTGAATCCCTAATTTTCGGTTATGCCACCCTTGTACCTGCCTTGACCAGAGTACTGGCATCCAAACAGCCCCTCTTGAGCAACTAAACTGACTGCTCTCAAGTAAGCCAGTGACTTTGCACACTTTCCTAGTGCTTTGAAGAAGCTACAACAACAGCCATCACTATTTGTTGCGAAAGCATACTATACTCCAAAAAGCAATTTATTCTAGCCAAGACTTTTTCAAACAGCACGTTCAGGAATGCTCAACGCTGAAAGCCTCAGTGAACTCCAGTAGCCATTTCACTCTGGCCAGAGTGGGAACACTTCCCCCGGAGGTCCATCAGAAGGTCTGTGATAGGTCCAAACACAATATTTTATGAGCGTGATTGATTCAAAGGCCCTTATCACTACTCACGGTGGTTACGTAAGCAGAATCTTCGGATTACTTTGAGGTCACTCAGGAAGTGCCCTTTTGTGTTGCTCCTTGGTAGTGAAAATTAGATCCAGGAGAAGCTTTCCCTCTAGAGGTCTTTCCTTGCCTGCTTTTGATCTTGACCATTCGTGGACTGGGCTGAGCTGGTGACCCGAAGAGGAGCTGGCAGCCCGGGGAGCAGTAGCCCCAACAACACCAAGAGGCAATGTGAAGACTTGTAGACGGTGGCTGGTGGCACAAATAATAAGGAAGAGAATCAACAGAACACAGAAGCAGAGATGAAAAACCGCGGGTCCTGGTTGCTAAAAGAGTTAGAAGGAAGTGATCAACAGTTGAGGGTGTTAATGTTATGAGCCCAAGACATAACACAAGCCATGTTGAAACTGAGGATCCCAAACCTAAGCAGTTGTCCTCCCACAGGCTCTTCGGCAATACCAGTTACTGCCTGATGCTGCCTCTCCTGTCACTTAAAGCCAAAGATTGAAATGGCTTCCCAGTGCTAGGGCTGCTGGTGGTTGAAGCAATATGCCTTCGTCCTGACTATGTGTCTGGATTCTAAGGCCTGAACAACAGACCTCCAGGTCTCAGAATTTCAAGCTTCTGGGTCTGCTAGGGTGGTCCTAGATCTTGGAGACCTCACTGGTGCAGGACTAACACTAGAAGAACTTATCACTAACTTGGCATTTTCCATCTAGGGCAAAAGGCTCTGTCCAGCTCTGTGTAGGCGATTGTAACGGAAGGATTTTTAAGAATTTGCAAATGAGAAAAGTGAATTCTACTTTTACTGAATGTGCACGATGTTTGAGGCATTTTCCATGTTGTATCATTTAAGTCTTATACCTTGAAGATAGTATGGACTGTTCAGGTTACAGATTGTCAAACCAAGGGACACAGAAATGTATATCCTTTGCCCAAGGTAACCAAGAGAAAGCTGATTTAGTGGGGCTGTGTATGTAACAGTCACATATTGTTATAGTCTCCATGAGTACACTCAGTCTTCCTCCTTTCACAATATATCCAGCAATGATACCGAAACAGCTGCTAACGTCATCTTCAGATGAATGAACTTAATAGAAAGTTTTCCATCATCACCAAGCATCAGCCTTAGCATCTGACACTCATGATATAGTCGCTTCCTTGGGTTATCATTCTTCTTCGCCCACATTCTTGTTCTTTCTCCACCTCGTGAGAGCCACTTTCACCTTCACTCTTCTTCTGGTTATCCCTGCTACTTCCAAATTATCTTATTACTGAGAAGCAGACATGATGTGATTAAATAGCCAGACCAGACTTTTACATTTTAAGTTCACTATAATAAAATGGTCAATTCCATGTCAATAGGATACCGATGGAATTATCAACAACATTTTAAAATTAAAAGTGCACTGATTGACTATAGTTCAATGCCACAAATAAGCCTACTGAGCTAAAAAGAAATACCCCTTCTTTTATACTATCTTGTATTACAATGCTGCTGGGGTTCACATTTGTGATTTTACATTTATCTGCATGATTAGTCATTCAGTAAATATAAATTTAAACAGTGTAGGTTTTCTAAACATTCGAGGTTTATTCTTTAAAGAGTGAGGAGCAGCTGCAAAGTAGTTAGGTAAAATTCCCTTTGTCAAGGACAATGACATCTAGAGGAATACTGAGAGATACAGCAAATGCAAGGCGAATGACCGAGGAATATGTTTTAGTGAGGGCTCCTGCTCTGAGTGGGTACAAAACAGTTTGAGAGCTGAATGATGAAATGGAAGAGACCACATGGGTGTGTTGAAAACGAATATCAAAAATGGAAGGCACAGCTAAGATCGAGATGATTTGTATATGTTCCAGTCACCTCAGCCACGGTGTAGCTGGGTACAGTGCAAGAGGATGTGGCTGCACATGGAAGGAGGAATCCCTAGAGGATAAGAATAGTCCCTGAAGATCTTTGAACAAAGAAAGAAATGAAATCTCAAAGAAGAAAGCCGAGTTACAAGCTGAAAGAAAAGCCACACATATGAGAAAAACTAAACAAATATCGGGAAAGAAACCTTGCTGAGAGTATTCTACTTTCATACTGTGCCCTTTTTAGGAGAGAGAGAGATGGTAGGATACAATGGACCTTTATCTGATGTGTCGAAAGTCACTACATCGTTGAAAGAAAGAAAGAAAGAAAGAAAGAAAGAAAGAAAACAAAAAATGATGAGTTTGGAAAATTGTTTGGCTAATAGGGTCCTTGTATACAGAAGATTGAGCATAGACATTGTATCGACATCTAATTGCTGGCATGTGCAGGCTGATAAGTGTTACCAAATGCCTTCCTAAATAAGCATGGAGTGGTGTGGAAAGAAATGTGTCTCGGTTGGCTAAATGGTGAAAGCAGCAACCTATTAAGAGAATTATTCTCAGAGCTTGGATGTAAATTGATTTTATGAGCATGTCAAGAAGTCAATCAATGGCAGACTCCTAGCAAAATAGCAGAGCAAAGAATAATATACGAAGCAGATTCTAGTCAAATATGAAAGCTCTGATCTTATCACACAATGTCCAGCTTAGCGACCACACAGCTGTTCTATACTCCAGCTTTCCCCTCATGAACCTCCTTCACTGATGCTGTTTCAGTTTCATCCTGAACAATTATACACACGTGAAGTTTCCTTTCTCAAAAGGAAACCAACTTTATGACTTTATTTTTTATCAAGGCGAAGCTTATGCAGCACAAAAATGACCTATCTGAAAGTCTACAACTAGCCTTATTTAGTTCATTCACAATGTTGTGTATACTTCACCTCATTCTGGTTCTAAAACGTAGAAACAGTTTGAATTCTATCAATGGATGAAGAAATGAAAAGTGATATAGCCATAAAATCAAATATTATTTAACTACAGAAGGGAAAGAATATTGATGCATGAAGCCAAGAGAATAAACCTTGAAAAACACATTAGGTTTAAAAGAAAGTCACAAAACTTCACATATTCTGTGATTTGATTTATTTGAAATATTATAAGCTATGTATAAGTACAGACACAAGAACAAATATATAGAGGCATATAGATAGATACACTTTGCTTGTAGGGTATTATTATAAGGGTTTGAACCTGTCTGATATGGAAACACGAAAAGCAGATGATATGAACTTGAGTTTATTGAGTTACTACTGAAATCTGATACAGCCATTCTAGAAAGATGGGACCGTTTTGGGGAACGGTTACAAAGATAAGCTGGAACCTGTGGATTGAGCTGGAACCCTACGAAATGAGTTGGAACTCATGTGACTTCCTCACCTCCTTCAAATTCCTATCTTTAATAATGATGACTTTTTTATTTTCATGAGCAGCTTGTGTTCTTTGTCACAGAACTAGCTGTCACCTGATCCAAGAGACAGAGAACTCAGTGTAGAAGATGCAACCGCAGCTGGAGGGGTGGGAGGCCAGGATGCTCTCATTCCACAGCTAGCAAGTAAGAAAGTCAGCAACAATTGGCATGGGCTACCAGAGGACCAAAGATCCGAGCCCTGTCAACCTTCTCTACTCCAGCAACAGATATCTGGGTTTCAACTGATTGGCTGAAGGACACATACATCTGCAAAGGAAGATTCCAGCTTAGCTACAATGATGTGAGACAAATCCTTTTCAGGCTCCAAGGGTTTTTATAGAAGCAATGAGTGAACAAGAGGTTTGGTCAAACATCTTAATACTTCCCTTGCCTACAGAATGTGCTAAAAAGTATTTTGTAAGTAACTTATATAGCTCAGAAAACAGATTGGGAATGTTTCCAAGAATGTTATTTCATTATGGCCTCACAACAACTCTGCAGTATATTTGAAAATATTGATTGCCACTATGAAAATGTGGCACAGAGGTTCAGATTGCTAAGCAGCCTAGGTAGCAAGCTGCTGAGAAAAAAAAATTTAGAATTATCTCACTACAATGTCCACACTTTCTCCTCTCTGCCCCTGAACCTCCACTCTGTCATGCTCTATTCTGCATATGGGGAAGCTCTGAAGCTTTCTATCTTTTCTTTCTTCCTGGAAAAAGAGGAACCTTTGGCTTCCTCTTTTATGTGGCTATTATGGAGATGAAGCTCTAAAGTTGATACTTTCTCAGGGATTGTATGAAGTTTCTTAGTTAAACGGACATTCATCATCTGCCACTTATACTTTACTCTAAAGCAACAGACAGGAACATTCTTAGGTAATTTCAATTTACATGCTTGCTGGTGAATCTTAGAGAAAAACACCAACATGTACCATTTTGAAATGAAAAAGTTTAATAATATCAGAAAATACTTTGTATATTATTTATATAGCCAAAGAAGCAAATTAAATAATCATATATATTTTCCCATGATGAGGCATTTAAGTGATAATAGCTAGCATTTTTAGAACTATATGCATGGTTTTTGAAAGAGCTACATGTGAATTATTTAATGCATATTAATGATCACCGAACGGAAGATGTATTATGTATTTTGATTAATGCAAATGAAATTTTAAAAACTTGCTCAAAGGCATAGGTAGTGAACTAATCCAAGCTATTTAATTGTGAAGCACTTGATCTTAATGATTATATCATTTAAATACTTATCAAGTATTTCTGATTATTTAGCAAGTATCAACAGAGTGACTATTAGGTGTTCAAATAATGTCACCAAATTAAAACAGTGTGGGACAGGATAAAATGGTGGATATAATTACAACCATAGTTTTGGGTTCTAATAACTGTTTTCAAAGCTATTTTTCTGAAAGATACCCTAACATGTGGCAGATGAAAGCAGAGTATTTGAAAAGTGTCCTCGCAAGAGTTGGGTATGTGGTAATCCTTCTCACAGGACATTGAAATTGCTGATTCTGTTTTCACAGGCAGCAATTAAATATAATCTTAGAACTGTAGCACTGACTGATTGAAAATTAGCACGATTTATGAACCTGAAAACAAACTAGCAAAAGTAGTCATTCATTTTCTCTTTTCCTAACGACACGTACAGAATGGAAACGTACAACCTATGGTAGCAAAGTGCTCACGGAGACTGCCGCAGCTAGTACAGCAGAGTCCCTTGCCAGGCTGCTGGAGACTTGTCTTTTCCTACCTATACTCTCGTTTCTTTTCTTCCATTTCCAATTTTATGTCATTTCGTATCTGATCTTTGATGCTTCTACGCCAGAGAAGCCATGACTCTTGGCTGGACTGGGAAATCGCATTTCTTAGAGAATATGAAGGATGGGAAGGCAAAAGCACAGGCTATACTGATCTTTTAGAAGATTGGTTATTTCCTCATTTTCCTATAGGACATACTGGATTTGTGGATTTCCATTTGGCACAGGTTTTCTTATTAAAAGGAGACTCTTAATCTAGAATTTCAACGGATGTTCTTGTTTATGGACTTACCTAGATGACTCCTTCAACCTAGGAAGAGAAGTGTACCTCACTAAACAGTTCATAGTACTCCAAAATTATCAGCAGAATCCTCTTATGGCTTTGGAGTTGATCACTTCGATATCGACTGCTATGTGGACCCATGTCTAATTATGGAAAACAAGGGCAATGAAAAGGAACATAGCACTTTGTTTGCTGGAGAGATGACTCAGTGATTAAGAGCATGCATTGCTCTCAAAGCAGACCAGAGTTCAACTCCCCGTACAAGGAAGAGCTCACAAGTGTCTGTAAGTCCATCTCCAGGGAATCTGATGCCCTCTACTGGTCTCTAAAGTCACGTGCATTCACATGCACATACCTGCCTACACACACATAAATAAAATAAAAAGAAAAAAAAAACCCTAGTGTTTTCCAAGTTATTGCACTATTACTACTTTTTAATGCAGTGATTGTGGTCTTAAATATGAAATGGAATACTCACCAGTTTCTACACAACGTATGAAGTAGATTCCTCCTATCAAACCCCATTCCTGGAAAACAATCTTGGCTTGGCTTTAGTGTCTCTAAATGTGAGGATTAGTCCAAAATTGACTCTCTGGAAAGGCTGACCAGACAGCAGTTAACAAATCACCCGCGAACAGAAAAAAATTCCCGGACAAGCTGGGCAAGATCTGAGCTCTACTTCCCATAAATCTCTAGCCTGCCACTGCCTCTTGTTCTCGGAATCACACTGCTCCTCTCCTCTCCTCTCCTCTCCTCTCCTCTCCTCTCCTCTCCTCTCCTCTTCTCTCTTCTCTCCTCCACCTCTCCTCCCTCCCTTCCTTTCTCCTATCCTCATCTCACCTGCTCTTTGTGTCTCCTTCCCTCCATCCTTTCTTCCAGGTATGCTGTGTTGAGCTAACCTTCTTAATAATGTATTTAATTTCGTTTATGTGTGTTGATGTTTTGCATGCATGAATGTCTGTGTGAGCGTGTAGGGTTCCCAGCTGCCATGTGGTTGCTGGGAATCAAACATAAATCCTCTGGAACAGGAGCCAGTACTCTTAAAACTGAGCTATTGCTTCAGCTGAAAAGTCAACCTTATTTAAAACCAAAACAAAAATGTCTTGTGTGTATGTGTGTGTGTGTGTGTGTGTGTGTGTGTGTGTGTGTTGTACATGCCACAGTTTATGTATGGAGGTCAAAGAGCAATTTGTGAGAATCAGTTTTCTCTTTCTACTATATAGATCCTGGGACTTCAATTCAGGTTATCAGTTTTGGTGGCAAATACTTTTACCAGCTGAGTCGTCTTACCAGCCCCAAATCAACCCTTGAAAAATCAATAAGGTAAACAATAAACTAACAAAGAAATCACATAATCATAATAAAAGCAGAACGAGTAAATGACAAAATCCAGTATCAAATCTTGATTAAAAATTCCCAGCAGACTAGATAACTTCATAAATTTGGCAAAGAACACCTACAAAGACAACGTTCCAACTAACATTATAGTTAAGGGTTTAGAAGATTTTTTTGTAAGTCAGAAAGCATCCTTCTTTGTCACTTCTTTTGAGTGTCATACATGAAATCCAAGGAAATGAAACAGGACAAGGAAAAGGAATAAGAAGATCCAGAAAGAAGAAATAAAGTTTGTCATGGTTCAAAGATGACACAATTAACCATCTAGGAAATCTGAACGAAATGAGAAAATAAACCCATCGAAGCCAATAAACAAGTACAGAAGAGTGCCAAGATCTAAGATTAGTACACAAAAGCAAATCACTTTCCTAAGTCCTAGCAATGAAGATCTGAAACTTAAAATGAAAACACAATACTGTCTATATGATGTTCTCTACCAAAATGAAGTAGGTACAAATATAACAAAATGCATATGGTGTCTATCCAAGGACACCTAGAAAATTCTGATGAGACAAATAGAGAAGTAACAATAGAGAATTTTCTATGTTCATAGATAGAAAACTCAAAACTGGCAGGCTTTCCCAACTCAACAAGTACACTCAATGAAATTCCAATTAAAATGTCAGAAGTTATTATATGAAATACTGAAATAAATGATTCTATAGTTTTTGTGAGAGGCAAAAGGTCAAGAATAACCACTACAAGATGAAAGCAGAAATACATAGTTGAACCATTGGTAACACCTAACTTGAAGGCTTACAATAAAGCTGTAGTTATGAGATAGCATTATGGGTAAATAAATAAATAAACAAACCAGTCAAATAGATCAATGAAACAGAGCAAAAGTCTTAAAAATATATGGAAACATAGTGAAATATCTTTGGTTAAGGAAGAAAATTAACAAAAATCTGTAAAAGTTAGTCTTCTTGACAAATGTTTAAACAATAGTTTAAGACAGAGAGAGAGAAAGGGGAAAAAAAAAGAAAGAAGAGGGAGATGGAAAGAGGGGGAGTGTAGGTGAGAGAGAATACGAAGCAGAGAGCTTATATCTTTTATATATAATATGGATTTAGAACTAAATGTAAAGAACAAAATTGCCAAAGTTCTATAGGATAAAAGGGGACCTGCGCTATCCTACAGGGATGTGTTGATTGCATTGTTGTTATGCCAAGCATGTGATTCCAGATTAGTTTTGCCGTGAGCCTATAACAGTTCTAAAGAACATGTCTCAATGAAAACTGTTATGAAATGTTATGGATGGGGTTGGTTGATATCAAAGGAGGGCAGAAAATCCCTAGGGAGAAAACTGGGCAGATGCAAATCTGATCCGGTCAGCTGTGCGCAGCGCAAAGGCAGCAGCAAACTCAGCAAACTCGCTCTTCCTTATCTCTCTCATCTATGGTAAGATGGGTAGGATAAACTATTACCAAAACACCTTTGCCTCTCCTATTTGTTTGGTTTTGGAAAAAAAATAAGCTGCAAAGGTTGACTAGGTGGGGGGTGACTTAGGTGATGGCCCTCAAGGGTAGCTGAACACGTAGTAGGTCTTCTTGTCATTTTGTACTACCTGATGTGTCTAGTATTAGACGCATTTTTACCATGACGCTTATCTCATGGTACATAAGAAAAACAGCTCAATACCAATCTGACCCTTGTTCCAGGATCCAGTTAATAGGTGTACACTTTGTCTAAATAGTAGATTCTGATTTTACTTTGTTAAGTAAATTTGTGGGCTGGAGTTGCAAATATATATACATGGAATTGAGTTAGGGCCACAAAACTTAGTGGGTAAAGAGAGATTCAAATATTGGCTTGCTTAATTTACATGTATGTCTTGAGTTAATAGAAGGAATGTATTATGCCTGGAGTATTTATCAATAATCAACATTTCAAGTGCAAACAAATACTAAAACCTGTGCCTAGCCCCAAGGATTCAGTCCTGAATCAACAGAAGGAATTACATTTTTTTCTTTCCCTAGAGCTATTTGCTAGTTCTTCGTGAAATGCCTATACAGCAAAGTGGATGTCAGGATTTCCATAGCTTTTCCTGCTGTTGAGAGATATAAATACATGAGCTGTTTAAATGTCTATTTTGTCTAGCTTTAAAGACTTAGTAAGGGAGGGTTAGGTTTCTCTACTGTGAATAAATGCTGCCCCCTTCTGGATTGTTGAGAAAAGTGCTCAAAACACTGAAAGATCTAGGTGTGTTTATAAAGTTGGAATTAGATGGAACCTCAGTTAAATTTTATTGTTTAAGCAATCAAGAGTTCTACGCTTGAAAAGCTCCATTTTACTGTCTATGTCTGAGAACTAAAGAGAACAGCAACAGGGAAGGGTAGTAGGAAATGGAACTTCCAAATTCACCAGACCAAATTACTGATATTCTGATTCCTTCAGTGTATAGATTTAGCTCTATATTTTCCTTGCGTTTTTCATGATTGTCGTCCCATGTTTTCAACTCGTCTTCATTTCCTACTCAATACCTGGCACCAATGGGATAGGTTTGCCTCAAGGAGATAAAGACCGTTAAGAGCCGTTTCAACTGATGCCTGCTTGAATGGATCATTTAAATGTTGTATCTGACTCACTCTGAGATTATAGCCTGTAGATTTCCAGGTAAGAGTGTTTAAGAGAATGCCTCAGATTGAAACAGGTATCATGGGACTGTCCATTCAGGTTTTCAAGATTCCTTACCATATAAAAGGCGCACAAATGCCAAGCTGCGATCAGAAATTCATAGTACCCCTATTCGGCTGTTTTCCCAGTGAGAAACACACAGATTTTTATAGTTCAAAGTGAAAGTGCTTACTTACTCTGATCATTGCAACATCTCTTCTGACAGAGGAGAGCAAATCTGATCAGCCAAATAAAACTTCTATAAACATCACTTTTAATGACATTGTAAAAGTATCTAATTTTCTTTGCATTTACTTTTGAAATTGATTTTCACAAATTTACCCAGCTTAGAGCAGTTCCCTGCTTTGTAGTTTACTTTCCTTGACCAAGGGCCCAAGTTAACATGTGATTAACAAACTCAAGATGTCTAATAAAGAAAGTGCCAGATGATACTAGATAAAGGCCTAACAATGGGATAGAAATCAAATTTCATGCATGCAATATGTTTGGAGAGTAAAGAGTATGTAACAAGTTGTTTCTGTTGATAACAAATCGATATCTGTTTTAGAGTATAATGAAAGAATTAAAATTTAACTAAGAAAAATTGTTGAGCCAATAAGAGGTTAAAAGAGAGAACTGCAAATTCCCATCCTCAGAACTCTTGAAAATCTTGGCTGGGAGTTTCCCTGGCACCAGGTTTCTCCCTAACCCCAAATGCCCTTCTCTATCTAGATATCTCTTTCATTATTCTGCCCCTCTGTCCTGCTCTTAACTTGACCAACATGATCCCTCATGCTCCCATCCCCCCATCCTCTACCTGCTCTCCACCCCACGTTTACCTAGGAGATCTCATCTATTTCTCAGGAATCCACAAGGATGACTTCAGTTAAGACTCCTAGCAATAGTGGAGAAGGTGCCTGAACTGGCTTTCCCCTATAATCAGATTGTTGACTACCCTAATTGTCAACAGAGAACCTTCATCCAGCTACTAATGTAAGCAGATGCAAAGATCCACAGCCAAGCACCAGACCAAGTTCCAGGAGTCTAGTTGAGGATAAAGAGGAGGGATTGTATGAGCAAGGGGGGTAAACATCATGAAGGGGAAATCCACATAGGCAGCTGACCCAAGCTAATGGGAGCTCAGGAACTCTGGAATGACAGCGAGGGACCCTGAAGGGGATTAACCTGGGCCCTCTGCATGCGAATGACAGTTGTGTAGCATGGTCTGTTCGTGAGGCTCCTAGCAGAGGAATCAGGACCTGTTTCTGGAGCATGAGCTGGCCTTTTGGAACTTATTCTCCACGCAAAAATGCCTCGCCCAGCCTGAAGCAGGGAAAAGGGCTTGGTCCTGCATCAGTGTGATATGACATGCTTTGTTGTCTCCCATGAGAGCCCTGCCCCTTTCGGAATGGAGAAGGAGTGGATGGGGGGATAAACTAGAGAAGGGGTTTACAGGAAGAGAGGAGGGAGGGGAAACTGTTGTTGGTACTCAATGAAAAAGAAGAAGAAAATCCTGGCTGGGTGATGTGGTCCATTCCTAATTCCAGGATCCCAAAAGCAGAAATGAAGGAATTCCTGGAGTGAGCTGGCTGCCTAATCAGTCTAGTCCAGTCAGTTAGTTCTGGGTCCAATTGAGACAGCCTGACTCAAAGAATAAGTAGAGAGCAATCCAAAAAGACTCTTACAATCTTGAGTCTCCACATATGATTACATGTGTGCACATACAGATGCAACACATGCACACACAGAGAGAAAGAGAGAGAGGGAGAGAGAGAGAGGGAGAGAGAGAGAGAGAGAGAGAGAGAGAGAGAGAGAGAGAGAGAGAATGGTGCAAAACCAATCCTGCCTTTCAGGTGGCTGAGGCAGGAGTGAGTTTTATAATGAGCTTCAGGTTAACCTGAAGCATCAAGAAATCAAGAAGAGAGGGAAAGAGAGGGAGAGGAGACATGAAGGGGATGATGGATAGGTGGGGGAAGTGGTATGGGAGGTGATATATGCTATGAATATGTTTTATTGCCATTGGTTAGTGAATAAAGAATCTGCCTTAGCCTGTGATAGGGTAGAGTAGAGCTAAGCCATGTGTGGGGTGGACTAAACTGAATACTAGGAGAAAGAAGGCAGAGTCAGGGAGAACCCATGTAGCTGCCAGAGAGGAAAGACGCAAGCTGCCAGCTGGAACCTTGCCGGTAGGCCACAAGCCTTGTGGTAAAATATAAAATCATAGAAATGGGTTAATTCTAGATGTAAGAGCTAGCTAGCAATACGCTTAAGCTATTAGCCAAGCAGTGATTTGAATAATATAGTTCCTGTGTGATTATTTCAGGGCTGAGCAGTTGGGAACAAACAAGCAGGCTCCTACAACAGAGAGGGAAAGAGGGAGATGGGAAGGGAGAGACAGAGAGGGAGACACACACACACACACACACACACACACACACAGAGAGAGAGAGAGAGAGAGAGAGAGAGAGAGAGAGAGAGAGAGAGACTACTGGAGTTGGCATATTCTTTGGGCCTCCAACTAACTCCCAAAGAAAGACGTAGAGACTTGCTATTAATTATGAATGCTCTGCCTTAGCATAAGCTTGTTTCACTAGTTCTTTTAACTTAATTTAACCTGTTTCTATTCACCTACATTTTGCCTTGGGCCTTTTTACCTATTTTTCATCCTGCATGTCCTACTTTCCTGATTTCTTCATGTGTGTCTTTGTGACCCCTGGAATCTCCCTGTTGTCTCCTTTTCTTTCTTCTTTGAGCCTAAAGCCGTCCTCCTACTTACTCTCCCTGCCTGAAAGTCTGCCTGTAGCTCTTCCTTCACTATCGACCATTCGGCCTTTTATTAGACCTATCAGGTGCCTTAGGCAGGCAAGGTAAAACAGCAACACATTTTTACATAATTAAACAAATACAAGACATCTTTACATAATTAAACAAATGTAACACATCTTTTCATAGTTAAATAAATATTCCACAACAGATTACTTCTGTATAGATACAGATTTTAGATGTATCTTTAAATACCCAATCTCAGATACAGGGCTACTTCTGGCTCATAGAGAAAGAAGTGCCTTTTCTCTAGTATAGTTCTGGACAGGCAGAGTACACAGGCATTTGACTTGGTGAGTGGAGTGAAAATTGTACCTCAGCTTCTCTTGTACCTTAGTCTGGTCTCTTTATATACTGACCAACCTGCCAGTTCTACACAGACACTCTGTTCAGATACTTTAATGGTAAAACGTCATTCATGTCCGTTCTATATACTTCACAAGGTAGATGAAGAGATTTCATGGAAACTGCTGGATACATACACACATGCATTCGTGAGCATTTAATATAATATATGAAATCCAAGGCTAAGTGTTTTAAAAGAAGGTGGCTCAGAGAGATGAGAGAGTGTTATAGTAATAATCACTGATTCTCTCAAAAGGGAGTCTCCTGAGAGCAGAACTTGCAGTTGTGAATTAGACACCTGTTAGGAATGCTACTCAGAATGGCCTCAGGACGTTCCTGCTCTGTGAAGCATAGCAACACTGATTTCTTGGATGCCTTTTCATAATTCCCCAGATTTACAAATAGCAAGCGCACAGCCTGTTCAGAGGGTTGGAAGCCCTGCTTCCTAAACTCACAGGTGGCCGAGAGATGAGGATTCTGCTGGCAGGGGATGGTGGCAAATGCAGGGAGCCATCACTATTCTATTCAACACACCAGAAACACACACTGAGCCAGCGCTCTTTTCTCCCTTTGAATAGATTCACTCCCCAAGTATTTGCTATTTCATTTCTAAAAATTAGCTCAATGTGTGTCTGTTTCAAAATATGTCTAATGACTACATTTTAAGTTTCATGGTTCAATTTAATTTAAAAAGATTCAAATTACTGAAGTAGAGTGATTCAATTTTGTTCGCTTAGAAAATGCCAGTGGGTGTACTTTAATATACACTACAAACTCAAGCATGGGAAGCGTGTGCCTACATCAGGTTCTCTGCATTTACAGAGCTTCTACCTGGATACTTTCCTGGCCATAGCCACATGAATATACTATTCGTCTCCTTTAAGTCATTGTGGTTTGGTTTAAGGATGGTGATTTGTATGGTTTTATTCTAACCTAAGAGATGTAGGGAACAGGTTTCTGATGCTGTGGTCAGACTTTGTTTTTGAAGGCTTCTTCATGCACTATGCATGGTCAGAAGAGCAGCAGCTGAGAATAATGCATAGCAGATCAATACCGCATATCGAGACAGCAGGTGATTATATACTATAAACACATACGTGGCATGTTCTCAAATGTCAGATTTACTGTGGTAAATGACTGAAAACCATTCCTTTTGGTAGCAGGAAAGCCACTAAGTGAGTGGTATTACTTGGGAAGAAAGTAGACTCCCGAGTACTCCATTTCAAGGATACAATTAGGGGTACCATCTGCCAGGTGTGGGATGCTAGGCGTTCTACCATATTTACAGGTGGGAGAAATGAGGGTGGAACTGAGTCCTTAATCATTCAAGATGCTTGGTAAAAAGACCTGGAGCTTAAATGTGAGCTTGTGCCCAATTGAGTCAATGGTATTTATTTATTTTTGTTCCATTTGACACAGGGTATTATGTAGTCTCGACTGTTCTGAAACTTGCTATGTAGCTGCAGATGAACATGACATCATAACTTTGGCTTTTAGATTCTGAGGACCAGGATTGCAGGCATGCGTGGTAAATATGGCACTAGCTATCAAATCCAGGACTTCCCACCTGCCATGCAAATGCTCTGCCAATTGAGCAACAAGCCCTGTTCTGACTTCCTTTACTTAATATAGATGTTCTTAACCTATGGAGTTGAGACCCCTTTGGGAGTCAAACCCCTTTCACTGGAGTCCCCTAAGACAATGGGAAACACAGACATTTACATAACAGTAGCAAAATTAGAGTTATGAAGTAGCAACGAAAATGACTTTATGGTTGGAGGTCACCACAACTTGAGGAATTGTATTCAAGGGTCACAGCATTACACAGGTTGAGAACCATAGCTCTAATGGATCTTTAATACAACAATGAGGTAATCAGCATTTAATGTGTATGATGCTCAAAATGTGGTATCAATATGAAGATGATACTATTTCTTTTCTTTCTTGTGATTTCACATAGTCTATATTCATATTTTAAAAAATCAAACAATAAATAAAACAAGATAAAGATAAAATATACCCAACATTCAAAATGCATATATGAAATAATACAAAGATGCTGGCCATTAACATTTCTGCATATATATTCTACCTACATATGCAAAGTATCCCAATAAAATTACATCAGTCACTAGGGTGTATTTTGAAAATATATTAGGTTATAGATATGCAGGTTCTTAGTCTAGACTTTCTGTCTTCATACAAAGAAAGGACATTAGCTTTGAAGTACTTCTACTCTGATCCCCTCAGTACAGTTTTTAAGGACTTATTCTAGTGGGAATAAACATATTTTCAAATTAGAGATCTAAACATTTATGTAAATGAACTATATTTCTATGTTGTTTTATTAATTTTTATTCATTTATAATGCTTGTTATATATACATATTCATTGATTGATTTCATTTTTGAGGCAAAGTCTTATGTATTTCAAGCTGGTCTTGAACTCCTTACCCTCCCGCCTCTATCTCCCAAGTGCTAGGATTAAAGGAATGAGTCTCCCTGACATCCTTCTTTTACTCATAAATTAACAAATAGTTGTATACTTTTATGAAGTACAATGTGATCTTTTAATACTTGTACATATTTTGAAATTATCCAGTCAGGTTTATTAATGTCTCTACGTATTAAATCCTTTCCTTTGCGGTGAGATAATTTGAAATCCAGTCCTTTGACTGTTTAGAAATACAAGTTTCCATTTACAGCATCCTCCAGGTGTGCAATAAATGCCAGAGCCTTCTCTTGCCTGAGACTCTGTTACCATTGACTGGCATTGTTGATGACCCCCCCCCATCAGTTTTGGTCACCAATCTACTCTCTACTTCCATGGGTGAGGGTCTTTTAAAGATACCCACATAAATAACATAGCATACATCAGTGAACCACACAGGTAAAGTGAATATTTATCTCTGGGTGACCGGTTTATTTCATTTTGCATATTTTAAATTTAAGAAGTGTGGTAGTTTGAATATAATTGGCTCCCATAATCTCCTAGAAGTGACACTATTAGGAAGTGTGGCTTTGCTGGAGAGGGTATAGCTTTACTGGAGGAAGTGTGTAACTGTGGTGGCAGACTTTGAGGTTTCCTATGTGCAGGATACTTCCTATGGCTTGCAAGATGTGGCCCTCTCAGTTCTAGTATCATGTCTGCTTGCACACCGCCATGTTCCCTGGCGTCATGATAAGGACTGAACTTCTGGAGCTGTAAGTGGCCCACCCCAATTAAAGGTTTTACTTTATAATAGTTGCCATGGTCAAGGTGTCTCTTCACAGCCATAGAAACCCAAACTAAGACAGGCGGTAAATGTTTTCTATCTGTTTGGGTAATTGCTATTTTAATTGATACTTTTTTTTTTACTTTTTTTAAATCAATACTTTTGATATTATCACTGTTAATATACATTCTTACAAATATTTTGAATGTCAAATACATAAGAGATGAATGTATTGGACATATAGTTCATGCTGGCAGTGAGGATTTGTCTCCATTTTAAAGACTGCATCTACTGCTGTCATTGTTGGAAATTTTTATGGTGAGCTAGTGAACACAATAATGGAATAGGATGCATGGCGTATACACTTTCCAATAGAAATCCGGGTCTCTGAAACACTGGGGGGGGGGGGGACATCAGAAGACCTGGAGAGTAAGGGAGTTTACCAACACCGGATGATAAAGGTACATAAAAAATTATGCTTCTTTATATCAAAATTTTGATTTGAGTAGTTCTAGGATTTATTTCTAACAAGAGAATTCCAAAGCAAATGCTATGCACATTGCAAAAATTTTCCACTAGAAACTTTATATCACTTTCCTTGATATCTATAAAACCATTTCAGTGTCTTAGTAGCTGGTGTAATCTTCCATTGACTAGACTATTTGGAACTATGTATTAAAAAGAAAAACATGTGCACAGATGTTTATTTAAGTTTCTATTCTTCTTTCTCATGATATTTATGTCATAATCCTGAGATTTTGGTCACATAAACAGCCTTTTTAGGATCTGAGATCATTTTCAACACACATGATTTTGTTCTACATTCTCTGACTTCCAAAAATACACAAAAGTTAAACTGAATTTCAAAAGCACTCTACAAGGGTGGTCAAACCAGCTGTGCCCACATTTTGGAAAATGTGTTTATAGGTATCTAAATCTATTTTAACTGAAATCATCACATTCTGCATTGACTTTGATTAAGAAGAAGAAGAAAATACTCCCAGCTCTTACAGCTCTTCAGACAGCTGCTAGCCCAGCTCCAGGGAAGTGAGCATTGCCTTGTGAGCCTTGCTGGGGACTGTTGAGTGGGCAAATCTGCGGGGAGTCATTAAATAGTAGCTCAGGTTTAGTCCTTGATTAGAAAACACAAGGGTATTATGTAGTCATGAGACCTTCTTGTGAAATCAAAGCTCTGAAAGCAGGTAAAGAGGAGAGTCATGGGAGTGTAGGCTTGAAGAGAATTGAGAACTTGTAGGCAAATAAGACTCAGAGGTCACTGAGCAAGGATCCAGGCACACCTTGGTATACACAAGCTACACATACAAAGACCACTGTGTGTACACAGGCTACTGGTAGACACACACAGACCTATACAGAAAGGTTGACAAAGGCAAAAGACAAAGGGGAAGGCACAGGACTCTAACCTCAGGGCTTTATTATTTATATAAAATCCAAAAAAAAATCACACAAAAGTGACATAGTTATTGCTCTGTGTAGCTTCTGGGATTGATTTATCTGGGGTGTTAGGGAATGTTAGAAAGGATAAACACTAGGACACAGACACAGAAAAACTGAGTTCAAGCTAGACCAGGTACTCTGATGGAGAAGGCACAACACCCTGGAAGCTCAGCATCTTGATTGCTTACGGGGAGATGGGTTACTGCATACAATAATCAAGGAGGCTATGTTACTATAACAGCTGAACAAAGGCACAGGCTTAGGTAATCTCAGTTGTAGGAGCATCTGTATGGGAGCAGTCTCAGGGCAAAAACGTCAAAGGGGAGAAAGCTTCAAACATTGTCAACATTTACAAACGAACCAGAGGAAGGCTTTGACATCCCTCTGGGCCTCACTTGGGAATGACTTTGACTTTCCTAACTTCTTTAGCCTTGGATTCTTGGCATGTGGTGCCCATATCAAATAATAAGCATTCATTACATCTCTACAAGTTATACAACAGATTACATCACTACATACTTTTGAATCCACTATCTGGTGCCAGTCATTTTTGCTCATTCTTGCCCCCATAGATGTCCAGTGTCAGCCATCTTTTGTCATGATGAATATTCATATTAGCACCATGTTATTGAAATATAAATGGACCAGTACCGCCTTCAACAGAAGGGGCCTTCACACCTTCATTCTGACGTTCAGTTGTATGCCTTTCTCGTGACTTTGTGTCTGTTCATACATTATGAACAGCTGATTTTATATCTGTTGCCATCATACAAATGTGACAAATGTTTGAAAACAAGAGTTACATGAGATGAGCCCTTCTAAATTAAGCAAACCATAAGAGCTCTGAAAGCAGCATACGCTCCCATTTTTCCACCTTTGGTGTCAAGCATACATTGTTATAAAGAATAAGCCCAACACAGGGTTCTTGAATAGAGCCCTTGAATTAAGATTTAAGATTAAAACATTCACTTCAGAGATGATTTTTCAAGTTGGCTAAGGTAATCAACATTCATTGGAGGTCAGCTAGGAGGGACCTGCTGGAGCGATGGCCTTGGAAAAAGCAGCATCGCAGTCTCAGTTGCTGATGATGCAGGGGAGTTACTCACATCCGACCTCATTCTCCTCAAGAACAGGGTTGAAAGCTAGGGATATGGACCAACTGGTAAAGTGCTTATTATGCCGGCAAGGGGACCCCAGTTCAGACATGAGTTTTGTGAAGGGGTGTGTTTCTGTCATCCCAGTAATGGGAGTAGAAGAAATGAGGATCCCTGATGTTTACTGTCAGCCAGTCTAACAAACTGAAGACCCTGTCTCAGGAAGTAAGGAAATAGAAACAGAAGAGTCATTGCCAAACTCTTTTTATGAAGCTACAGTTACCCTGATACCAAAACCACACAAAGACTCAACCAAGATAGAGAATTACAGACCAATCTCGTTCATGAATATCGATGCAAAAATTCTCAATAAAATACTGGCAAACAGAATCCAAGAACACATAAAAAAATAATCCATTACGATCAAGTAGGCTTCATCTTAGAGATGGAGGGCTGGTTCAACATATGAAAATCTATCAATGTAATCCATCATATAAATAAACTGAAATAAAAAAACGTGATCATTTCATTAGGTGCTGAAAAAGCATTTGGCAAAATTCAACACCCCTTTATGATAAAGGTCTTGGAGAGGTTAGGGATACAGGATCATATCTAAATATAATAAAAGCAATATACAGCAAACCAACAGCTAACATCAAATTAAATGGAGAGAAACTCAAAGCCATTCCACTAAAATCAGGAACACGACAAGGCTGTCCACTCTCACCATATCTCTTCAACATAGTGCTTGAAGTTCTAGCAATAGTAATAAGACAACATAAAGAGATCAAGGGAATTCGAATCAGAAAAATGAAGTCAAACTTTCATTATTTGCAGAATATGATGCTTTCTAGATCCATCCATTTGTGCACAAATTTCAAGATGCCATTATTTTTTTCCTCTGTGTAGTACTCCATTATGTAAAAGTACATCTTCTGTATCCATTCTTCAGTCAAGGGGCATCTAGGTTTTTTCCAGGTTCTGTCTATGGCAAATAATGCTGCTATGAATATACTTGAACACATGTCCTTGTGTTGTGATTGAGCATTCTTTGGAGATATATTTATATATATATCCAAAAGTGGTATTTCTGGGTCTTGAGATATTGAGGTAGGTTGTGTCCTAATTTTCCAAGAAATTGCCACACTGATATCCAAACTGGCTATACCAGCTTGCATTCCCACCAGCAAAGGCAGAGGGTTCCCTTTACCCCACATCCTCTCCAGCACAAGCTGTCATCAGTGTTTCTTGATCTTGACCATTCTTATTTTTAAAATACAATTATATCCAGAATTGAAAGAGAAAGCACTTGATTTCTCTTCCTCACTTTCTTTGTTTGGGGAGTCTGTCCCTGTATTTCCTGAACACTCTTCACGCTTCAGATTGTAGCTTTTCTGTTCTGCATGTTGGAAACTCTTGGCTTCAGGGTCTAATGTCTTGAGGGGTTGGTTGAGGCTCTCTCCATTCCACTCATTCTATGCAATCAAACTGTTTTATTTTCTTAAGCTCTCTTACCTATAATATTGCTTTTCGTGTATTATTATTTCTTCCCAAGAGAATATAAATGTCATGAAAACGAAGATTTTCTATGAAGGCAAACTGGTTTTATCCACCACTTTATTTTAGTCTCTAAAAAGGACACTTAATTCCCTCCATAATCCTCCTTTTAGTTTAACTTTTTATTCCAAGCAAACAGTACCTGCTGTAACCACACATCAATTTCCAAGAAATGTATAAAAACTAAAGCTGTTAAATTTTCATGCTATTTCCTCAGCAAAATTATGTTTATCCTCTTAAAAGTCAGTTTGTAACAATTTACAGTTTTATAGAGAATGGCTTGGGCAGTGGATCTTAAGAATTTTTCGCATTAACTTGATGTCAAAAAAATTGTTTTCTACCATGCATGATTCCAGATATTTTATATTTTCAAAAGTTTCACTCGGGATTCAGATTAATTTTGACATTCAGGCCTGTGATTGCTTTGGCATACGATTGCATTGGGCCCATATGGCTGATCCACAATCTCTTCGTGGACCTTTCAGTGTCCATGACCCAGTCACATCTGCAGTTTTGCAGTTCAAGGTGTCACACTCACTGGATCTTGTGGTTGAGAAGCTGCCGTCCTGGGGAAGGTGTAATCCCACCTACCACGAGCGGACCCATGTGAGCAGACATCCCTGGACCTTTGTATTATACAAATGACTATCATGGTGCTCTAAAATGGTTTGCCCTTGAGAACAACTTAAAGACGGAGTGGAAAGATTAACCACTTACAAAAACCTTAAAACGTTGCCACCAAAACCCTATTCAGATGTAGTGAAAGAGTATAGGCTTGGGAGCCAGTGACATTTGGTTTTTAATCTCAAGGTTTATTGCAACACTGTGACCTTGAAGTATCTTGTTAAATTCTGTCGTAAAATTACTACTCAGTAATAGACTATGATGCATCCTTTGCAGATTACCCGAGGAGTAAGATGCAAGAAGCTAAAACTCCTACAGGGACCTGGGACATAAAATGTTTGAGGATGATGGTTTCTATTTCTTCCCAAACATTGGCTTCCCTTATGTTGTATTCTATCATGCAATACGTATGCCTTGTTTATTTCTGATGACTAAGTTCTGGGCTTATTTGCATATACATCATTCACCTTCATACCAGTGCCATGCCCGAGACCATGTGCAGGGTGAGTTGTATGGCATTTTAATTATTGAAGACCCAGCCTAAGTCCTCGTGTCCCTATGTTCCCACACGGTGAGATCAGGCAAATTTTATTCATTAATGTCCTGATCTTTTAAATTAGGGGGTAATTAGATCTAGCTACAGCAGGTCTCAAATAACAGAGGTCAAGTACAGTGAGGGTCTCAGGACGGAGAAGGGATGAATAATCTTCAAGGTTGTTGGCTCTGTGGTGCAGTAAGCAAATTTAACCCCTAGAGGGAGCTAAGAGCGAGTAAGAGTCCTAAGAAGCAGATGATGTTTTTCTCTTGGATTCTGCTTTTAGCAAAACTGATTAAAGGGTGATTTAAATTGCACAGATTCATTGCCATGTGACATTATGTATGCATTCATTAAGTTGTGAATCAGAATTTAGGTTCTGTCTGGGTTAACTATAATTTGAATTATTTCACACAATGTTCTAAATGTCCTTGGTAATATTGGAATATTTCCCACACCAGAGTAACCTTCCATGACTGACCAAATTCTCAAAGTAAAAACCATAACTTATGATGTGTATTTTTGGAATATATATATATATATATATATATATATATATGAATTTGATTACCCTAAAAGAGGCAAGGCAGAAATCACTTTGCATCTTACAAACCATAACGTTTCAGAGAAATTAATTCTTCCTGTGACAAAGATTGCTGAAGCAATAAACTATAAATGGCTTTCACGGAAGCAAATCCAAGAGGAGAGAGTTGCAATGAACAGCAGAAAACCCAGATAAATCATAACAGCCCTAACGTCATGGTCAGCTTACTGAAGATGTGCACTAAGAAATACATAACACTCAACACCCAATCTAAGATCTAAGATGAATAAGTAAAGGGGAGGTGTGTGAAAGGACACTGGTATGAGATTTACTTGCGTTTCACAATGGCGCTTTTCCTTTCTGCAACACGGCATCAATTTTGAAAGTGCTTGTCATTTGTTTGGAGATTGTGCTCATTGAATGTTCCTTCTCTCCATTCTTGACGTCCTTCAAACCTTCCCTTAGGCTTTGGGGAGAGTCCAAATATTCTCTTTCCTTTTTTTTTGGGGGGGGGAACTTAACCATCCTAGCTACCTCTCTTCCACTCCATAATAATTTCCTCTTAAGTATCCCAACACACAGACTGTCTTCATTATTACTAGACTCTAGACACTGCTTATACTTTGCTTTCTCTGCAAATGAGAACCCACCAGGGTACTTCACAACAGTTATGACTGAAACTGGACTTGTGATGGAGATCGTGGCGCCTTGCATCATACCCCCTCTTTGATCTGGAAGTTGAAGCCACTCACACTCATGATATTGATTAAAGTGCCCATGGAGCCCCGTTAACAAAATTAAGACACCAATGTATCCTTTCCTCTCTTTCTGGAAATAAAGTTACTTATTTTTACGGTCATTATAGGAAAATCTATTAAAATTTGTCTATAAATTTTTAGGAAAATGAAAAACAGTAGCTAAGATACTCTATGTAAAAATAAATAACTTAAACGTGTTCCTCATCTTCGTTTAATTAAATGTTTTCTTGTATAAGTTGCCTCGGGCACCTGCTCACACTTTCAGAGGGTTAGTCATTACCATCACAGCAAAGAGCATGCCTGGCAGGCAGGCATGGTGGTGAACGAGTAGCTGAGAAGTACATTTTGATCTCCAGTAGCAGGCAGGGAGAAAGAGCCTGGTTCTGGCACAGGTTTTTAATTTTACTTTATTATGTTTTTTATATACTAGCCCTAGTTCTTCCTTCTTCCCCTCCTCTCGCACCCCACCTCCCCACCTCCCACTCCCCATCCACTCCTCAGAGTGTGCAAGTCCTCCCTTGGGGAGTCAACAAAATCTGGTATACCAAGTTGAAACAGAACCAAGCCCCTCCCCCTGTGTTAGGACTGAGCAAGGTAACCCACTGTAGGGAATGGGCTCTAAAAAGCCACTTCATGTAACCGGGATAAGTACTGGTCCCACTGCCGGGACCCCCTAAACAGATCAAGTCACAGAACTGTCACCAACATTCAAAGGGCTTAGCTTGGCTTCATGCAGGATCCCCAGTTGTTAGTCCAAACTCTATGAGCTCCCACTAGCTCAGGTCAGCTGTCTCTGTGGTTTTCCCAATCATAATCTTGATCACCCTTTTCCCTTGCTCATATGATCCCTCCTCTCTTCCACTAAGCTCCAGGAGCTCAGACCAGAGCTGGATCACCAGATACTGGATGCAGGTTTTATGATGACAATTAGGGTACTCACTAACCTGGTTATAAGGGAAGGAAGATTCAGACACCTTCTCCATTATTGTTAGGAGTATTAGCTGGGATCATTCTTGTGGATTCCTGGGAATTTCTCTAGCACCTGGCTTCTCCCTAACCCCATAATGGGTCCCTCTATTAAGACATCTCTTTCATTGCTCCCTCTCTGCATCTATGTTCATGAAGGAGATTGGTCTGTAATTCTTTCTTAGTTGAGTCTTTGTGTGGTTTGGAATACAGGGTAACTATAGCCAAATTTGGTTTGCCAGTATTTTATTGAGTATTTTTGTGTCAATGTTCATTAGTGAGAATTGTCTGTAAATCTCTTTCTTAGTTGAATCTTTGTGTGGTTTGGGTATCAGGATAATTATAGCCCCATAAAAAGGGTTTGATAATGTTCCTTCTGTTTCTATTTGTGGAACAATTTGAGGGGTATTGGTATTAGATCTTTGAAATTCTGTGCTGAAACCATCTTTGCTCTGGGCTTTTTTTTTCCCTTGGGAGACTTTTTATGAGTGCTTCTATTTCCTTGAAAGTTATAGGTCTATTTAAATTGTTTATCTGATCATGATTTAATTTTGGTATGTGGTACCTATCCATAAAATTGTCCATTTTTTTACATTTTTCAATTTTTTGGAGTATAGTGTTTTGAAGTATGACCAAGTGATTCTCTGGATTTCCACAGTATCTGTTGTTATAGCCCCCTTTTCAGTTCTGTTTTCATTAATTTGCATATTCTACAAATGGTACTTGTCAAAGTAGAGAGTTACATGTAGAAAAATGAAACTAAATTATTATCTCTTACACTGGACAAAACTCTATTCCAAGTGTATCCTAGACCTCAACACCTGATATATCAAATCTCTTAGAAGAAAATATTTTTAAAAACCCCTTCAATTAATAGGAACAGGAAAGAAAATTAGACCAACATTTGACACATGAAACCTTATTAAATTAAAAAGCTTCTATATAGCCAAGGATAATATCATTCCAATAAATAGGCAGCCTACAGAATGGGAAGAAAATATTTACCTGCTATACATCTCATAGAGGGCTAGCACCTTGAATATGAAAAGGATACATTAAAATAAACTAAACACCAAGAAAACAAGTAACTCAATTAAAAGTTGGAGCATAGAACTAAACAGCAATTCTTTAAAAAAGATATACAAATGACTGAGGATTATAATTTTTTAAAAAGTTGTCAATGTCCTTAATCTTAGGAAAACACAAATAAAAACTACTTTGAGATTTCATCTTATCCCAGCCAAAATAGCTAAGATTTTAAACATGACAGCAAATATTGACATGGATGTTGGGAAAGAAAGACATTTACTCACTACTGGTGGGAGTGCAAGCTGGTGCAGCCATTATGGAAATTACTGTGGAGAGTTCTCAAAAAAACTAGAATAGATCTACCACAAGATACAGCTATGCCACTGCTGGGCATAGTGCCAAGGGATTATGCATCCTACTACAGAGATATTTGCTCATCTATCTTTGCCGTTCCTTCATTCACAAGAACCAGAAAATGGGAACTGCCTGTATGTCCATCAACAAATGAACGGATAATGAAAACATGAACATATACAATAAAATATCATTTAGCTGTAAAAAGTGAAATCAAGCAATTTACAGGTAATTGGAGACAGCTGAAAATAATCACTGAGCGCAGAAAGATAAGCAGCAAGTCATTTTGTTATTCATATGTGGAGATGCTAGATTTGAATCCTAGATATGTGTATTTGAATTAGAATACCCAGTAAGGGGCAGTGGAGGGCTATGTATAGTGAATGGGGTAGAACACAGATGGTATGAAAAGAGAAGCTGGAATAATGGAACAGAAAGTGTTAAATGGGTTTAGAAGATAGAAGGGCAGACCAGCAGTCAAAGTATGGAAAGGGAGAACCAACATTAAAAATACTGAAAATACATATGGAAATCCAGCACTATAGTAACTTCCTGAAAAACACACATACACACACACACAAGGAGTGTAAATGGAGTTATCGTATAACAGGGAGACAATGACTTTCTCAGATATCATAGACTATCAAATACAAAATGCATCACCAGGCATGGATTTCTTTTTGTTTTCAGTTGTCAGACAGCATGTTCCCATTGATATCCACAAATATTATGGGATATTGCCATTGCTCTTAATTATCCTATAAAACTCAATGGTGAAAATACCACATACTTGATTCATGGAAAAATCAAGCTGGTACTAGCATGGAAGATATATTTATCTCTACTGGTTAGCTTTCATAGTCTGAAGAGGTTCTATGTATTTTATTGCTGGAGAAAAGTAATCAACAGTCTTACTCAGGTGTCTCTTGTGACATTAATGATTGGCCTATCAATATACACCGGCTGGTGCAACTGTAGCCCAAATATTATGGGAGCTACCAGTCATTTTCTGATTAGATTTAAAGTCTGGTCTACAAGATCAAACTCATGCCTGGTACTATTTACATGTCTGTCTGGGAGGGGGGATATAACACTATTACTATGCTAAATGAATACTGTAGCAAATTGCTTCCTAAGTTCCTTTTTTAAGGTTTATTTATTTATTATGTGTATAGGGTTCTGCCTGCATATATGCTTGCATTTCAGAAGAGGGCACCAGATCTCATTATAGACACTTGAGAGCCGGCATGTGGTTGCTGGGAATTGAATCTGAATTGAGAATTGAATTGCTGGGAATTGATTTAGTATCTCTGGAAGAGCAGCTAGTACTCTTAGCCTCTGAGCCATTTCTCTAGTCCCTGCTTCCTAAGTTCTTATTCTTATACCCTAATTATTTTAGTGACTGTACAACTCGCATCAGAAAAGCTCCATGTGTTGTAGATGGTAGTCTATAGAGAGGCCCAAACTGGTCAATGTGCAGAGAATAGAAGATTGAGAAGTGTTTATCCCTAAATGGCATAGACATCTATATTATACCCCCTCCCCGAATATTCAGAGATCAGCACAAAAGAGAGTCTAGGAAATGCTATTTCACTTCAGACAGGACCATTGTACACATAATCTCACAGAAGCTGTGACTGTATACACAAGTCCTGTGCCAGATCAAGGCTGTGAAATATCTTTGCATGGTTCCCAGCAACTCGGCCTGACTAGAGCTTAGTGATGGAATGGAAAATAGACAAACACATGCACAGACAGAAATATCTGGATTTGGGTGCGTTGGGTTTACTGATGGGGAAACCGTAGCAATCTGAAAGCTCAGTGTTAATTCCACAGATACAGGAAGAAAGACCACCAACATAACAAACAAAAACAAAGAAGGCTCGTTAGTTCTGAGATGGGGCACGCTGTGTGCAGACCTAGAGTCTGCAGAGCACAGATCAGGAAGGAAGCTTTGGGCTCATGGTCTTTCCTTATAAAAGCTGAGACACTGGAAATGGGATTTGTTGTATGAGTCAGAAATTCACAGGGAAAATTTGAGCTTTACAGATTTAGAAGCAATCAAAAAATTAAATATATTACAAACCTGAAGGTAACAAGATCACGAAGATTTTTCAAGAGAAAATGAAATTTATCAAAGAGTCATCCTTGGAGAAAATGAAAAGAGCAAGAAGAGGGAAAAGTGGAGAAATCCCCAAAGAAAAGTAAGGTGTGTTCAACAGGAGCAGAGGTGCATCAGGAGTGTGTCTCAATGTGTCAGACAAACGAAGCGAGCAGCGTGGAAACTTTCAGATGCCTGACAGTTCAAGTAGGGTGAGAGCTAAAAATTAAACACTGGGGTGAGAAAAATGGAGTCATCGGCAACCTTGACAAATGCAATCTTAGAGGAGTTAGGAGATCTGCCCCTTATGAAGCCGGAGGAAGGGGAATCGGAAGAGAATGAGAAGGTAGGGAGAGTGGGACATCAAGAGAAAAACAGCTGTTTAAGGAATTTTGATGCAAATGGGATCAAGGAAATGGTGGAGGGAAGACAGAGAGTGAAGGTACTTTTTCTTTTAAGATACAACAAACCTAAATGCCCTGGACTTGCCTGTTTGTCATAAGGGGAAATAGTGGCAATATTCGTATAATGTGGAAGGGGAAAAAGAAGCTGGCCAGAGCATTTTCCCGTAAGCTGCATGTATGGAGTTTAAGTGCATGGGCGGGCTTTATATGATAGCCTGAGTAGTTTGTTTCAGGTAACGAGTAGGAAAATAGTTTGGCAGAAGGAATGTTGACAAGCAGGTGAAGTGTCTTCTACCAAGGGCTTCTTCTGGCCACGGAATCTTTGCCCTTCCCTCTCCACGTCCAATCTAACACTTGGCAGTATACTCTGCTGTACCAGTAAACCAGAGTACTGCAAACTGGTACACACCACCTTTTACCTCTAATACAGAATAAACTCTATCCCCAGATGCGAATCCCAGCTCAAATGTGTGGTGAGGTATGGATTAACACTTCACTTTCTCATGGAAAAACTAGCTGATTGCTAAGTGATCTAACCACTTCCCATTCTTCTCACTCACCTGAGCGCCATTGGTCCAGCCTGCATTGATGTCGTAATTCACAGTCCTTTATACAGACAGCCTGTGAGGAAACACTACGACTGAACACATTCACAAGGCAAATGAATTTCTAAACCCCAACCTAATAAACCGCCTCTTTTCACTTATTAAAGACAATTAAATGTAAAGTAGCAGAGTGAGTATTTAGATGTGAGAATTGCGAACTCACTGCATTTCTTTTTAACAGCTTAAAATAAAACATATTTGTTATCACTTAGTTTGCTGGAGTCAGAAGTCTCGCTTGGGCTAAGACCACATTGTCAGCAGGGCTGTTCTTCCTGATGGCTCCAGAGAGGAAACTTCTCTAACTCATTCCGATTATTGGATTAATCTGGTTCCTTGTATTTGAAAGGCTAAAGTTCTCGTTTTCTTGCAGGCTTTCAATCAGTGACTGGTGTTTTTCCCATGGTCCATTCTCATTCTCCGCTGTGCCTTCTTCCATGGGGCCCTCTGCCAACACTGGGTCTAGTCTCTCTCATATTCTCAGTCTTTTTGATTGGCCAAAGAAATTTCTTTGATGTTTAGACTTGTGTGATTAGATTGGGCCACTATAGACATTCCAGTAAATTCTTACAAAGTTAATCATACTGACAATGTCCTTTTGCCATGTAATTTAAACACACACACACACACACACACACACACACACACTCACAGCCCAATTTCTATGCTTTATACCTTTAGGGTGGTTGTCTTTCTACCAACATTTTGTGTAAAAGGCTCAAGGAATTTCCAACATATTATGCAGATATTAGTATTCCTAATATAATCGTTTTATGCAGGAGAGGAAGAAGATAGGTAAACAATCACATTCCCTAAATTTAATTTGTTTGTTTGGGAGCTCTTCTCTTTCCGTCCCTTTGCCATTCCCCCTTTTCTCTCCATCCGTTTGCAATCTACTCCGTTCCCAAAACTCTACAAAATGAGGTGCCAGACAGGACTCTGGGTGCAACGGATGTGAAAATGGAATTCATTCCCTTGGCTTGGGAGCGGCTCATAGATGGGTTGAGTCAACCTCCTGAAACATAATTTGCAACAACAGAGGGGTGGTGATGAACATGAGTGGCCAAAGAGACTGGGTTAGAATTGTCCCGAGTTGCTTTATTCATCCCGTTACCCACAGCGCTAGACTGAACATCAGCGATTCTTACACAGTCACGCGACTTCCCCGAGATCCTGAGTCATCTGGGAGAAACAGAGACACGGTTGTGTTCTTCACCTTAGCTTCAATTGCCCGAATTAAAACATAATGGGCATTTCCTTGAAACTAAACAGGAAAACACTTCAGAGTTGACATAAGGCCGCTTGCCTATCCGTAATGTAACCTTACAAGGTCAAATAGAAGCCTATAAAAACCCAGGCTGCTAGTCACGATTGATGGGGGCCGGGCTGAGCTGGCAAGCTGGCCCGGGGTCTGCCCACTCGTCTAAGTCCTTGTGGGACAGTCTCCTACTCTAGCCTGCGCACTGCAGAAGGCTGATGCACGACCTGGCAAGGCTCTAAATCTTTTAACAGCAGCAGTTTGATGATGCTGGCCCTGTTCTGCAGAGCAGAAAAGAAAGGATTTCTGTCGTATTTCAGAGAAAATATGACTGACCTGGCTGAAATTAAGTTCTTTTGACATTTGTGAACACGTAAACAAATATGGCAGCAGCTCAGAAAGTTTTCTGGAGATTCTTGCTATAGCTGCCAAAGTGTTAACTCTTCAGATTTTGGCAATGGTAGATTTTGTGAGCCCTAGGAGTTAAGGCAGAGGGCATTTTATTTACCTCTAGAAAAATGCTTTTAGAATAGGATTTTGATAGTTTTCTCCCCTCTTCCATCATTGCTCTCTCTCTCTCTCTCTCTCTCTCTCTCTCTCTCTCTCTCTCTCTCTCTGTGTGTGTGTGTGTGTGTGTGTGGTTGTTTTAAGAAACTTCATTCCTTAGGGCACTTCCCCCTTTGATTAGCTTCGTGTATGTGATTGGATATGTTTGCATCATCAAGGGTCTCCCTCAACCACTCAACCTTTTACACTGAGATGTGTTGAACCTCTCACTGAGCCTGAAACCTCTGACACACTCACTGGCACTGCTGATACCCTGACTAACTGCCAAGCCCCAAGAGTCCTGACTCGGCGGCTCAGGAACTTGGACGCCATGCTCGCCCCACAGAATCTGACATTTGGATTGGACTCAAACCCTCATGCCTGCACAGCAAACCCTTGACCCACGGAAACAGCTCCCCAACATGGTAGGTTCACTTGGCTACTGGGAACATTTTTATGTTGGTCCATTCCTCCCGAAATTGTTTTCTAGAGAAGTTTTTCCCCAAACACCTTAACAATCACCTGGTCAGCTCGATTTTTATTTATTTGCTTATTTATTTTTGTGAAAGAGGATTTCCTTGCGTCAGGCTGATCTCAAATTCATGATCCTCTTGACTCGGCCTTCTGATTAGTAGGATTGCTAGAATGCTTACTTAAATTTTACTGAGTGTTTTTCTTTTTAAATACCCAAAACACAAAAATGTACCCAGTAACACAATAAAAATCAAAATTTTACAGCAAGGCAGGAAATCAAAAGTCAAATCATTTGTCATATATATGATATATATATATGTAAAACCATATTACAAAAGCTCATTTTTCATTATTTCAGAAATATTAAGGATTCATTTTTGTGGCTACTTCTATAACTAAACACAAACTTATGCTAATGATTGTGAACAACTGTAAATACATTTACTTATCATTGAGGCCTTTTGAAAATGTAGAGTTTACCATACCTCCCCCATTAGAAGTTGATTCAGGAGGTCTCCTTTGGGCTCAGCAATCTGAATTTCTCTAAAGGTCTTTTGTGACCATTTTGTTCTAGCAGAGCTGACTATAATATAATCAGAAGGACAATGCAGACGGTAAGATAACTGTGCCACCATAGCTGTCTTTGCTTGACCAGCATCGCTGTGCTCAGTGTGTTGATCCCAGGACTGATGGATTCTACGACATGGATGCTTCTCTTCACCTAGACAACATCTTACTTTGTGTTTATTGCTTTTCTCTTCTCACAGCTTGCCTGCCCCTCAAAAATAAATTTTGCTATCGACTCTGTACTCCCTGCGTTTACCCTGAGAGCTAGCGAGTTGAACTAATTGGTACCTCATTTCATTGTCCAGAGAAAATGCATGCAGGGGAAAGTCATTAAAATTGCAGAGGGAGAGTTCTCAAAACAGATGATCAGAATTTTCTGGGAACGTGTATAATCTTATGATCAATGAATAGAGCATATTCTCAATAGTTGGAAGCTCAGAATATTGATTTAACACAGCAATTTATATTTAGTAAAAATTACTCATCACACCAGGGAGCAAAAATTCCCTGTGTGTAGTTCTGCCTGCCAAAGCATTTAATGCAGCTTCAGTTGTTTATAGCAAGGATGCTGCTGAGTCCTCAAGTAAGATCCTCCTCAATAGGACATGCTAAATCACCACGCTCTCAGGGTGGTAGACAGCACCATATGAGAGATACCCTCAAATAGGACAATCTGCTTGGTAGTACTGATATGTCCTGACGTTAAGCCTCTTTATTTCCCACAATACTAATACAGTTTTCCACACTATGTTCGGGATTACAAAATGTTCTAATCATATCATATCATATTACCTTGTTTACTTTGAATTTATTTTTCAGGAATATTTATGTTTAATCATTACCTCCTATAAGAGAACTTATTACTTTACATTTTAATAAAAGATCCTCAACGCAGTCATTCCTGGGAATCAAAGCTCCTTAACCATGACCCATCTCTTTTTTTCTGCTTCCTGATCCACAGTGACTTGACCTACTCTGCCTCACCTGAAGGAGGTAATTTGTTCCACAGCTAATGTTCCCATACCCTAACCTCCATCAGCATTTGGTATATGATGCTAGCACTCACTGCTCTGCCATTCTGCTTGCCTTCCCCACATTTAACTGTAGCGTAACTGCTTTAGACTGCTAACAAAGACAGGAACATCTATTGTGCTTGAGTATTTTCTATTTATGTTCTACTTTTCATGACGATCTGCTTACCAGAAATGATACATGTTTTTGTTTTTTACTTATTTATTTATTTATTTATTTATTTATTTATTTATTTTCGAGACAGGGTTTCTCTGTAGCTTTTGGTTCCTGTCCTGGAACTAGCTCTTGTAGACCAGGCTGGCCTCGAACTCACAGAGATCCGCCTGCCTCTGCCTCCCGAGTGCTTTTTAACATAAATTTTGGCATTTATTTATTTTTTTGGTGTTTTGGAGACAGGGTATCTCTCTGTAAGCTTGGCTGTCCTAGAATTCACTCTGTAGATAAGTCTGGCCTTGAACTCACAGAGATTCACCAGACAGGAGTTCTCTGTGTGGGCATGGCTGTCCTAGAGCTCACTCTGTAGGCCAGTCTGGCCTTGAACTCTGCCGCTTGAGTGCTGATACTAAAGGCGTGCACCACCACCGCCCAACTTTAACTTGTATTAAAGTGGGATACTATATGATTCTTGAAGTTAATTCCATAGACATCCTATTGCTCCTGATGGCATGTTTGTTTACAGATTTGATCTTTGTGATAGATTTAATTGATCTCTATGCCACTCTGATATTATTTATCTTTTAATAATTAGTATCAAAAAAGCTACAATGTTAAATTCCAGATAAATCTCTCTTTCTCTCTTTCACTCTCTCTCTATCTCTGTCTCTGTTTCTATCTCTCTCCTCCCCCCCCCCCCCACACACATACACACACCACAGCACACACAGTTTAAGCCTCAGAAAAATAGCAACTGAATGAGCCAAATAATTTCCATGGCATTGCCGCATTGATGTAGGACATATATTCTGGTTATTTTAATTATGGACCAATCAAATGATCTTGAGGCTCTAAGCCTTGCAAAATTTTTCACTGGCATTTTTTTTTTTTACCATATATACCATATACACGACTCTACTGGGCTGTGTGATGATAACTTTGAGTAAGTTTCCTAGACAAAATGATACCTAGTCACACTCATTAAAACCCATAAACTAAAATGTTGGTGTTGCTTTTGCAGTTTCTTCACTACTGACAACTGCTCTCTAGGATTGCTTCAGTGTTATTTTAAAAATGTGTTTGCAAAACAAAACAAGAGCATCTACAATTTCTTAAGTCCTCTTGTTTTGCTTATATTCTTTGAAGTTTGCTCCAAAAGGCAGACATGGGCACTAGAAACACCAAGCTGAATGTCAGAAAATGGGGGGCTCCTTCCTGGCTGTGACACTCACTCTGCCCAGACTCCTGACTAAACTACTAACCACTCACTTTATTTTCTCTTAGTCTCAAAATGCAACTTCTTACGGTTGTGATGAGGAACTAATATTTCTAAAGAGCCTGGAACGCCCTTTGTGGCCCTTTATTGCCCATGGATGGAGCCCAGTTTGGTTTTTTTTTTTCTTTCTTTGACTGGCTCAGCGTGATTTCTCAGTGATCTGCATGTCAAATCCATTTGGCAGAATTGTGGTTCTATAGATACAGTATCACACTGAGCATTTGTCTTTTGGATTTGGTTCATGCGCTATTTAAAGAGCAAAGTGCCATTTGTTGATGACATGGTGTGTGTGGAAACGAAATTTTAAAACACGTTCAAAGTTTCTTTTTATATCAAAGGTGTTTTGACTTGAGACTCTGAATGTTGAGAAAGACACATGAATCTCTCTCCTTGATACTAGGAAGGGCTAGAGTCACCTGTGTTGGCTAGACATACTTTTAAATTTCTGCATTCATAGAGAAATACAACTTTAAGAGAACCATGCAGCCGAAATTGTAAAAAATTTTGAATAACATTTATTCAAAGCAATATACTTATTTTCCTTTAATGTAAGAATTTAAAACTTTTGTTCTTTGTATTTCTAAGAAGTCACTTTCAATCAAAGAGAGCTGACACTGTGCACTTGGACCCCCTACTCAAATCTACTTTCTTTCCTTTCATTTTTTTAAAGCTACATTCTTATTTTGCTCTCACTCTGGGTTTAGCCTGTTTTCTACAGCTGTAACACAATATGATGCTCATTTAAAGTCCAAAGTCCAGGAAAGGAAAAGGGTATCAAGAGACCAGGAAACTGAAGGAATTTTGAACAGTATTATGGAGATAAGACATACTGTATTCATTCAGGGCGCAGACAGCCACCAGTAGGCAGTTACTGACATTTATGAGGCACACACTGGCTACCATGGGCACACACCAAGCCTGGCATACAAAGTGCAGGCACTGGGTAGGCGCACAGGCAGACAGCAACAGCGCAGGCTCTGCCCCTGACACCTAACCTCAAGGTCATAGTTAAACAGGATGACACAAAAGTGTCATTTTTCAAAAAAACTAGTTGTAAAACAGATGATGTCACCATTTACTTTTGGATTCCCTGATACCTGGTGTTAATTATTTTTCTCATGACATACAGCCTTCCCTACATTCTCGTTCCTTCTGATGTCTAGTGTTAGCTCATGTCTTTTCTCCATAGCTGGATACTTACAAATTGAAAAAAAAAAGTTTATGTAGCGCATAGTTTGGAGACTGAAACTCAAAGATTGAGTGGCCCCATCTGTTTTGTTTTTGTGAAGAGCACCAATGGCTGCTCACAAGATATTAGAGAAGTATGACAAGAGAACGCTATGAGATTATAGGAAGCCACGTCATTCATGATCCAGTCTTGTTCTTTTGGAAACCACCTCCTCTAGCCATAACTAACTGGGGTTCCAAAAGAAGTACAATATTGCCTCCCTAGCCCTCTCACTAGGCTCCACTTCCTAACAGTTCACAATGGGGACACAATTTCTAGCACATGGGCCTGTGGTGGACACACTCCAGCCATATCTAAACCAGTGAACCCTCAACTGACTGCAAACTGGTTCTGGTCCTATCTGCTTGACTGAAATCTTCCCGAGGAAATGGCATATAGTTTTTAAATTGATAAGCAGGAACACCCGCCAATCTTGATTCTATCATGTAGCTACATTTCGCAGTAATTGCAATCATAAATTTTACATGGTAATTTTCATAAACCATCTACATTTTACTGTCGCCTTTACTGCTGTTTGGATGGTTTTAGTAGGTTTTCTTCTCTGTCTAGCTTCTTTTCATTTATTTCCTACAAAATATCATCATCAGCCTACTGTTTTCTAAGGGTCCGCTCTCTTGAGGTGACCCCGATTTTAACTATGGCCTGAAACTATTAATGATTATCAGCCCCCCTTTTTTCTTTGTTACTGAGGTGCTACCTGTTTTCTACTAGGGGGGGCGTTGACAAGACCCATGTGGGGTTTTTGAGTTGCTTAGAATACATTCTTTCTGAGCACTGCTGTGACCCTGCTAGGCACCTTCTTTTTCTTCATTTCTTTGTCATTTCTCATCATGTGACTTTTTTCTTAGGGGGTGTGTTGACATGTCCAGCTGTTAAAATTACATATCAAGATATGGCCAACATGACAAGAATAAAGTCTTCTGTGAATTCTAGAAAGTTTATCTTTCTGGTTCAGGGGTTACTTGTTCCACCTCTCTCTCTTTCTTTTAAACCTAGACTGAAAATGGAAAGCTCATTTGGGGCTTTGCAATAATGAAGTAACTTTAAGGAGAAGAACCATTCAATAAGGGTGGGAGGCCAGAAAGACAGAAGCAGCTTGCTTCATTGCTGTACAGCCATATACTCCTTGATTATTTAGACATAAGTTCAGTTGTGGGGAAAAGATCTCAAAATAATAGTGGTAAAACAAGTGAGAAGTTTATTCCTTTTATACGAAAAAATGTCCAAGAATAAATAAGTCCGACAATAGTCTGTCTACCCGGTCCGACGGTTTGAACGAGACGAAGACGGAACCGGAGCTGGGCGCGGTCAGAGGACGCGGGTTCCCCGAGAGCCGAAGATGGCAGTGAATGTGTACTCGACGTCAGTCACCAGTGATAACCTAAGTCGACATGACATGCTGGCTTGGATCAATGAATCTCTGCAGTTGAATCTGACAAAGATAGAACAATTGTGCTCAGGAGCTGCATACTGTCAGTTTATGGACATGCTCTTCCCTGGCTCCATTGCTTTGAAGAAAGTGAAATTCCAAGCTAAGCTAGAACATGAATATATCCAGAACTTCAAAATACTACAAGCAGGTTTCAAGAGGATGGGCGTTGACAAAATAATTCCTGTGGATAAATTAGTAAAAGGAAAATTTCAGGACAATTTTGAATTCGTTCAGTGGTTCAAGAAGTTTTTTGATGCAAATTATGATGGAAAAGAGTATGACCCTGTAGCTGCCAGACAAGGTCAAGAAACGGCAGTGGCTCCTTCTCTTGTCGCCCCAGCTCTGAGTAAACCGAAGAAACCTCTCAGCTCCGGTAATGCAGCTCCGCAGAGACCCATTGCAACACAGAGAACTACTGCAGCTCCTAAGGCTGGTCCAGGGATGGTGCGAAAGAATCCTGGTGTGGGTAATGGGGATGACGAAGCAGCTGAATTGGTGCAGCAGGTCAAAGTTTTGAAGCTTACTGTTGAAGACTTGGAGAAAGAGAGAGACTTCTACTTTGGAAAGCTAAGGAACATTGAATTGATTTGCCAGGAGAATGAGGGGGAAAATGACCCTGTACTGCAGAGGATTGTAGATATTCTTTAAGCCACAGATGAAGGCTTTGTGATACCTGATGAAGGGGGCCCACAGGAGGAACAAGAAGAGTATTAAGCAGCCTGGACCAGCAGAGCAACATCCGAATTCTTCACTCCAAATCATGTGCTTAACTGTTAAATACACCCTTTTGTTATTCTTAGAGAATTCACTGGTTTCTTTTCATAAGCAAAAAGTACCTCTTCTTCAAAGTGCACTTTGCAGAAGTCTCTTTCCGATGAGTTTGAGTTAGGAGCTGTTGCCTTGTAGCAGAGCAGTATTAACATCTAGTTGGTTCACTAGGGGACAGAGAGGCCAACCATGGGGCTCTTCATGTGGATGCTGGTCACACTGACTGATGGAGAAGGGGGTTTTGTAATACATTGAGGTATTACAAATACTCAGAGAAATGTAAAGACTGATATGAATTTTAAGTGAAATTCTGGCAGAGAACGTTTTAATAAATAATGCCTTAAGAGTATTTAAAATATGCTTCCATATTTCAAAATATAAAATGTAACATGACAGGAGATTTTGTGTGTCCTATATTGTGTCTGGGAAGGAAGGGCCAGACTTTAGACCCTTTGGAACCTGCTGATACAGGCCTTTCCAGACTACATCTCATGTAGTCTTTGGCCCAGAAGGAAAGTTTGAAAAGTTGTTCTGTAAAGCCATTAGGTGTCATTGACCAGTTGCATCCCTACTATAAAATATATAAGCAACATGGTAGCTTGGGTGAATAGAGAGCGTCTCAGCCCTGCAGTACCTGAGACAGAGCTCAGCTTTTGCTGAGCTTTCCTCTGAGGATTTTTCAAACAGTCCCCCAAGTTCCTGTGTATTGTGATTCTGGGACCTGCCCATATCTCTGGGATTTGAATGGGCGCCTAGTCCCGTTGTACTGTCTTGTAAGTTTACATTTACCACGTTCTCTTCTCTGCTCCCCTTGACCTCTGGGGACGCCTCTGGCTCCTTAAGTTTGCTGCTGAGCATTGTAAATACAGCAGGCTGGTGATCGCAGCTGCAAGTTCTTTCTGGACCTCTGGCAAAGGAGTGATCAGTGAAGGCCAGTGTCACCTTGGGCTCTGTGAGGCTGGGGTGTTCGGTGTCTGCTGTCCACAGCTCTCCATTGTCACCCAAATACTTTGCCAGTGCACTAATCTCTTTGGAGATAAAATTCTCGTGTGTTACTAAATGTTAAAATGTTTTTTTTTTAGAATATACAGTACCATGACTGAAATATTAATATTTAAAATACTTTCATTCCTTAATTCTCCCTCATTTGCTTTGCCCATGACCTATTCAGTTCGTTTGGCAGAATTCTGCAAAATGTGTGTTACCCACTACTGAGGTTGTTCAGCCCCTGATGTGTTTGTGTTGGTTTGTTTCTGGTGGTAGCTTGTCTTATGCTGTGTGTAGAAAACAGGTATTTTATGACAGATTGTTATGTAGTGCATGCTCTGTGTGGAATTCAGAGGAAAATCCAATTTAGTGATTAACAATGCCAAAAAAAAAATGCAAGTAACTAGCCATTGTTCAGATGACAGTGGTGCTATTTCTCCTTTGTGGCCTTTTAGACTTCTGTTGCCCCCAAATTCCATTTTATTGGGAACCCATTTTTCCACCTGGTCTTTCTTGACAGGGTTTTTTTCTACTTTAAACAGTTTCTAAATAAAATTCTGTATTTCAAGAGTGAAAAAAAAAAAGAAAAAAAAATAGTCTGTCTACCCTTAGTTATTCTCACCCTTTCGTTGCTATGTGTGACTTTGGAATAACAAGCTCAGCAAGCCATATAATACAGCCACCATCTACATTTAATTTAATGTCTAAGAAAGAAGGAACAGGAAAGACACGATGTTTCCCTTTTAAAAAGTGCAACAAGTTACATAGAGGACTTCTATTCGTGTCCCTCAGCCAGATTAGTCATGAGTCAGGCTGAAGTGTTAAGATAGCCATGTGTTCAGCTAGAAATACTGACTGCCAGAGTGAGGAATGAGACAGAAACGGAGAGCAGCTGGCTGTTTCTGTTCCAACTGCTTACCCAGGACTTCTGGACACATGCAAAAGAACGCCGTCCTTCACGGAGTCTCTTTAGTTAGGATTCAGTTACAGGCAGCCAAATGAGAAACTAATTGATTATTAGGACTCAAGGAAGGGGTTCTGAAAGTAACAAAGGAAAACCGTGATTTATGGAAAAAAAAAACGCTGAACAGTAAGGACTTGGGTTGATGCTCGAAAATTGGGGATGATTCCAGGAGGGATACCCCATGTTCACCTGGGCTCATCCTCACCAGTACCATCCTTCAAGCATTGAGGGAACAGTTGCTTTAGTTATCTGGAGAAGCTCTGTATATATTTGCACACACACACACACACACACACACACACACACACATATATATTTATTCATATATTCCTATTAACATGAGCTAAAAAGTTCACAGAGTTGCTATTGATTATAAAAATAGGAAAAATTCAAACATCATACAAAAGGACAAACACATAAACTGTAGTACGTACAATTTCTGAGTAGTCAAAGCTGAGGCCTATAGCTATCTGTGGCCATAAGAGACTGGTCAGTGGGAGAAGGTTCCTGAGGACTTGTATTATCTGATATTGTTCTTTTTGTGGAAAAACCAAACCCACGCAGAACAAAATGTACTGTGTTGGTTTGTACAACCAGATGAAAAACTGTTCTTAACAAAAATATTTATATTAGTAACACAAGATTCAGCTTGTTATTAATCTCTGCGGAGAAGAGAAAAGGTATGGGAGCAGGCAGGAGCACCCATGTGATTAACTAAAAGGGGAGATACATGTTTTCAGCTTGAGTGGTTTAGGTTTACACTTTAAACTCACATGTCAAACTCTTTGTGTCAAGCAAGATATAATAAACCCCTGTTTTGTATATTGGTCTGGAACAGTACCTCAGATCAACCAATAAAGAAGGTAGCTTCTTTGGGTCACATAGGTTGATCATAGGTTACACCTGTGGGCCTGGCAGAATTGCTAATTTTATGAGAACTGCTATTTTCAAACTGGCCCCAAAGAAACACTAAGTTACAGGTTTCCTTATTAACCATAGAGGATATGCATAATGGTGTTTATATGATGTTTCAGCTCTTGCTGCAAGATCTATTTTAAAACGTGTTAATTTAAGTTTAGAGGAAAATATCATTTGTAGCATATATTGTATGAAAAAGAACATGACATATAAAACCAGATACTTTGGAAGCAAGGCGACGTTAGAGAAGGACTACTTAGGGATGGTGATGTTATGTGTGAAGCAGGAACCAGAAGGTTGGAAGACAGGATGAGGATACTTAGCATTGTGAAGCTGTTTGCTCTGTTAGACTCTTGCTGCCTATGCATGCATTACCTGCTTGGACCATAGACTTAAAAGAGCACAATTATTCACAGGGCAGTCTGCTCCCTGCCATCCTTGCTAACTGTAACCACACCAGCTCTCTTTCTCAGATCCTTCCTTTGTGTAGAAGCTGCTGCAAACACTGTAACACATTAGATCCCAAAATCCAAACATGAAGGAGACAGCCGTACTGTCTGTAGCTGTCCGACTGCAGGTTACGTATTCTTACAAACATATTCTTATTCTAGTCTATTTGCCTTCTTCTGACGCCTTCTCATTCTGAAGTGTCACCTAAGCTAGCTGCTTTTCTGTAAGCATGCATAGCAGAAAGCGTTCTAAATTAAAAGTGTTGCATGTTGCTCCTTGCTCATTTACCTTCCACCTATGTAAACCTGCCCCTCCGAGAGCCTGGGTTACCTATTATAAAAAGGAACCCGTGCCTCAGGATAATGTAGGAGACAGGAACCTGAATGTCTCACAACAAGTAGGAATTGTTATTATGACCCAGTGTAACATTTTACTCAGTAAGGCTATAAATCAATAGAGATGCTGTAACTGAAAACAATTTGGAGACCATGTCTGCTGGTAGCACAGTTGACATTCCCTCCCTCCTTGTTGCTTTACAATAGTCAACCGTTTTCATGCATAGCAACAGCCTTGAGACAAACCAACGAGAACACAATGAGCACACTTTCAGCAGGATATGTTAAATTATCCGTATCTGTTGTCATGGGCTGAGTCTCCACTAATGCATGGGTTGTTGTTCTCAGTTGAAAAGGAAGAAAATGATGTTATGATGTTTACAGTACATGAATAAATTGAACACTTGGTGATAAAGTGGAACATAATTTATGCTTTTTTTCTTCCTCTTAAAAGAGTATCCTGGCAATACTGCCACAGAATTTGCTTAGCTTCTCTCTTCTTTTGGGTAATCTGCTTCTTTGAAAAATGCTGGCATAGAACAACAAAAATCCTTACCAGAAATTAAATAGAAAATGGGAAAACAATTTTATTGACTAGAAAAATTATCATTCATGAGAAATAAATGCAGAATTCTAGAACTTATCAAAGCAAAACAATTGCCGTGTTTTGTGCCGCTAGAACACGAGAGAAAGGCAGAAAATACCCAACTTTCTTGTTTTTATAGCCTTGTACAGTTACCTGGCACACTTGTCTGGGTTTTGGCTTATTTTCGTTTTTCTTGGCTCTTATAATAGCTGGAACTAAAAAACATTCTTCTAGAGAGCTTTATCTATTTGGAGATTTAAAAAAAATCAATCCATAATGTCAATAAGCTCAGACCTCTCAGTTTATTTTTGCACAGAATTTTATTTTTCTCTGGGGAGTATTCTATGCCTCCCACCCCCTGAGCCTTTCACCTCCCTCCAGTGTCACTCTGAGAGCAGCTTCCCAAAAGGAGGGAGAATGAAATTGCGGGGGAACATGTGAACACAACCCACGTGGAAGTCTTTATTTAGAGAGCTTTTATCCGCAGATTTAAAAATGCCAACCAAGGTATTCAGTACTCTTCTAGCACTAGCTGGGTAATAAAAGAAGGTGCCTAATGCTTGGTACACCTACATCCCGGAGGACTTAGCATTTCTCTTATGTTGCCACTGCTGATGGAACCACTTTTCTGGAATCATATATAGGGATGACAATATCATTTGGAAGAGCTTTCTGGACAGCAAATTCAGAGTGGGGATCTTGGAGTCAACCTAATCTCATGTCAGATTCTTTGAGTGATTTCTTTTTAATTTTTTTTATTGTTTTTATTAAGCTATATATTTTCTCCACTCTTCTCCCTTCTACTTCCCTCCCCTCCTACCATCTCCCATGGTCCCCATGCTTCCAATTTACTCAGGAGATCTTGACTTTTTCTACTTCCCATTTAGGTTAGATCCATGTATGTCTCTCTTAGGGTCCTCTTTGTTGTCTACATTCTCTGAGATTGTGAATTGTAGCTTGCTTCCTTCCTTCCTTCCTTTCTTCCTTCCTTCCTTTCTTCCTTCCTTCCTTCTTTCCTTCCTCCCTTCCTTTTTTTTGCTTTATGTCTAAAAGCCACTTATGAATGAGTGCGTATGATATTTGTCTTTCTGGGTCTGGGTTACCTTACTCAATATGATGTATTCTAGATCTACCTACTTGCTCACAAATTTCAAGATGTCATTATTTTTTTTCTGAGATGTAGAACTCCTTACTTGCATAAATGTACCACATTTTCCTTATCCATTTTTTTTGCTGGGTTGGGTCTGCTTCCTTGGAGGTTACTGATTCACACCCAGTCCCACAGAAATCTCTGGATCAGACCTGCTCCCTCAGTGGTGGCAGCGGAGGTAGCTGCCTCAAGCCTGCTCCTGCTAAAGTTGCTGGCTCAGGCCTGCTCCATCAGAGGTCACTAGCTCAGGCCTGTTCCCACAGATGTCCCTGGCTTGTGCCTGCTAGCTCAGAGGTCCCTGACTTTCACCTGGTCCACAGAGGTCTCTCTCTTGGGCCTGTTCCTACAGTCGTTGCTCATTTGTACCTGCTGTGGCAGAGGTTGCTGGCTCAGGCCTGTTCCCACAGATGTTCCTGGCTTGGGTCCAGTCCTGCAGAGGTCTCTGGCTTGGGCCTGCTCCCTCAGCAGTTGCTCTCCTTGAGTAATTCCTAGCCATATAGTTTGATTGCCCTGCAGTGGGGGTGGGGGTGGAGGTTAGAATTTTACTGTATTTCAAATAACAGAATAAAACAAGGAGAATTTCAAATTTCAAACAGTATCATTCACATCTTAGGAGGGGACAAAATGATCAAAAGGTATGCTTAAGGTAATGGAAAGAGGTTCTATCTGATGTCACAAAACATGTGTTTGACTTTCTAAAACAAGTGTTCCTTCAGGTTGGCCTCTTCATTACCTGTCACAACTCAAGGGACTAATCACCTAACATTTCACATGCTCCTGAGCTGACCAAGCATGGTGAAACTTAGGGTTCAGTAAAATGTTTCCAGAAAGGGCCAGTGATGAAATCTTTAGGCTTTAGTTTGCCATAATCCCAGTTGTAATCATGTAATTCTTTGAAGGACAGAGGTAACTCTAGATAATGTGCTGACAAGTGTTATTTTCCCATAAGACTTTATTTATGAATCGCTAACATCAGTATTTCATACTTGTGCTTAATTACATGTACATTAATCTGCTTAGAAAGTTTTGCATGAGGAGGTAGTAACCAATGTGCAAGGTTGTGTTATCTGATGTCCGTTTTGATTCTAATGACATCTCTCTTTGCTACCCACTTTCTATTGCCACCTGTGCAACATTCAAATGCTACCCCAAGAAAACTAATTTCCATGGGAGGATCATTTGACTGAAAAGGATTTATGTTCACTTCCCATCCAAACAGAAATGATTATATTACTAGCTAATGGATATTTGAAATTAGATGAACTATTAAATTATCTCAAAATGAAATATCCTGTTCTTCCCTCCTGACATACACTTTCCAACACAGAGTTCTGAAATTGCCTGTGTTTTTTCTGCTTAGGGGTTGGTTTCTTTGTGTATTTGAAATTAGTCATAGACATTACTTGGACTATCTGGCAATAATGTTTCTTTGTTTATGTCTGCGACATTGTGATTTATAGTAAGAAATTTATACTTTCTCTTTATCTAGTAATAAGTATGAGTGGGGCTCCTAAACACGTGGGATCTCTGAAGCTGAGTCATTCTGTATACTAAAGGTGACTGGGAGTGGAAAGCTTTCATATTTTGCCTCGAGAATGAGGCTCTATGTCAGGAGACTCAACTCTGTGATTGGAAGGTGAGAACTTGTATCCATTTATTCTATTCCTTCTCTGTTCCAGCTTTAGGCCAGAGAGAGTGGCTAATTGTCAATAATTTAATCAGCAATTCTATTAGCAAGGTTCCCAAGAAAATCCAAGAAGACAGAGCTTTGAGAACGGGAGTGACAATTGGATGTTTGGGAGCACAGTGTGTCTTGGCTAGAGCCTGAGAGTTGTTAAATACGGCCCCACACTGTGCCTTGTATATCTCTTGCATCTGACTATTCTGGAACAGTGTTAATTTTTTAATAAAAAAACTGATAAACAAACTTAAAAATTTGCTTAATGTTATGGCCAGTCTAGAACACAATTCACTCTTGAATGAGCTGTGATGGGCCAGAAGCAAAGGAAACAACATGGATTGAACACTGGTTTCTGAAGCTGAGGTGGTCCCTTGGGACTGAGCACTAACTTGTGGGATTTGATACTAACACCAAGTAGATATCATCAGATGAGGGAAAAATGGTAAGACACTAGGTTAGAATCAGAAATTTGATCCATGACATAGAAAACCTCACATACTACCTTACCAGGTGTATTGTATGTGACGTAATCATGAGAAAAACACTTTCCTATAAATCATAAATAATTACAAACTGCTTGGCCTATTCCTTTAAGGTTATTATTACCTAGATCTTATAACTTAAATGAACCAATTTCTATTCATCTATGTATTACCATGTGCTCTATGGCTTACGGAAATGCTCTGGCATCTTATTCCTCCAGCAGCTCATGGTGGCTCCCTCACTCCGTCTTCTTTCTCCCTGTATCTCTGTTTGGATTTCCTGCATGGCTGTATTCTGCCCTGCCAGAGGCCAAAGTAGCTTTTTCACTAACCAATGGTAACAAGGCATATTCACAGTATACAGAAGGGCATCCCACATCAAGAATGTGCACTGTTCAGAACTCTAGAAAAGTAGCACAACAAATAAGAGATATATATGGATGGATAGATAAACATATAAGGAGAGAAAGTTTAGGAGGCCTACTTTATAGAAGCTAAGCATCATACCATCTTGTCTGAAAGTTGGAGACTCAGTACCTGAGCTGCATATAGTCCAACTTCAAAGGCTTAAAAGGCACAAAAGGTAGACATCACATGTCAGTGGGGGAGAAGATGGTGGAAAGACGAACTCTAAAGCCACCTCCAGAGAAGATAAGTTCTTTCACATCTACTTGTCTGCTGAGGCCTCAAAAGATTGATCTCATTCATCTACACTGGACAAGGCAGTCTGCTGTACCCAGTACTCTGTTTTAAACCTTACATGAAACACTTTTACAGATACACCCAGAATTAAAATTTTTAGATGAAAATCTTAGTGCTCTGTAAGCTTGTCAAGTTGGTCTGTTTGGATGATCAGAGAGAATTCCCTATCCTTGTCTCTTCCAATACTTTAGCTGAATTCTTTCATGTGACTTTGGAACATCATCTTGTATACTTTTTCTGTTTTAAGTTTTAATTTTTTAAAAAGTCTCTTTTGTTTTATGTTCAAGAAATTCTGCTGACCTGCCTTAAGCACAATTATCTTTTCCTTTCCCCAACTCATCTTCTGCTAACATCAGAGAATAAGCTCATTATCTGATAGATTTGGTAAGTCTGGACCTCTGGAATTGCACTCCACTCTGTTCTATGGTTGTATGTCTGTGAGAATTTCTCATTATTCCACTTGTGTTTCATTTACTTCCGCTAATCCTATTTTCATTTTGAAAAGTTCTCTCAATCACTTTGTGGTTCTACCATCTGTTTCACTTTTAGGTCTTCTTCCTTTCAGTATTTTCCTTGCTAATCTAGGGTCATGTTTTCTTGTGTATTTGCAAATAATGTAATTTCACAGCATGTTAGTCATCATTGACATGTGGTAGCGGATGAAGACTGTGATAATTACTTCTCCAGAGCACATACCAGTTCTGCTGGCATTAGAATTTGGTGGGGACACGTGAGTGTCATAACCTCACGCTTGGCAGATATTTGAAGGACAAGGTTGGACCTTCTACTTCAACAGAGCTTGAGATATGAAAACTATCTATACTTTTATGAAAAAGATTTCCCTATTTCACTTTTTCTTCTCTTAGAATAATGCTGATCACATGGGTTTGGAGAACCACAATTATGGAGTTTTCCCATAATTTTGAGTGCTTTATTAGTTAATTAATCATATACTTTTCTCATAATTTTAGATTGATAAACTTGATAACGTTTCTTAGAGTTGACTAACCCTCTCCACTTCAGCATTGTGCTATTAGGTTCACTCAAGACATTTACATATAGAATTTTGGACTTTACAGTTTGTAATTTTCACTTGGTTCTTCTTCATGCCTTCAAGTATGTTGTTGAAATATCTCATCTGTTTTCTCATTACAAGTTCCCATCTGATTTCTCATTTTTATTGAAGTTTGTATTTTAAATAAATAGATCTATATTAATTTAAAGCGGCCAGCTGCCAATTCCAATGAACACATATCTGAATCTGTGACTGCCTCTTCACTGACTCTTCTCATGTATTAATCATATGTCTAATTAGTTTAGATTAGGTGCCAGGTATTGTAAGTGCTGTCTGGAAGCAGGTATGGTTTACGTTGTCTAACTTTGTTTCCTTTGATATCTAAATATACCAGATTCTCTTGGTGCTGTTAAGATTAATCTATGCTTTGTCAAGGTATAAAAACAGTTTTCTCCTTGGTCCAATGGCCCAGTTACTACTCTGTGTTTTGGCTCCTACCCAAATTAGTCCTGGCTTTCCCAGGTGTCAACTGACTATGTCAGCTATTTAGTGCAGCCTCCTGCTTGGGATGGAATCCCCTCTACGTCTACCCATATGATATCACCAATTATCTCTCACATCCTCAGTAACTTCCCTGATATTCTTCACATGTTTTGTTCTATGTAAACTTATCCTAGCTCTCAGGTATGGAAATATTACAGATATCTCTCTTAGAAGTCTTAGCATCTGACTTCACACTTTCCTTCTCTCTGCTAACCAGACTCAAATTCAGCCACCACAACAGCACTGACCTTCATTCAGCCAATGCTTTTTCAAGTAAGTGAAATTATTTTTCTATTTGCATTTCATCTTCTTATGCCAAAATCATGCTCAGATGCTCGGGGGGGGGGGGCAAATGTGAACCTACCTTCCTGTTCTTGCTTTTTGTTTGTAGAATACTCAGATTGCCCCCAGTTACTTGGAGGTTACTGTTCCATTCTCATGATAAAAATCTCTTTTTTTCCCTTGTGGAATCCCTTTAAACTTTTAATGATCATTTTTCTGCAAGCAAAAGGATTTATTAAATGCAAATAAATAAAAACCAAGAGTTAATATGCAAACAGACTATCAGTGCAAGAAAGAATGCAAAACTGGAATATTGGGATAGATATAAAGTTCTTAGAGTTGATCATGGGATCAGCAGTTATATAAAGATTTCATTGCCAGGTAGGTATGCTCTCCTCCAGGGAGATCACAGATAGACAGCTTTGATAACCAAGCCTCAATTTATTGCCTCTGACACTTTACTAGACCTCTATACTCTTGTTTCATCTTCTGTAAACATTATATAATACTCAAAATAAAAACCATGAAACCCACTTTAGGAATAAAATAAAGATATCAGTGTAAAGTGGTTTAGAAAAGCACAGAAGAAATAGTGTACATCTGAAAATGAGATTATAATTTAAACACACATTTTTAAAGGTCTTTTCACACTGATTGAGAACTATCCATTTCTTTCCTCTAGGCAGGACAAAGTTGTTTATAGAAGAAAATTCTTGGGTAGGGAGTTGATAGAATAACATGATTTCCACATAAATCTTTTTTTCCAAAGGCATAACATCATGATAATCAAGGAGAAAAACCTCATTAAATGTTTTGATACTGAACTGTTCTTTATGAACTGTCATCATCATCAATCTTCTATATCAATGGCTAAATGTTCCCAGAGTATCAACTCTTCTCTCCTTTCTTTTAAAGATTTCTGTTACACTACAAATAAATTTCTATTAAAATGAGCCTCTTTAAAGGCTCTGTTATATTAAAAAGCTTTTATTGAATATCATCGTCATTCTCCATTCTCATGATATTGCAATGCAACAACTGTATTCCATGTGGATTAAATTTTCTAAAGAAAAGTAAAATTCGGGCATGGGAGTGTTATGTGCTCTAGGTTTCAGTTCTGCTGTTTACTTGCTCTTTAAGCATGGACAGGTTTATTCCTAAGCTTATGGTTTTCATCTTTAAATTAGAAGTGAAATGTTTATCATCCTCATAGAACATGTGTAATGACGGAAAGAGCTCTCTAGAAACCCCCGTCTGTATAGAGTTCAGTTAAAGTCAGTGCTGCCTTCAGCATTCATTGTCAGTGTCTTAATAGTCATTTGGGTTACTTAAATAATTGGCAATTTTCTTTTGCCTCTGAAACTGCAACTTTAAACTCACTTTTACAGATGCTCATGAACACACATACAAACCTCTTCATATATTCTCCTTCCTATCTTTGAACATAATAAAATATAAGATAAAATAAAGCAATAACAACAACAACAACATAGTTGAATTAGACAAAACAAACAAAAGGAAAAGAGCCCAAGAGAAGGCACAAGAATCAGAGACCTACTGGTTCACCTACTCAGACATCTCATGAAAGCACTACACTGGAAGCCATGGCAGATATTCAGAGAACCTGGTACAGACCTATGCCAACCTTGCATACACTGCACATGCTCCCTCAATGTCTATGAATTCATGTATGTCTTACTATGTTGACATAGAGGGCCTTGTTTTCTTGGTGTTCTCTAGCTTTGCTTCTGCATTGTTTCTAACTACTGTCCTTCATTGTTCCCTGAGCCCGGAGAAGCGAGATTTGATGGAGAGATCCCTTTTAATGATGTTTCATTCTTTATACATCATCTCTCTGCATTTGCTCCCATTTGCTGCAGGAGGAAGCTTCCCTTATGATGGTTAAAAAAGGCACTAATATGAGCATAGCAGAATATCATTCGGAGTTATTTTATTGCTACGTTTTCTAAAACAATTGTATTTGGCTTTACCTTAGGTCCCTAGGATACCTAGTCACCCAAGTAGTGTGGGTAGGGGTTCCAGCTCATGGAATGGGTCTGAAGTCAAGTAAGATGTTTGTTGGTTACTGCTGCAAGCTTTGTGCCACCATTGCACTAGTATATTTTGCAGGCAGAACAAGGTTATAGATAAAGGGCTAGTGGGTGGCTTGGTGTCTACATTTCTCTGTTGGTAACCTTCAGAGTAACTTCCTGAACCAAAGATGCCAGAACGTAGGGGTGAGGCTATTTGTAGTCATCAGCTTAATTTCTTGATGTTCAGTGACTTACGTGGGTATTGTCCTCAGAAATGGGACCTTAATGTCAGTTTGTGGAGAATAGCCTATAGTTTTAGTAATGACCACCACATGTTCAGGGATTTCCACTGTACCTTTTAGGCCAACATTTGATTAGATGCAAGCCAATTCCAGTACTAGAAGCTTTATTTAGATGTCCAGTTGGGATATCTCCCCTATTTGGTTCTTTCATTTTGATTGATATTTCTTTTATATATGTATATATTTGAGGAAGTTTCTACTATATTAGGGTTCCATGCTACCCCTCACACGACCCTTAAGTTTAACCATCTTTCTCTGTATTTCCTTTCTCACCTACTTCTCCCCTTCCCACCAAATCCTCCCATTCCAGCCCTGCCCCTTAATTTCATAACTGTCTATGCTATTATACTTTCTTAACCAGATTGATTTGTTCTCCCTAGACCTGACTCTATATCTAACCTCTCCAGTTTGACCAGCACGATTTGTTAAAGAGGCTGTCTTTTAACAAATTTCCAGTATATATTTCCAGCTTCTTTACCCCAAATCTGGGGACTATAAGTGTGTGGATTTATGGGTCTTCACTTTAAGTTCATTGATCAGTGTGTCTGCTCCAACTGGTTTTTATTACTACTGTGAATGGTGATACCTCCCACAGTTCTTTTAATATTCAGGATTACTTTAGCTTTCGTTTTTGGCTGTGAGTATACATTCGAACACCCGAGTATGTGTATTTCCATATAAAGCTGAAAATTGTGTGGGAGCCCACAGAAGTGGGACCATTCCATCTTGACCAAAGTTCAGAGAATTCAAACCTATTCTTGCTCCTTCAAGGATATGACAGGACATTTGACTCAGGGAGTGGCTGCCTTTTTCTAAGGTGTGGTCACTGCATGTCCTGCCTAAACAACAGAATGCTTAACTAAGGATATAGTTGATTGATGTTTCAGGTATTGAAGCAGATGATTGCTCTGTTTGTTCTTTGTATCATGTTAAATCAGTCTTTTGCTATTCACCCCCCCGCCGCCCCCCGCTTTTGGATTGGGGAATATAAGCACTTGGAAAATAAACTTGGGCAAATTCAGTATTCACTGGATTACCTTCCTGGTTCTAATCTGCATCTCTGTTCATTTTCTTTCATATCTCTGTTCCTCCTGCCTAATATTTCTAATTCTTAACACCCCTACACTGAGACATGTGAACCCCATTGAGGCTACACCCTGACAAAATTGTCTTTCAAGATTTTGTTGTAATTTTGATGGGTTTTCCATTGAATCTGTAGATTGTTTTTGGTATGATATCCATTTTTACTATATTTATCCTACTGCTCCATGGAAGATATGCCCATCTTCTGATACCTTCTTTAATTTCTTTCTTCAGTTTGTTAAAGGTTTATCATACAGGTGTTTCACTTGCTTGGTTAGAGTTATCCCAAGGTATTTTCTATTATTTGAGGCTACTGTGAAAGGTGTTGTTTCCCTTAGTTCTTTCTCTTTCCATTTGTCATTTGTATATAACAGTGATACTCATTTTTGATAGTAAGTTTTGTATCCAGGTAGTTTTCTAAAAGTGTCTATCAGCTGTAGGAGTTTCCCAGGGGAATTTTAAGATGCATTTATATATACTATTATGTCCCATGGAAATAAAGATATTTGACTTCTTCTTTTCCAATTTGTATCCTCTTGAACCTTCAGTTGTCTTATTGTTATAGCTAAGACTTCGAGAACTATATGAAAAAGGCATGTAGAAAGTGGACAACTTTGTCTTTTTTCTGATTTAGTAGAATTATGTTTCTTTCCATTTAGGTTGATGTTGGCCATGGACTTCCTGAAAGCAGCCTATGTTATATTGAGGTATGTTTCTTGTATCCATAATCTATCCAGGACTTTTATCATGATGGGGTATTGGTTTTGAATCAAAGACCTTTTCTGCATTTAATGAGATAATCATGTGTTTTTGTTTATATAATAGATTACATTTATATAAATTATATATATATTATATATTATATATATTATATATAATATATATATAATATATATATATATATATATATAACCATCTCTATATCTCTGGGATGAAGCCTACTTGATCTTGGTGGATCGTTTTTATGTGTTCTTGGATTTGTTTGTAAATATTTTATTTACAATTTTGGCTTTTTATTCTTCCAAAAATAGATGGTTTGTAATTATCTATCCTTGTTAGGTCATTATGTAGTTTGTGCCTCAGGTTAACTGAAGCATTGCAAAATGGATTGGGCAATGCTCTTTCTGTTCTATTTTGTAGAGTAATTTAAGAAGCCTTGGCATTAATTCTTCTTTGAAAATATGGTAGAGTGCTGTACTAAAATCATCTTCCCTGGACTCTAATTGGTGGGTAGAATTTAAAGGACTGCTTTTATTTCACTTGGGGATATAGGTCTGTTTGAATTGCTTATCAGATCTTGATTTAACTTTGGTAACTGATATTCATAGAGAAAATTATGCATTTATTTTAGATTTTCCAAAGTGATGGAATACAGATTTTTTAAGTATGCCCTTATTATTTTCCTAGTTTCAGTTGTTATGGCCCCATTTTTCATTTACAATTCTGTTAAGGTGGATACTTTCCCTCCATCTTTCAGTTAATATGTTCAAAGATTTGTCAACCTCCATGAGTTTCTCAAAGAACCAACTCATTGTTTTATTGATTCTTTGTATTAGTTTTTTTTTATTTTTAGCCTTTAATTTGATTATTTCTTGTCATCTCCTTCTTTTGGGTATAATTTCTCCTTTTGGTTCTAGTGTTTTTAGGGTTAAGTTACTATTGTGAGATATGATTTTTTTATGTAAGCATTTAGTTTTATAAATTGTTACCTTCATAATAATGTCTCATAATTTTGGATATGTTGTATATTCATTTTCGTTCAATTCCAGAGCATCTTAAATTTTTTTCTTGATATCTGTCTCAACATTTTTTCATTCAATAGAGAGTTTTCAGTTTGTATGAGATTGTAAACTTTCTGTTCTTCCTTTGCTATTGATATCCACCTTTAATCCATAGTCTTCAGACAGGATGCAAGGAATTATCTCAGTTCTCTTGTATCTTGCTTCTTGTCTGAGTGTGTAATCAGTTATGGAGAAGGTTCCTTGAGGTGCTAAGAAGGAATAATCTTTTGTGTTTGGGTGAAATGTTCGGTAGATATCTGTTACGTCTATTTGGTTTATTGCATCATTTTCCCCAGCGTGTCTCTGTTTTGTCTGGATGACCTGTTTGTTGCTGGGAGTGGAATAGGAAAAACTCCTACTGTCAATGTATATGCATCAGTATGTGATTTAAGCTATATTAGTGTTTCTTTTACAAACTTTGGTGCACTTCTGTTTGGTGCATTGATATTAAAAATTGCAATGTCCTCTTGGTAAATTTTTCCTTTGATGAGTATTTAGTGTCTTTCCCTATCTCTTCTAATTAGTTTTGATTTGATGTCTGTTTTGCCAGGTATTAAACTGGCTTCTTAAGTTATATTTATTTGTATCTTTTGTCCATGTTTTTTTTTTTCCCCCTTGAGTTGATGTCTATCCTTGATGTTAAGGAATGTGTCGTAGATACATCAAAAGATCACTCCTATTTCTGCAGCATTTTTTTTTCTAGTCTGTGTCTTTTTATTGGGAAATTGAGACCATTGGTGTTAAGAGATGTCAATGGGTAGTGTTTGCTGATTTCTGCTATTTTGTTGTTGCAATGGTATTGCTGGTTTGTGTGTGTGTGTGTGTGTGTGCTCTTTGGATTCACTGGTCTGAGATTATGTATTTCCTTTGTCTTCTTGGGTGTGGTTAAGACATTTTTGTTTTAATTTTCCTTTGAGTGCCTTCTGTAGGGCTTGACTTAGTGATAAATACTGTGTAAATTTGGTTTTGATAGTGGAATGTTATATTTTTTCCATCTATTCTGATCTAAAGTTTTCACGTGCTTAGTAGCTTTAGCAAAATCTTTGAAAAAGATGAATAATCATTTTGGCTATATTTTAGAATGTAATATAAAATAAGAAAATAAATATATTAATGCCACTTAAAACTATGTGATATTAGTTTATAAATTGATATTAAGGGGCATATTTTACAATGCAACACAATTGATTATGGGCAGCATTGACTTTTACTACTTTCTTTTAAAAGGCCTAATCCTAATAAAAATAGTTGAATTAACTAATTTAAGTCAATTCTGATTTTACATTCTATACTTTACACTTTGCTTTTTTGAGCTATTAAGTAAAATATATGATTGCAACTTTCATTAATGATTCATGTACTTATTAAATAAATGAGAAATTCATTTTAAATGAAAAATCCATATAAAAATAGGCTCTAGAGAAGAAAGTTATTGTTAATATAAATATACAATTATTACCACATTAAAATGAACTTAATATTTAAATAAGACTTGTAGTCTAAGTAAAAAAAATCAAAGAAAAATGCATACTGCCAAGAATTAAAGATTATAAGAAAGGCCTAATTTTGTGTGTTTGCCATTCATTTAATTTTTAAAAGAATCCTGTATTTAAAAGGTAATATCTTGTAATTATTTGAAATCAGCACTGGAGTAATACCATCCAGTGAAAAGCAAAGTACTGTTGAGAATTAGTTTTTATATTTATTTCTCAGTTTCACAGATACTTAATTCTATTATTAAACTTCTACACAACTTTCATTTTATCTACTTTTATCTATCTAATGGTAGGCAGCATCCCAGAACTTGGAGCTATAAACCCACCAGTTGATACAGACATGATATTTTATCATTCCTACAATTCGGATGAATTAGGAGATGATAGCAAAACATCTGACTTTAGAATTCTGGAACAAACTGCTTGTTTCATATCTGTCTTCATTAGCAAGGTACATAGAAACCCTGCTTTACTCTTACCTTTTCTAATTTAGAATAAGTAAAAAGTCCCAAAGATATGAACCACCATCTTGTTGCTATATTGACGATGACTGAGTCTATAGACATATAGTGTGGAACGCTATGGAAGTCCGAGAAGGAAGTTGGATTAGAGAAAATTTCCTGACCTGGGGACAGCACATGGCCTAGCATTATGGTGACAACGTTGCTTATTATTTCTAATAGATGTCCTTGTGAACCACAGAGCTCAGTTATCCTAGTAATCATTCCATCATTCCTTAGAAGACAGAAGGCCATGTCCAAAGAAACAAAACCACAGGATAAGACTAATTCCGTTCTTTCATTTCCAATTTTGAGATTTATAAAGAAGTTCAGCTTTTACAGAGACGGCATTTCTTCCTGTTTGCAAAAGGAGACTATAATGCCTGACTAGGACTATGTAGGTTGAGTGATCAAAATGTTCCCTGATGAGAATAATTTAATAACAAATATGTAACCTTGTAGCGAAATCTCTGTAAAGTCCTTTGCAATGGCTATATTTTGTCAGGCTCTACAAATTATATTTATTTCAGCATAAACAGCTCTTAATAAGGAAATAAATGATGCTCAATTCAACTACTGTAGTATTCTGAGCATTAATCCTTCACCACCCTTCTTAGAGAATTCTTACGCTGCACGGAGGATGAAGTACTTACATTTATTGGAGAAGAGACCTTAACAAAGTTGATTTAAGTGCTTTCTGCTGTGAACTCCTCCTTTTAAAAAGCCAATAAATTACATTTAATGCCTCTAAGAAGTAGCCATATATGTACTTTTAAAATTTATAGTTGTGACAGAGAAATGAGCCTAATGGTACCAGAATGAATAATGCATCCATGGGCTAAGCTCCTAGGATTTCTTTGTCCCAAGTCTTTCCTGTAGCCCCAGCCCAGTTCAGCATCGAACCAGAACATTTCTCAGTAGTAAAAGGGCTGCAGCAAACGCTCATGTATATACTATGACTCAGTTACCACTCGATCGTTTATGAACGAAATGTTGTGTGTTTTTCTTTTCTAGCTTCATTTTCAACTCACATAATTAAAAAGAAAGACTTTTCCCCCTTTGTCTCACTGAATATTTACAAATAAAAATTTAAAACTAGAATATATTTTGAGGCAATTTTCAGTTCTTTCACAGAGAGATCAGTAGCAAGGCTTTATTGTATAATGGATTTTCATTATAAAACATGTATAAATTTAACATACTTCCAGTTTTGGAAATAACTTGGACAAATTACTCTAAAAAAACCCCTGTATAAAAAGAATACAACAAACCATAGCCACAAATAACACAGCAAAAGTACTTCTAAAAAATTGAAGAAATAAAATTTAAAATGTCAAGAGCCAGCAAGTAAGACTTGCTAATGGAAAACAGTGACTGAACAAACCGAGTCAAAAAGAAATATGATTTCACTGATACTGGGTGAGCAAATGTCATGGCTGGACAGTGCTGGATGCTGTGAAATGTAGGGAGGAATGGGAGCACTCACGTGGTTTTGGTGTTGTAGGAAGTGCGATGCCTCACGTAAAAAGATGGCCGGTACTTGTTCCTGCCTTTAAGTATGGTTTGTCTATCAAGTGAGACTTCATTTGATAAAACTAACTTTTCCCTTGTGAGAGGTTATCAGTCAGAGAGAACTTCTTGGTTAGGGATAGGGCTATGCCCACTTGCCCTCCTAACAGTGGGAAGTCATTGGGCATAGACCTAAAGTTGCCCTATACATGCTGCCCCTGTCTCTGTAACTTCCTAAGTGTCTTCATCCTGTTGTACTTAGAAACCCTTGTTTCATTGGTGTTTTCTGTTCCCATTGCCAATTAAAATCTTCCCGTCTCTTCTTTCCCAGAGTTCCCTGAGCCCCATTGGGGAGGAATTTGATGGAGACATGCCCATTTAGGACTGAGTGACCCAAGGATTCTCACTCTCTGTACATTGTCCAAATTTGGGTCTCTGTATTTGTTTCCCTCAGGAGGGAGTATCTCTGATGGTCATTGGCATGACAGGGATCTACAGGTGGAGCAGAGTGTTGTTAGGTATCATTGCCTTGCAGCATTCCTTTAGTAGAACAATAGTATTTGGTTTTATCCTAAGTCTATGACCCGTCTAATCTCAGGTTCTTGGCCTCCCAAACTGTATCAGGCATAGTTTCCATCTCATGAAGTGGGTCTTAAATCCAACTATGTAGTGATTGGTTATTCTCACAACTGTTGTGCCTCTATTGCATGAGCATATCATGCAGGTAAGTCACCACTTTTGATTGAAGGATTTGTAGCTGATTTGGTGTTTGTCTTTCTTATCTGGTGGTGTGTAGAGTACCTTCCAGTACACTAGTCAGTAGGGGTGAAGGCCTAGGTAGGCACTGGCTCAACTTCTCTGTATTCAGTATTGGGTATAGTGTTGTCTTTATCAGCAGAGCCTTACCATTAGTGTGTGGGGCACCTTTGGCCAATAATACAATTAAATGTAACCTATTCTTGACACTGGAGGCTTCATTTGATAGCAAGAGCTATGTAGTTTGGGCTTTGTCTACCTCGTTATTTGGAGACTCTATTTAGATTTCTTGCATATATATGCATATTTTTAAAATTCTGTTACTGAATGGGTTTTTATATGGCCCTCAAATGGTCCTTCATGTAAGTTGAACCTCCTTGCATCTCCTCCCTTCCCTCCCTTCTCTCCCCATCTGTTTTGTCTGCCTTTTCCAGTAGCCCCACCATTCATCCATAACTGTACATTCTATTTCTTCTTCCTGAGATTTCCCCCTTCTTCCTTATCCCTTACTCTATATTTAACCTCTGTGGTTATATAACTTGTAGTCTGGCTATGAAAGACTTAACAATGGGCTCAAATCTCAGGGCCATCTTCCACTCTTACTTTTAAAGCTAGGCCCTTGGGCTTGGCATGTCTTTACCATGGTTTAATCACTGGCTTGCTTATCTATCTCTTCACTAGACTGAAGGCATTTTTAGTGGGGAGAACATGGCTTATTCTTCATCATTACTATGTACAATGAATATATGACAATAAAAATAATAGGGTTCTATTACCTTTCAAGAATACATCTCGAATGACTTTCTTCCACTAGACAACTCCTAAAGGTTCTTCCACTTCCAAGTAGCAATAATAGCTATAATCAAACCCTTAACACATGAACCTCTGGCAGAACAGGGAGACTGAGGTGAAATTAGATTTAATTTTCATTGCATATATTTTGTACAATCAAAATTGAATGTTATAAGTATATCAGATTTAATCAGTATATGTTTTGACTGATAAGAGTGATTTTACATGTTTTAATCATCTAATATGTATGAGAAAAATCACTTGTCAGAGAGAGTTCAATTTAACATTCAAAGCATATTGACATCCAGACCCCATAATGGGCCTGACAGCCCTTTTAGTGATCCAAGTGGAAACCCCTGTGCAGCTTAAACGAAGTAGAGCAAGGGTCACTTACACCCTTGGGACTGGAGATCTGGGCTGAAAAGCCAAGTGTACCAGGGAAGCAAGGCTGGGTCACCGGGCCTGCACTGTTGAGTGATGCTATCTGAGGGGATGAGTTGCCAGTCACAGAGCCAGGCAATTATTAGCAAGGCCATTCTGACTGTGGTTTTGACAGAATGCATCTGTTGACAGGAGTGGGAGAGGCAGCAAATGCTTGTGGCTTCTACTTGCTCTGACTGCAACATGAACTTATCTTAACCTTTATCTGGCCAAGTGCCTGCAGATCTCCCTAGGAAAGATGCAGTCATCCCTTTGCCCTTTCTCAACATCCTCCCAGGACACTTTGCCGTCTGGCTGCAGCAATGTCATATGCACTCACCACTGTCTGATAGGAGCCCCAGCCAAAGATGTCATTACCTGGGGAGGGCGCAGTGATGTAATCTTACACCAGGATCTATAGCGGACTCTCCTGTGAGCACAACAACTCCAAAAGCTTTTACTGAGTCTACATGAAGCCAAGAGGCTGGGGGAAGGGCAAGGGGGACTGTTTCCTCCAGGATTGGTTATTGGAGACTGACTTCCAGTTAAAGAGGCCTCCTGATTGCAGCATTCTCTTCTTTGCAGCTCTAATACAAAAGCCTATGGATACCCATAAAGGGTATGAATGCCAGCACAGCATTCGTGTTCTCTCCCTCCCTTCTTCTCACTGAGTATTGAGGTTCTTTGAGAAGATATCCATCTGCTTACTAGCTTTTCTGAGCGCTTTTAAACTATTCTTTATCTCTTAGAGTGGCATTTGTCTATAGGTTAAATTTACTGTTTTTGATTTTGCTGAAATTTTCTATTTTATTCCTTTCTAAGATAAAACGTATATGAGTTCATTTACATCATTTAGCATTTTAGATCTCTGATAGTCTAGTCCCCCATCGATTTAATAAGCATGTACACAGGAGCTGAGAAAATATTATACCCTGGGAATGAAAAGCAGACTGATACAATGATTAGGAATCTGGTTTTATAAATTAGAGTCCTGGGATCTTGTTCAGGATTAGCCTCTTTTTGACTTTATATTTTGTTTTCTTGTTTTCCATATCCAAGATGTTTCTGTCATTGAGGTAGAATCTACTTCGTATAATTTTTATAAAGGTTGAATGAGGTAAACATTTCACAGTGGGTCTACCCCAGAGTTTGGATCATAGCAGGATTCTAATATATATCTTATCAATAAGAGTCCAAAAGAAAATCATTTATCTGCTGCTCTAAAACAAGAGTCATAGTTCTGTGTGGAGGGCAAACTTTACAGTGTAATTTTGTCAGATGAGGTAAACTTAACAGTGTCAGAGCTAAACGTCTAATTTTTGTCGTGGAAAATCATTTGAACTTGACATATTGCCTCATGTCCAAGGACATTGCTCACTGATACGATGCTTTAAAATATGCTCCCCATCCAGTTCCTTTATCTATCAACATACACACAATTCTAAAACTTTTCTAATGAGAAGTGAGTTTTCTTCCCTATGTAATCCTCAAAGAGGAATAGTTCTAACATAAACAAAATACTAAAAAATGTCAGTCAATTCATTTACAAAGTATGGTTCAAGAATTTATCACAAACGCACCACCTTGTCTTAGTCAACCACTTTTTTGCCATCAGATAGTCATATGAAGAGATCTAGTTCTGCGCCTGGTGCCTTCTGCAAGGTGTTTGGAAGAAAGACCCTGTTTTAAACCTTGATGCTCTATGATTCCTTCTGTGTGTCTAAACTGATCTGAAATAAAGCCCATAAATCTTGGGAGTCAACCCCTGATGTCTCACTTTCCCTAGTATTGACAGAAGGAACATTGCCGCGCACCGCACCCCCGTGTCTGCGCTCTGTGAGCTGGCACCCAGTTCACGAGCTTCGGGCTAGGGAGCTGGAGGTTAAAATACACAGATACACACAGACAGAGAGACAGAGACACGGGTCATCCTTGAATTTCCCAAGAATGCCTCCTTTATTGTGTTCAGGGGCAGATTATATGGAGATAGCCACGCCCCAGCCAAACCCACCAGAAACCACTCTCCTGCCATCAGGAACTCCTGAAGGTCTCGTGCTCAGAGCAGCTGTAGGCACTCAGATCAGGGGATTACAAGAAACTCAGGATCTGGGGTCTCACTGCTCCCAACAGAACATCTTCCTGAAGCCTTCCAGAATTAACTGCTTCATTAAGGAAAACCTTGCTGCGCACAGTCTGCGTGTCCTCTCCCTCCACAGCTTCCTTTCCTCTGAAGCTCTCTGACATCTTTCCACCAGTTTCTCTGGTGCATTTATCACCTATCGTAAGGGATTTGGGGGTGATTATTTTGTTCATCCCTGCTTCCCTACTACATGAAAGCTCCTGGAGGACTCTGAGCTTCTGATTTTGTCTTGATTACTTTTCTATTCTCTTGGGCAGAAATAAAGCTAGACTAACTCTATCAATAAAACTGATTAAGTGAATGTAAAGGTCATATGAATAAATTTCTTCTAAACTGGATTCCCTTTTTCTCTCTACAATCTTCCCTCTATCCTCCCATTATATTAGTTACACTTATATTTTGATACTCGACTACCTGACACTGACAAGGGAAAGATCTTAGTCCATAGCTCTCTACACTCCAGTCTAAGAGTAAGTAAACTCATTGCTTTGAGTTTCTGGTGGATATGGTGGGTAGCAATGGTGCAGAATACCTCAGGGCCAACCGACAGAGAAGGGATTTGGTTATAGTTCAGGGGCAGAACATTTGAATAAAATGTACAAAGCCTTAAATTTGAGCCAAGAATTGCGTATGCACGCTCACATGAATAAATAATAAATAAACAAATCATAAAACGAAGAAATGAAAAACAGGCAGATGAAGACAGGGATGGCAAAATCTCCTTCACAGGCATGGCTCTAGTGGCCTGAGGATATCCCACTCCTGACCCTACTGAAGGTTTCAGCATCTACCAATAGCTATGTTCTCAAAATATTTGAAAGTCATTTATCTTCCAAGCTACAACACTTAGTTTTATCTGAACTTCTCTGCACGAACTGTCCCATATTTCTTGCTGAATACTAGTAAAACCCTTCTCCTATTGAAACCAACCCTTCATTTTAACCCTTCTACTTTTTGTACTCAAATAACTGTAGATAAAGTCATGACTCCATTGCAATGTATCACAAACTTTAAATAAAAGTGAACAACTGAACTTAAGAGAATTCTGAAAAAAAAATGTAAACTGTACTTTCAAAGCACCAAAATTTCTTCCCTTAAATGTAGCTATATACATACTCACTAAAGCACTGAGATTATCTTCTTAACATTAGAATATTTTAAACAAAAAGTAGTCAACATTAAAGTTCACGCTTCAGGAAACCTTGTAAACAGTATATTATAAAAAGAACAATGACCATGACATTTGGATTTGGTATCCATTGGGTTGACCAGAAAGTGCTTGATTACAACTTGGGTAGAATGTTCGCCTTTAGTGATTTTTTTTTTTTTGAGCCATGTGAAATGTTTGTAAACACTTAGCATTCAAAACACATGTTCAAGGCACTTCCTTGGAGCAAGGTCTGGTTCTTTTGCCAGCACCTTTATTTCTACGAATGGTATTGCTCCTGAACAGCCTTCCTGACTTGAGAAAATAAACTGACCTTGAGACATTCCTTAGGTAGGTGTGAGTCTATTGACTATTTTCCTAGCCTCAGAACTAACACTCTCCTATGAAAAATATGGGGCTTGATTATATACTTTTACTTTCATGCACACAGTTTAATATCACTAGAGAAAGAATGTAAAAGAGTTTTAACAAAGGTTGTGGGGGCAAGAACAACTGGAAGACATGGATTTTTACCTACGTTTTCCCTTTAGCATTCTCTCTGGAAGATGGAATGCCTGAAAAATCAGCAAAAACTCTAGAAACTCTCTCTTACAGAGAAAGAGAATAGCATCTCAGAAGATATTCATCTTCTCTCTCATCGGCACAGCACAGCTAAGGAAAGGCAATGTCAAAATGAAGGTTAAGTCTAAGTTACAATAACTTAGAATACTGATGGCAAGCAACGGGAGAACAAAAGCTAATTTAACAGTGCAGCTGGCATTTGTGAGCCTAATAACTCCCCTGTGACCTCCGGGAATTTTGAAAGTTTAACATTTCCTATAACTGATACTAATCTAGAGAAATAAGAGCTCATAAAATAAAGCCTCGAATGTTTGAGGATTAAACAAATATCATCCCTTTCCTGATGGATGATAAGAAGGGGGAGGGCTAAGAGAAGAGAATAAAAACGCTAGAGTGATTGTGTCTGATACACAGCAGACTGAGGTCTGAATAAAAACCGGAATGCCTACATCCCATATGTATTCCAAAATAAGGGTCGCATTCAGATGAGAACAACTTCTAATGCTTTCCAAATTTATGACCACATTAGACTGAAGGAAAAGGTCACGAGGCCTCTACATTATCCTGGTGCCATAACGGACATTTTCTTATGTCGTGCTACTACTTGATTACATACAGCTCTGTGGAGGTCAAATCTGAATGCTATCAGAGGGCATGTGAATCTGAACTACTTTACTATTCAAGGAAGAAATATCCTCTTTCCCAGCTTACCACTCTGTGTTTTATCTCTGCTATCAGTGCCCCAGCCACTACAAAAGGCTGTGTCTGACTTTTAAATCATTATTCACCAAGCAAGTCACCTTTAAGAGTGAGCTTAGCTCTGCTTGGCCAGCGATGAACTCACTCCCTCACGGTCTCCTGCTGCAGAAAATCTATAAGAATGCAATGCGGCTAACTGTATCAGTCTTTGTTCATCTGCTATGTCATACTCTCAGGGCTCTGTATGGATAGGATTTCCAGCCTCTTCCAATTTGGTTTTCATCACACCAAATCAATAGGATTATCATTTTGAGACACACACTCTCAATACAGTCTCTGTTTCTTGATTTGCCTGTGTTAATACTCATGTGCAAGAGTTGAAAATGGCATATCTTGGTTTGTTGTCCCTGGCTGGGCAATGGCCGATACAGTCAGCTCTACATCTGACCTGCTGATAAGTGAGTGCTAAGCTAAGCCTTAGAATAAAGTTTCAGGCCAGACACATCTGCGTCACTTAGAAGCACTGTCTTCTTCAGATGTCAGAAATGCATGGCACTGTCAAGGGCTTCAAGACACGGTTATGAAAATGCCAAGCAATAGACAATTCAACATACATAAGATCTTGAGCGTTTAGAATTAATATGATTGTTGTTGTTGAAGATAAGGACATGAAACAGAAAGAGAAAACAGGTAAAAGGGATTCAAAAAGGAATGAATGAATCTACTCTTGGAAACAAATTCCAATACATCATTCTTTGCCAATTGTACAGTAGACACATTTGATAAACATATAAACAGGCCAGGCAGACCATTTCATCTCATACTGAAGTTTGGCTTTTAATTTGACATGGTATATGTATTAACATAGTTATAGTCCTGGATGAAATCTCACCTAGAAGAATCTTACAAACACAAATATAAAATGCATACAAGATGGCATGCTTTAGACTGATAGCCTCTGAGTACCATGAGCAGCAACTTATGGGATACGCCGACAAAATTGCCATCCCACTTTCAGCTTTGTCCTATAGGAAATTTGAATCAAAAAAGCGACTTTTGTAAGCCATTTTTCATTGAGAGCCTTTTTATATTAAAATAGAAAATATCTTACTAAATTCACTTGCTATTATAAGTCATATAATATTTAGGTACAGTAATAAAAGCCCAAGATTTGTCATATATATGTTAATTCCTAGAGAGAGAGAGGAGAGAGAAAGAGAGAGAGAGAGAGAGAGAGAGAGAGAGAGAGAGACTCTTAGTATGTTTCACATCCATGCTTCTATCCTAAATTCTGGCATTTTATACATAATAGTTAGAAAGCAGTGTCCTCACCTAAAACTATCTCCCAAGAATTCTGCTCAATACCTCTTTTGCTGGAGACTTTCACTTTAAATACAGTAAATTTTATAAGGACCAGCCTTTGTGTTTCACATCAGAACATTAGAAAAAGCAGGAAGTACACAGACAGATTATTTCCAATAATATTAACATAATCTAATTAGCATTGAGAATGCTTGCATTTACTGGCATTCTCTAATATTTAAACAGACAGCAATAGATGACCTCATTCAACAGGCTTCAGCAATAGATGACCTCATTCAACAGGCTTCAGCAATAGATGACCTCATTCAACAGGCTTCAGCAATAGATGACCTCATTCAACAGGCTTCAGAACAGTTATTACTTGAAAATGCTCACTGAAAGCAGTGAAGCATATTTTAATAATATTTTGTTATTTATTGGGTTATCTCACTTGTATTTTACAAATTAATTACAATGTACTCTATGTAAACAATAGAGAGTTTATTTTCTTTGGCTGGGGTAATAATTTACCAATATAAGCCTTTAAGGTTTTCAATTCAAATTTATATCCCCTATATTTAATGGTGAGAAAGTCCTCAAAGTGACTGAACACAGTCAAGATTATTTCCCAAATTAGGCTTTTCAAAGTTTCTGATGGCCCCTACTCATGGAAATATGCTAAGATTTTCTATGTTGGCCTTATAGTACCCCTGACACTTGCATAATACTTCTTGCCTCTAGTCTTAGGAGCCTGAAGTATTTGGGATTCCTTTCATACACAAACAATATATCAATATTCTAAGCAGTCATCAGGGACCTCAATAAATAAAAGAGTGGATATTCAGCAATCTTGCCTGAAGGTTGCTTGAAACATCTAACTATTTAAGAGTTAGAGAAACATGTTAATAATAAGCTATATATACAGACGGATGGTCTGTTCCCACCAGTGATTATGAAGATTCTTAATTCCTCAGCGAAGTAGTGTTGACGGGCAGAATGTCCTGAAACAATGCTGGAGGATTTATTTGTCTTTGTTTGTTTGTTTATTTTATGTGCTTCCATTCTTTATGCCTTTAGGGAAGTGTTCTCATGTCATGGACTGGATAATTAACCTAAGAGCAGAGATGGGGAATTTCCCTAATTCCAGAATTAAGAACTAAATAAACTTCCTTATTTACAAATTATTACTGTATCACCACATAGCTTTTGCATCATGCGTAAGACCATCTCATCCCAGAATTCTCCTTATTTTCACTGAGGGATAAATATCCTCACTTGGAAGCCTTACACTGTATCTCTCCCACCAGGAGTAACGCTCCTCAGTAGGCATTGTGCACCTTGGTTAGTGACATATTCACTAAGAAACTGCTTTTAATACACTCCACCTTCATTCAAGTTAATTATCGATATCATTTGTTCAGAGTTTGAATGTTTGCGTCACGCTCATTTTCACAGATTCTTCCTATTGTTTCCCAAGTTCTCTTTTCCACGTTTGCAATCTGATCTGCTTGTAAAACTTAAGCCTAGTGAGGCTGTTTACTTTAAAAATAAAGTCTCAATAGTTTTTCCCATTACCTACAAAATACGTGTCATTGATAAATCATTAAATTTCTGACAAGTGGCTCCCAGTAAAGGAGCAATGCTTCATGCTCTCTCATTAACTTCTGTATGTACCATGAGGCTCTCTATACGACATAGCTAGGTTATGTGAAGATGCTAAAGACATAAAGGACAGTTGGAAGATGGCCAGAGTAATATGAAATATGCAACATCATTGGTCTTCAAGTTCCTTCAGTGGACAATTTCTCAACAGTTATATTTGATCTCTCATCCTCTAGCCACATTCGTGTGTCTTCTCTATGGGTGCTTTTCTATCTTTATCCGTTTTTTTTTTCTCCCAGCTACCTGGTTCCAACCTTGAGAGTCCTCATTATTTATATTCAGTGTGGGTTGACTTCTCACTCACTTTCCCTGACCACAAAGGAGGCTTCAGGTTTGTTTGTTTGTTTGTTTGTTTTTTTCCTATTTCAGCTAAACAGAAGAATCATGTGCTCTGAGGGAGCATTAATGTAAACTGTGTTTTTAGCCCATTTTTCTAGGATCACTCCCTATAGGTCAAAACTCAAGCAAATGTTTTCTTCATCTTTCTAGAATAAATGCATAGTAGTCATGTTGCATCTAAGTAGCATTGACATGAAGAGTTTGGGGAAATTTTGATAACTTTTAGAATGACTGTCAGAAAAAAGATGAACAATGATTATTGTTGACAAGGACATGGAGACAAAAGCATTCTTGCCTCCTCACCTTTGTTGATTACAAGGTGATTGACACATTTATTGTAAACAAGTGGGAAGGTTTCTCAAGAAATTTTAAAAGTAGAGTGATCATGGGGGGTGGATGGGGAGTGGGGGTAAGGGGAGATGGGGAGAAAGAAAGGAGAAGGGGAGAATGGGGAGAGCTTGGGGGAATGGGATGGTTGGGATGGAGGAAGGATGGATATGGGAGCAGGGAAGTAGATATCTTAATTAAGGGAGCCATTTTAGGGTTGGCAAGAGACTTGACTCTAGAGGGGTTCCCAGGTGTCCAAGGAGATATCCCCAGCTTGTTTCTTGGGCAGCTAAGCAGAGGGTGCCTGAACTGGCCTTATGCTCCCAACTTTTGCCTGGCAATCTTGTCTACTTCCAATATCCACGAGGATAACTATGTGTTTTTCTTTGGGTTTACCTTCTTGTTTGGCTTCTCTAGTATCACGAAATATAGGATCAATATTCTTTATTTATGGCTAGAATCCACTTGTGAGAAGTACATACCATGTTCATATTTTTGTGTCTGGGTTGCCTCACTAACGATAGTGTTTTCTATTTTCATCCATTTGCATACAAAATTCGAGATGTCATTTTTTTTTTACTGCTAAGTAGTATTCTAGTGTGTATATATTCCACACTTTCTTTATCCATTCTTCCTTTGAGGGGCATCTAGGTCGTTTCCAGGTTCTGGCTATTACAAGTGATGCTGCTTTGAACATAGTTGAACAAATGGTTTTGTAGTATGATGAAACCAGACTTTCTGAACATGGCGAACAATGAAGGCTGATGAGAAGCCAAGGACAATGGCACTAGGTTTCGATCCTAATACATGAACTGGCTTTGTGGGAGCCTAGCTTGTTTGGATTCTCACCTTCCTGGACCTGGATAGAAGTGGGAGGACCTTGGACTTACCGCAGGGCAGGGAATATGGACTGCTCTTCATTCTCGAGAGGGAGGGTGAATGGAGTGGGGGGAAGGGGGAGAGGGGGAGGGGAGTGGGGGAAGGGGGCAATGTGTGGGAGGAGGGGGAGGGAAATGGGAAACAGGGAGGAGGTGGAATTTTTTTTCTTTTCTTTTCAACAACTAAAAAAAATTAAATTAAATTAAAAAAAGAAAAAAGTAGAGTGATCATGTGACTCTGATCACTACTGGGGAAAAATGAAATGAAGTCAACACAGGGAACATTCATCTACAGTTTATGTTCATTGCTGAATTGTTCTATGAGGTTATCAGAGCATATGTATGTCCATCTGTTGATTGATTGATTAATGTAAAGGTGGCACACACCATGGAATATTATTCAGGGGAGAAAAGGAAAAGGAAATCTTATAATTTACAGAAACATGAAGCTGAAGGAGTTTGCATTAAGCAAAGCAAGCCAGGTATTCAATGTGTAGGATCTGAAAATGCTTGAAATTTTTCAGCTAAATAGTTAGGTTTGAGAGTAGATGGGTGGTTTATAGAGGCTGTGGAGTATGGAGGAGTAGAGATGCAGATTAAAGAACAAAATCATATTTCAATAAGAAATAAATTCAAACACATTGTTGCAAAAAATAGTGACTATATCTATTAATTTATCTTTTTGAAAATTGTTCAGTAGATTTTAAATATTCTTATCAAAGAAGTGATCCTATATGAAAGACTTCTGTGAAATTGTTTGACTTAACCCCCATGTATTTCTAAACATCATGATATATAAATTAAATTTTATAAGTTAAAAAGTGTTTTTCAAGCTCCATTTTGTTTGACAAGAAAGTCAAACTTAAAGTCAGCTTTAACACAAGAGTAAGTGACTAAGTTAGCTAAATAGTACTTTCTGTGTTAATTCCTAACTCCTTTCCGGCATCCTTTCTTAGCTTGGCATCGCAGCTTCCTACAAAGATGGTTCATGGAACCTTGCCACGTCACGCTGTAGCTCTTTCACAGTTTGTAAGGTCAACTCTTCACATACGGTTTTCCCCTGATTTGGCTTTTATTTTTTACTAAGACTTTATCTGATAGATTTCCATCTTCTGAATGGCTTATAGATGAATGTCTCGAGTTTTCCAGAATACAGAGCAGATCAAGAGGATGGTCAGTCTGTGAAAAAAAAATCTTTTGTGACCCACTATTATAAAATAGGGAAGTCTAATAGCACAGTGAGGAAAGAATTGCGATTTTTTCTCCCAACCTGTTTTATTGCTGTCACCGGATAGAGGACAACAAATGTTACTAATTTCTCAGGATAATTATAGGTGTCTTGTCACATTTGAACACTTGATTGTTCAGCAGCTATTTCTTCAGCCCTGACATATATTAGGACACAAAATCTGAAGTTGTAAAAGCCCCAGAAGAGGAAGAAAAACTGCAATAGCATTCACAGCAGATAATGCCATCAAGTCTCAGCTAAATTATTCATGGCAGCTATTTATATGGAGTAGTTCCTATACTTACCTGACAATGTGCTGACATGTCGTTCTTGCTATATTTTCTTCAGTTGGATTATTCAAGTCTGGGAAGAAAAATTAGCGAGAAGTGGACTCTCCTCATAGATTGTGTGTTTTCATTATTCTACGTTGCAGGCAAAACTAACGGTCAAGTTCATAGAAAACAGTCTCTTCTGTATGACTAATTAAAGGATAAGAATATAAATGTAATTAGAGATCAAATTAGGTCATATAACCTTGCTTTATGATTTCATGAATCACTGACTCACAGAACTGGCAGAGGGAGAGACTTTGAGAGTTTCCATCCTCCCTCAGCATGAAGCCAGAACTATGCAACACCGAAAAAAATCTCACAATCAATTCTCCATGTCCGTTCTTGTAACTCTGACAATTGTAGCATTCTTGGACATCAGAATAGTTTTCTTAATGGACAACTGAATCTTCGTTTTATAAAATCCTTTCAATAACCCATAGAAGTAAAATGATTAATTCATAATTCATCTATTTTCTGTACATTATTTTCCTTCCCAATTTCAAATACCTTTGCTAAGCACACTGTAGTTTATGTAGTGCATGGGTTAGTGTTTGTAGGACTTCCTAGCTGTGGAACCTTTGGGACACGTTTAAATCCTGCTCTGGTTCAGCCTCATCACCAGCACAATCGAGGAGACAATAGTGCTTTATCTCGCAGGCTTTTTATGAGAGCTAAGTAAAACATGTGCTTGTATTTATAAACTTATTTAGTTCAAAGTGGCATGCTTTGAGAGTTCCATAAATATTTGTTGAAAATTTAAATTACAGTTGGAACAAAAAGAAATTAAAACATAGAGCAAAAGAAAAAAAACAACAATCAAAAAACCTCACTCCTGATCCATTCCATCGTATATCTGTCATTGTCTTATGCATGCATTAATCATATGTAGCTTGTAATTGGAAGGATGATGTCTAAAGAAAAACCCAATATCACTGATTTGTTTACTTAATTTTATTTTATGAACATCTTCATAACCTGAAAAAAATCTTTAAAATTGCTTGATAAATGCACAGTATCCATTGTGTGAGTTCAGCAGTCTCCCTATGGTTCAGTAGTTAGTGTTTCCAGTTTCTCCTTTTTAAGTGAGGATGCTTTGGAGAAGGGATCTTTCAAGGGTTTTAAACATATACTCTGTTCCAGAATAAAATTCATTAATACTCCTATGAAGTGTTATAAGAACAATGTTCACAGTAACACATTTTCTAACTATGATAGTAAAATGTTTATTAGTTTAATATTTTAGCTGGAACGTTTGTGGAGCTACATTTAAAAATAGTCCTATATATTATCTATTATAAGCTAGTTAACACTTAAAATGTTCCAAATTTGTTGGTGAAATCTGAATCAGTTTAATATTTTTATATTTTCATTTCATATTCAAGTGAATATTTCTATAGAATAATTATCATAACTACTTCATGTTGTTATAGAGTCACAGCTTAGCCTGTGGCTTGCCAAGAATTTACAACTCTTTTTGCACTGTTCTTTGGGCCATATTTTCAAACCTGATCTAAGATTTTTCTTCTTTTGGGTTTTTTCTCATACTGCAAATCAGGATAAAGGGCTCATTAGCACTGCGTGGCCTTACCCTCCCAGAGTTTAAATCTACTCAGAACAGAAATGGCTAAAGTGGGGAGGAGTTGAGTGAAGGGAAAACTAGATTACATATAGAGTATGAAAATTTAAGTAATAAAAGGATAAAATAAAGCATGAAATGATTAGTGGTCAACATACAGCAGATTACAGTGGGTAAACTGCAGAGCACAAACTAAAAGTTGGGTCATCGGAAGAAAGGGGAGCCCGATGCTGTGCGTTCTCAGTGGGAGGGCTTGGCACAGTGATGGCAGGCACTTCGGGTATCAGCAGCACTATCCATGCAAACCGTAGCCCATTGGAAGCACAAAGAACATGGCTTTTCACATTAGGTCTGCCTAAAGAGCATGCTCATGTCATTGTTCTGGGGATTGAATGAGTAATCCTGGCACCCATAGTTTGTCACTAGTACTGATTTTTATTGTGAAGTGTCAATTCTCTAAACTTCATACATTATTTTAATTAGCTGTATGAATGATTGCTCACATACCCAACAGCTATAATAGGGGAGTTTTGATTGAGTAGTGGTCAGATTTTTGACGAAAAAGGAAAGGGATTAGAGCCAGAGCCCCAATTTCATGATATCTATATCTTATCTTTTGAAATGGAGTAAACAGCTCTTTATTTGAGGGCAGTTAATGAACTTTGTTCTAGCCCACTCTCTGGAATCGGACTCTTTCTATTTCGACATGACAGCCTGATTTTGTCTGAAAGGTCCACAGTCAGTCCTGACTTTTTATAAGATCAAATGCAATATGTTGTTACTGTATATGAAATAAAAGATACAATTATCTTTCCTAAAAATAGGAATTAAAATAGAAATATTAAAGTAAGAGTTAAGTGGAAAGTAATATATTAATAACAAAAAAATAAAAGGATTTAGTAAAAAGGTCAAAATATCGGGTGTAAAGTTCTTTTTAACAAACTTACAAATCTTTTATGCTATTCCTCTTTTCAAAATGTGGCATCATATTCCTGTCTTCAGAACTATGGGATAGATATAGTACCACCTTTAATGACTGGAACATCATAGATCAGTTCCTTATTTTAAACCAGGCCACAAAAGATTAATCTTTATAGAATCTTTATAGTTTCCTTCTTTCCATCTTAGATCATAGTCTTCAGAGAAACCCAGTAGCCACGGCATAAAAGCAAGAAGTCATGTACGTGAAGTCACTGTAGCAAGGGATCTGGCTGAGGTCCCAGACACTGACTTGTCACCCATGGAAGTACACCAACTGCCTTGCAAGTTGAGTGGATCAGTAATGCTTGCCAGCAAGCATGAGAACTTGAGTTCAAAACCCAGAACACCTGTAAAATTTAGGCAGATAAACGAGGACCTGTCTTAAACAAGGTGAAAGGCAAGAATCAACCTCTAAGGTCCACACACATATCATGGCACACGTGTACCAACAGTCACTCATGCACACACACATAAACATGCACATACTTATCAGACACACAGAGAGAAGAGAGAAAAGGCTGAAGCTTGATGAGTCACTCTGAACCAGAACGACAGAATCCACCTGGTCCCAAATGCATAAGCAATAGAAACCCTATGGCGTAAAAGCTTGGTTATTTTTTAAGCTACTAGTTTTTGGAATAACTTGTTACATAACCACATACAAACTGTTACAATGAACATGCTACAAATTGAGATTTCAACATGCATTACCTAATCTAATTCACTTGAAACAAGAAAAAGGCCAAATGAAAGACAAGCAAAAATGAAGAATCATTAGGCATATAAATACTGAATAAGAAATTACCTGTGGGCAGGCCGTACATGTGTTAGAGACTAGCCGTCAACTGCACCCATATCTCCTTTCATGGACACAATGTTGGACACACCCAGCATCCCTTGCAATTCATTGTGGCAATATTGACAGCTGACCTTCTGAATGCAGACAGGCCCCATAAAATTCTCCAAGCCTTCCTTGTCTTCCTGCTAGCGATTGAACTAGAGTGGACATGGGAGCTATGTGAGTTCTCCTGAGTGAATGTGGACTAAACATCTCCCTACCCAAAGCCTTTGAGGAGTCCTGTCTTCAGCAGAGTCTCATAGAGCACAGGCAGTGAGCTTACTGGGGAGGAATGTGAGCAGGGACACGCTGGTTTATGACCACATTAGCAAGGAACTGGCATGCATCATTGTTCATAGATAGTCATTTGGACCTATTTAAGTACAAAGAAGGCTGGGAAATACAGTTCTAGTTTTTACAGAAGTTCTCTTGCAACAACTCTATAAAAAGAAAGGAAGATGTGTCTTTTCTACATTTTGCACTGACCAAATACCCAAGTTAAAGTCCAATCTGCATACTCCTTACAAGTCCCAAGCTAATATCACCCCCACCCCCAAATACACAATCTTCTTCATAGGGTTGAGATGGCTTGTCATGTGATCGGACAAACTGTAAGCAAATGAGATAAGTTATGCTGCATATAAAGTACAGGAGGATGGAACAGGGGCGTGGCAACCGCAAGAAACCCTCTTCACCTAGCTACTGGTCTACGAAAGCGCTGAGATTTGCCAGGCAGGAATTTTGCAGCTCTTCTATGTCGGGCATGGATAAATTCCTTTATCTGGACCTTTTCTGCTTTCTGGAATGCACTTGGCTGCCTACTGATCTTCTCGGAGCCTCAGGAAGTCTGTTGTCTTTAATTCTCCAGAACCACATCTAAATGGGTATTTAGGAGCAGCTTTGCTTGAAGGCCAGATGTATTTCCCTACTAGCACAATACTGGTTAACAGTTGTTTTCTGAAGTTCAAATGGACAGAAGGCTATGGTTTGACAGTCAGGTTTCTTTTTTTTTTTTTAATTTTTTATTGAGAAAAAGAAAAAAAAGTTTCCGCCTCCTCCCAACCTCCCATTTCCCTCCCCCTCCTCCCCCTTCCCCCACTCCTCTCCCCCTCCCTCTCCAGTCAGGTTTCTTAGTATCCGTGTTTCCACCACTTCTTTTCCGTCAGTTCTCTGTGCCAATGCTCATAATCAAATTTTCTTTTCTCCAGACCTGAATTATCCTCCTGACTCAAGAGCTTCCCTTCCTCAGCTTAATGATTCTCTTTTGAAATTATACTCAGCAGCTCTGTCTCTAAAGTGATCTATAGCATACGGTCTCGTTATTGATGGAGTTTTAACCTCAGTCTTGAAGCCTCGTGTCTCACTATTTAGAATCTAGCACTGATCGCCCCAGTCCCTTTCATTCCATCTGCTACCAGGAAATTCCCTTTTGAACTCAGCATTTGTAGAAGATATTATTGAAGGCAGGTGCAGGCTCTGCTTTCTTCTTGCTCTGCTGCCCTGATTTCCTTGCTGTGAATCCACTTGTAATTTTTGATAGTTTGGCAAGGTAAAATAAAAGTCAAAGATAAATTGAAGCACATGCACTCTGAGTCTGGCTAAGTAAATAAAAGGGTTTTGCCAGAGTGATCACATGACATAATCTTTTAGGTTTCAATGATGCAAATGTAGACAAAAGAAGGGGAAGAGGAGAAGGAGAAGGGAAGGGGAATGGGGTTTTTTAGCCAAACAAAAGGATTTGTTTTACAATTTCTTTATGGCAAAATTCTTCTATTCAGTCAATAACTGAATTTCCTGCCACAGAACAGATGATTAGAGCTCTAGCTACTCAAGATCTGGAGAACATGAATATAAATTGTTCCACACATGATACTCTGAAATAAAGCAAGAGACAATGTCTGCATTACTTTTTTCATACAAAAAAAAAAAGGTGTTATAGGAATGTTTCTAACATGAAAGTATGAGGCACTTGAGTAATTCTAGCATCATACTTGATGAATACCCCTGTATGGACAATGATAAAGATGATTGTGATCATGGGAGAAAGGTGGGGAGAAAGGAGAAGAGTAAAAAAAGGACAAGATAAAAGAATTATGGAACAAACAGAAAGATGGGGAGAAGGGACAGGGAGAAGAAAAACAGTCTATCATAGAGAAAAATTTGAGTTTCGTCAACATCCCAGAAGGCAAATGTCACCATGTTATAGATAACGAAACTATGGCTCAGACAACTGGACAAGGGAAGAGCAGAACTGTCATTCAAGCTTCAAGACTTGTGTCTTCTTGGTTCTGACACTTATTGCATTATGTGCTGGTGAGACAGTGCCAATACACTACGTGAATGCAAAATACTTGGCTAAAGTAATCATTCAGACATGGCTACCTCTCCCTGGATCCCACCCTGAAGACTACATAAGAGCACTAAAGGAAAACTGCCTATGTAGGTTTATTAGAACCATTTTAATAGTGATAACTATAAAGTAAAATATCATAAACAGATTTTCTTTCTTGGATAACAGTTCTTCTAACTTTGAATAAAAATCAATTTGTCAGTGAAAAACGTTCTAAATTATCATTTTCTACTTTTTAGAATTTCTTTAACTTCTTAGAATTATATACTTTTGTGGAATCATTTAACATCATGTTTATTGGCTGGCACAGGGCACTATATCTAGCTGAGACTTCAAAGTTGTATGTGGATGGAGTACCTGTTTGCTACCTTGAAAATCTCCTTTACTCTCTGGTTTTGATAACAGCAATATCTATAAAGACGGGCAACATCATACCAGGCCCTTGAGACTGTCCTGTATGTGACCTGCAAGGACCATATTGCAAGAAGACGATGAGATTTATCTGTCTTAACCCATCCTGAATGATGACAGTTAGTTAACAAAACAAACAACATTTTATAAATATATATGTGGCAATAACTAAATTTTTCTTTGTAATGATAAGCAAGAATCTTGATACATATATACATATATATTTGTATATACACACACTTAATTACAATTCTCTTTTTAGAATCAACTGACCTTGACAACACTTATACATAATAAGGAATATAAAGAAAATGGATATCAAAATTCCATTGAAAAGATTAAGAGAAGAAATATAATGTAGTTCAATATTTCCTGCTATGAGGATATGAGAAAGCCTTGAGAGAATGAATAGGGAGTTAAAGACATCTTAAATGAATGCATATTTTGACATGGGCACCGCATGTCACGGATCAAGGACTGGATGCATGGGAAACTGGTAAAGCCTTTCTCCGGTCAAGATCAGGAAGGCAAAACCTTGGTCCAAGTAATAAAATTTACTTTTGAACAAAGTTATAGGTTCAAGTACTAGTGTTTACAAATGAATAATCAGTGTGTGCATAGAGCAGCAACTGAAGCTTCCTCCTCCTGGATGTTTACAGCTGGAGACCACTCACCTACAGGGTTCTCCTGGAGAGACTGGCTAACTCCTTTCCCTGCTCTGGACGTAACAAGCATGGTGAGGTCCTGTGTTGTTTTGGTAGCTGGTGCCATTCCATCAAAGTGCAGGTAGCCCACTTGAACCCAGTACATGTGTCTGTATGTCTGCCCTTTCTTCATTGCCTTTCTCGCCGCCCCTACCTAGATTTCCTACTCTGGTAAAGGCAGTAAGCCATGCTGGCTGAAGTATAAAACCTTGGATTTTCAGATGAGTGTTCTTGAAAGGTTCTTAAAAACATCATGCAATTCATACTCTGAGTTCAATACCAGGTAATTTAGAGAACTCTAAATAGCACACACACACACAAAAAATAGCTTTCACTATTTCATGCATACAAATCAAAAATAGAAAGGCATAGTTTAGTGATAGGATAGCGAGAAGAATGTTACACTTGACTTTTAGTTTTTCTTATATAAGATTAATTTTAAAAGTAAGTTTAAAAGACCAAATTTGTATTATATTAGACTTCAATAAAAGCTGAACACAGTAAGCCATCTCAATAAATATTTTTATTTCAAAATTATAGGACATACTATTAAGATGTGAGGCACCAATGCCGTGAGGAAAAAGCCCATCATCTTCCAAGACTACCTTTATATCAAAAAATACACATTCAACATCACTTTCATTTGGCAAGAAAAGTAGAATAAAAAGCCAGGAAAGAATCACAGAGAAATACACTGCTAAGGAAGGATTCATCTTTGCCTTCATACTCAAATTTGTTTACAGTCTGTGTGGGAAGCAATCAGACAGCAAGGAGAAGTAAGACTAGCTGTTTCTGAACCACAGGGGAGTCACTAAACTTTGGAGCCAAAGAGAGTGCTGTCCACATTTCTAGGTAAGAGAACAGTTAGTTAAAATAAAAGAATTTATAAATATTATGCACATTTATAAACTTGTAATTGAAAGGTTAAAAATAAACTAAAAAAGCATTTGTGGGACTCGGAACAAACAAAGAGGCTTATGAATTTATAGCATCTCATTCTGATGTTGATTCCAAATTCTTTATTAGACACTCGTGAAAGACTTCTTGTTCACAAAATCAACATTAAAACATGCCATATTCCAATAAAAAGACTAGCTACGAATAGCTTAGGAATATTAAAGTTCTGTACCTATAAAACATACCCTAACATATATACAGGCTTCCACACAGCAGCCTGCATACTTAACTAACAGAAGCCAAGATTATGCTTTTAAGTTAAGTCATGGATTTTTTAAAGCAAGTCTGTGCGTTTGCACGAGCACCTTCCCTTTGACAGTGTTGATGTCAGTCAGGCAAATTAATTTCAAAGGTGAATGCCCATAAAAGCTAAAAGGGAGATTTTATAGAATTGTTGTGTGGACCATAAAATGATATATTTTCAAAGAGTCTGAAAGTCAACATTATTAATTATCTGTTTTATGAGTTTCTGAGTGCTGGGGAAAGCCCACTGAGACTTCATTTTAATTCTCCACATCGTGGTAACTGTTTATGCCTGGTTTTAACAAAGCTAAAGGAATTCTAGAAAACCATAAGGATGCATTTTATTCTTTGGTGCACTTAGACCTAGGGAAAGACAGTGTACTTGCTGCCAAGGGCACAAGCGTTGTGAATTTCTTCTGTCAGGCCACCCCTTGTGGCAGCTTGAGCTGCTGCAATAGAATCAGACTTTCAGCTGGAAAATTCTTCTAGCAGATACATAGAGGTCTTCTCGTTGGCTCTGACAATTAATTCAGACAAGAGTTTCATATGGAGAGAGCAAGACCAGAATGTGCATTTTGGAATTGTTAGGATGCTTTCTTATTGAAAAGATATTTAAAAATACTTAAAACATGTGTGTGTATGTGTGTGTGTGCTCAGATAACTAATTCTTGATACAAAATTATCACAGTGCACTTTCATTCACCTGCCTTCACCCTTGAGACAAAGGAAAGGGCAGTGCAAATACTGTGGTATGGCACTTTGTTTATGATTATCTCTTGAAAGACTTGTGCTAGCTGGGGTCAAATTAGGCCTCAAAACAGATTTTTCAAAAGGGCATGATGGGCTTTCACATTTTGATATCAAGGTACGTAGCTGGGTATTACAGAATTAAGGGTCCCAGCAGTCGCATGGGTGAAAACACTCAGGCCAGACAGAAGTTGATGGTTCTCAGCAACCTTCTATTCTTGGAAATCACAGATCAGATACCTAGTAAGACACTGGGACAGAAAACTGCTTCACATGAAAGGTCAGTGCCTCATATTGCGTGGTCACATCAGGAGCTGCAAATGGCTGGCAAAGAAACGTCATTGCAATGAGAGCTACACAAGTTCTACAGCAGTTTCCAATGCCCCCAAAGGAAACAGTTTATCGGAAATATTAGGAAGCTACACTGTCTGTTATTCGTGTGAAGCTTGTACAGATAAAAACTGGCATCATGTGGAAGAGATAATCCACAAAGCCCAAAGAAGATCCAAGATCAGCAGCATCTGTCAGCCTGCTCAATGTCTGATTTCGCACATGGTCAGGCCAAAGCAATTCTAGTACCCAAACCACTTATATGGTATTGGAATCAACAGTGCAGAAAGTTCACAATTTTTCTTTGCCTGTTTTACCTTTATCTTTATTGTTTTTTTTTATAGTGCTGAGGGCTCTGCTAAGGGTCTCACACATGCTAAATCAACACTGTACCCCTGAGTCATGTCCATAATCCTTAGTTTCATTTTAAATTCAGGAAATCATCTCACAGAAAGGCACTAACAGATGGGTAAGGGCAACACAAATAGAGTACCTGGAGGAAAGCAGATTAAAGTAATTATTAGATTTACATCAGCACAGCCTAAAGAAAGCATCTAGGTGATTTTCTCAATTGGTCCCTTTGGGTGTAATGGCCTTCGCTCCCATCAGAAGAACCTTGAGTATCATGCTCATTCCACATTATCTAAAACTGTTGGAGCAGCTTTAGATAATGTGGAAATAAGCATTTGCTTACTTTCAATTTAAAATCTTCTTTTCTGAAATGGTATTTTAAAAAGAGGTGACTTTACAGTATATCTGTATGATTTAGCAGCATAGTGAGTTCAATAACTTGTCTTCTATTAAAGAACTCTGACTTTTTGCTTCCGTTATCATCAGTTTTCTGAGACCGAAAAGACAGCCTTCTTGTTTGCTTTCAAGCTCATCAAGAACTGAAAATTGGACCACAAATTAGTTCTGTTTAATTTGCTATGCAACTAATTCATTATGGTTTACAAATAGATCAAAATAAAATTCCGAGATCTCATATAAATAAACAAGAACAGGTTATTATATTTTTTGAGACAGTCTCACTCTATATCCCAGGTTGCCTTGGAACCCACCCTGTAGTCCAAGTTGGCCTTGACCTTGCATTGATCTTCTTCAAGTGTTAGAATCAAGGCATGACTCATCAGGCCTGGTTTTAAATTGGTTTAAATATTATTTTTACAAATTTTGTGCTTGCTGTTTGAACCCAGATCAGACCTACTCACACACGGAAGTAGACGATTCCCTTTTTACTTCAACATCTCCAAAGTGGTTCCTCAAGCTGACTAGCAATCTAAGAGGAATAAGCCCCGAGAAGGTAAGGGTTATGCCTCTGGGGATGTGCCCTCAGCACAGATGACCCGAGAGCCACCGAAAAACAAAGCACAAAGGACTGGCTACAGCAAACAAAATGTATGTTCCTTCTAGTACTTTGTGGCTAGCAAGCCAGCACCTCATGACCAAGTACTTAATTTTACAAGGTGTGGCTGTGGGGCTATTATCCATAGTTCCCACACTCTCCTTACTTCTGCCTATGAATTCTGGGGCAATGCTTGCCATCCCTACCTCACCCTCCATTACTGTTTTCCTTTAGCTTTTAACAAAGCTAACTCAACAATGGTTCTGGTATCCACCAGAGCTCATTCACACAGATGCGCAAACTCATCCAGCTCACCCACAGTCCTCAATAACAGCACAGGCATCTCCATTAGACTTCATTGAACTTAAGAATCTCCAAGAAAATCCCTTTCTCACTAGCTCTTCCCTTCACTCACACGTGTCTCTGGCTCCGGTCCTCTTTAAAAGTAAACTCACTTGTCTTTGTAATAAACTAATAAAACACCTAAGCAGAAGGGCAGGGCCACATCAAAGAACCTCAGTGCAATTCCAGATCTTTCCTAGGCTGTATTTCCCATCCTTTTCCTGACCACCTTGCCCACAGTACCTGCCATATACTAAACATTTTCACTTGAGGGGAGAAGAAAGTTGTCCTTAAGGGAACGAAGTAGAAGGTCTTCAGGATGATGTCTAGACCTTGTTAGGGGGAATCAGGAATAATGATGAGCACAATTCCCACTAAATTAATGGGTTTGATTTTTCTCTTTCCAGTGTAAGATTTTGGCTATAGGCATAAGGACTCTTTAAGTAATGACTTGTGTTAGGCATCGTTCCCAGGAGTCTAGCTGCAATTATCCTGGAGGCGCTCTCCAAACCACCACCACCAAATGTCACCTGGGGAGACTGCCAGGCCTACTCATGACTCAGGCCCGGCTGGATGCCTGACTGCCAGGAGATACATTTTTAAAGTCTAATCCTTTACCATACGTTTATGAGAACTGGTAAAGCTTTCAAGGGCACAGGTCATCAGGCTGAAGGTAAATCCACAAGGATACAAACTAGGTATCAGCAAGTATTCTACTTCATTCATGGGAACAAAGGCTTGAGGAAAACACCTTATGCTAACAGTTAACTACCTGTATGTCTGAAGATGATTTATACAATTTCCTTTATGAGAAGGTGCATATTAATGACATAGGTTGACATTTCTAAATATAGTAATAATTTAAAATATAGCATTTTATAGCTTTTAAAAAATGAATCATTATCCTCAAGTTTCAAAACACTCATACTCCCAAAATCTACACTTTGTGTTTAACCAAATTACAGGAATAAAAATTTAGCAAAATAAACAGAAAAGCACCTTGGGAATTAAATGTAAGCCTTCCTGTTTAAGTAGTGCTTGTGTTTCACAGAAAAGATTGCCATGTGGTCCCATTGTGCAGGAGCCCTTCTCGTACCCAATAATAATGTCCATGTTTATGTAAAAGAAAACACTTGTAAATTAGAAGTATTTCTCTGCAGAAGTAGAAATTCATGGTCATTCCAGCTGAATTAGTTTTCGGTTTTCGGTGAGTCAGACAGAGATGGCCATGGTTTCTTTGACATTCATTGTACACAGCCTTTCTTAATAAAAGATTCACGGAAACAAAACACTGGCTGGTTTGGGGGGGGGGGTGGAAAAAACAACAACAACCAAAGAAAACTTTTCTCGCCAAACAAACCAAGGACACTGTCGACTTATTATTATTATTTCTTTTTCACATAGAATGCACAGTTGTCTCTCAATAAGTTCAGGGTTAACTCTGGACAGCAAGGTTGTCTTCCTCCACCAAGGACAGCTCCAGGGTGTTCTCATTAGCGCTGGTTTTCACCCTGAAGTTGAAAGAACCATAAAGCTTGGCGGACTCTTTGGAAGAGGCAAATCTGTTTCGATGATAGAGCTCCCCCTTCCACATGGACATCATGAGCAAGCAGGAGAGGACGACTCCCCCGAGCGTGAGCAGGCAGAGTCCCGCGATCACGCAGCGGTCCAGGTGTGCACCTAGCCTTGCACTCTCCTTTTCTAGACGCTCCATCTCCCTGGCGGCCACCGTGTTGGGATCCACTGTCACCTCCCGAGGGACGATATAAGAAATGATCACCAGCAAGATACCGGTGACCAAGAACAAGATGGCACTGATGAAGCCATAGTCTACGGACTTCCCTGAAGATGTGGCTTCCGAACTTGCGTCATCTTCATCTTCGGAGATCAAAGAAATGGCAGCCTCCTGGGACCATTCGTTAGCGTTACCCCAGCCAAGATCTCCAGGGTGATTGCCACCTTTGGCTGATGGGGACCTCTGACTTCTCTGTTCTAAGTTGACATTCTCATCCACATAAGTAAAAGAAGTTTCTAATTCCTGGCTGCAACAATCGCAGACTTTACGATCTGCCATCACTTGGTTGTTCCCTGAGTCAGGAGGCCCTTGTGGGAAAAACCTTGGCTGATTAGCACTGTCTTGGAGCAAGGAGGTTGGGGATGCCAGAGAAGGGCTGAGTCTAGACACTTCCCCTCCAGCTGCTCTTGGTGTGGACGTACAGTTTTCCTGTGAGTGAAGAGCAGCTCTGATGGCTGTCCCCTCTACCTGGTCACCAAGAGTCCCTCCTGAAGTCCAGTCCAGAGTATTGCACAAGTCCTCTGGGCTGTTCCTCTTAGTCAGAGAGAGGAGCTCCATGGGAGCTGGTTAGAATTCCTGCAGCAGCAATTTCCAGAAATTCTGCCAGTGGCAACACAGATAAGAACCCAGCAGAATCTAAGCCTGTACTATAGAGAAGCCCGCTCCTCTGGTCCCTGTTTCCTTTACAGCCATGGCTGGTTAAGGACACCTTAGCCTCAGTTCCTCATGAGAGGGAGACACATGAGACAGGGAACCTGGTGGCTGAAGAGCATGGAAAGGAAAAATCTTCTGGTTTTTCACCGGGGTTAGCAGGGAGAAACTCAGGTCTGGGTGGAGAAGGAACAAGGAGGAAGTGGCAGTATCCTTGGGGGAGAGCACACTGCCGTCACCAAGCCAAATTTATCCAGGGACTCACACTTTCCCGTGACAGAATCCCTCAGAGGAGATGTCAAGTTTCCTGTAGAGATACAAATGAGAAAGCCAGGGACCTCTTTAGCAGACTGCCGGATTTCTGGAGGCCTCCAGCAATCACAGACTTCTAAACAATTCAATTAGACTACATGTTTATACTCCAGTCCGGAAACAGATTCTAATACAGATTAGCTTTAATGAACGCATGCTCCTATCAGCTGGGTGCTGCTGAGTCAGCATCTTGACTTGGCAGCTAGGAAGTGAATGGAAGGGATGACTTAATCAGCCAGTGACCAAAAAGGCATCAGGACTAGTGATTCCCCTATGCAGGTATCTAGTGACCACTACACACAGCCCTGGGGCCAGTGTTAATATAGCCATATGCACTTCTTGGCTTAGTCTGCTCCCTGTTCAACAGGGGCAGCTTACATGCTTCGCTGTGGTCTCTGCAAAAACTCAGCAAGCCAGTCCACTTCACACATACATACTACCTGTTTCCCATGAGCGCCTGCTGCTCTCGCTTGCAAAAATCTCAGTGGGTCTGAGTTAAATCTCCTCCCTACTGTTTGCTAACTAACATACAAGCACAAGAAAGTGCCCCCCCCCCAGAAGTGTTTACATACTCAGGGTACAAGTAAGTTGAGAGGGGAGAAAAAGAAACGATAAACACATAGCACTGAATAGAGGCAAAGAAGGGAGAAACAGTTTCCAAAGCTACAGTAGAGGCTCTGTGTCCGTGGCACTCCCTCTTCTCCACTGCACTGAGAGCCTTGATAGGATGGAGCTCTGTGGAACAGAAAGCCATCTGCCCATCTTTTCTTGCCTCTGCTAGCTTCCTGGGGAATAAAAACCCACTCTCCATTCTCAATAAATATAGTGGGCTTAGTCAAGGATTCCCTTTGTTTTTATTTCAATCCAGAGTGGTGATTAACTTTAACCCATGGCTGGAGGATTACCAGTCAAAATCCCCTGTAACAGAGGTACACAAGCAAGCCTCACCAAAGGGAGTCAGGCAACTCACAGAGCAGAAAAGAAAATCGACATGTTTTCTATTGTACTTCAAGTCCCTACCCTCCTGTGCACGGAACATACAAAAAGTGAAACAACACCAAAAACCAAAACAAAACAAACCCGCAGTGCTAAGTGCAAGAAAACCATAACGGAGTCAGTTTTCTATCAGCAAGTGGACAAGTCCCTGCTGAAGGATGCCTCAATGAGGGAAGCGAGTGATGGGGACCACTTTCATCAGTTCCCGAAAAGAAACCCTCACAGATGGATCCCTCAGGCATGAGTCGCTCTGATTAACCTTTGGCATAATTAACTAATCACATTAGACTCCTTTAGATAAAATAGGCAGGGTCCCTAACTAGACTTCCAATTTACAACAAAGCAGGGAGACATTCATTCATATTCTCTCTCTGAGAGAGAGAGAGAGAGAGAGAGAGAGAGAGAGAGAGAGAGAGAGAGACTGACTAACCGTATAGTGGATTTGCAGATCTGTATTCCCAGGTTTCTAGCATCAGTGGATGATGGATAATCCCACGGGACCAGCTAAAGGTCTCTTCTTCTCTTCCCCTCTTACCCCTTCCCCGATCTGTTTAAAAGCCCAGTTAATGAGATTGCACCTCCAAAGCAGGAGGCAGCGTTTTCCCTATCCGCTGCTTCTCAAATAAAGGCAATAAAATATGGACAAGACTGACAGAGACAAGAAAGATAGTCTGCAGGAGACCACCTAGGGGTGTGGGATGCGGGATTCAGACTGAGAGCGCTCGGTTTACAGGACCCGCTGCTAGCACCCGACAGGGGAGACCCCAACAGGCTGCGGGATCAATCAGTTCTCCTGGCGAACTCTTGGCCCATCAAGGCACCTGCAGTCTGGCTGCATCCGCTGAGGTCCTGCGGGCACCTAGGGCGGGGAATGGGGGTGCATGCACCGGCGGCTCCTTCTAGCTCTAGGCTTCAGCTCTCTCTCCCCACTCTGTTACTTCCTCTCCACCTCCCATCCCACTCTTTACCACTTACCTTCTGCTCCTGCTACCCAAAGAAGCTGGAGCGGGAGCACTAGCGTCCGCGTGGCTCCCTGAGAAAGTCCGCTATTCCCCAGCCACAGCACTTGTAGCCAGTGTTCCCTGCTGGGTTCCGCTGGGTAGGCGGCGTCCGCCTAGTCGGGCTGGGCGGGGCAGGGCGGGGCGGGGTGCTCCCTTTTGCTGAGCATCCCGGGAATTGTAGTTCAGAAGCGGTGCTTGCACCCTCAATTCACTTTGTCCCGCACCTCCAGAATTTTGCCGTTCTGGAAAACAGTTACGTGCATCCAGGCATTTACCTGTCTGGAGCTTCAATCGCTGGCCTAAGATGAGTGTGTCTCCCTTCCCTCCCCATCCCCCGCATCCTCCCAGTCTCAAGAGCAGCCACAGGATTCCAGAGACAGACTGGGGAAACAAGCGCTACATTTAATTCCAACTGTGCGTCAAACAATTTGCATACTTTGTCATATTTAATAGTCAAAACACATTTTCAAAGTAGATTTTATCAGTCTTCTTTCTAAAACGAGGAAGAAGACCAACAGGAATTCAGGGCTCTCCCCCGCCCACCACAACCAAAATTACAAACTCAATAAATTGTAGCTTTTGAAATAGTGTTCAGGAGTGTGTTTCCAAAGTCATCGCCTTTCCCGTAAAATAGGCAAAAATGTGAACACCGAGAGGAACGGTGTCCTGTTCTCCAGTTTAACCCCCGCAGTTTCTATTATCTTGTATCCGCTGAAGGTATACTAAAATAGAAAATCAAAGAACAAAAGCAGTATTCTTTATTGCCAAGCCCTTTCCCACACTTTTTATTTGACTCATTTAAGGCATCCAATTTTAGAGGGTACTGTGAAAGTCCTCAACTTTACAAACTATCTGGATTATCAAATAGCAGTCACATCCACGCCATCGGTATTTAGTCAATTCTGACTATTATGTTCTACTAACTGATTGGGAGTGGGCAAAGCATAAGAGAATGGGTCAGGTTTGGCAAGGAAAATTCACAGTTGTAACTACTGAGATTGTGGCTCTTGAGATAGGACGAGCTAACTTCTTTAGTTAGCACTGTCCCCTTCCCTCTTTTAAAACCAGAGCAGTCTTTAGCAGCTTACAGTCACACATCTAGGAAATGTATGTTTTGTGGACCATCTCCAGCAGTCCAGCACCTCCCTCGGAGTGATTTAAGATCATCGGATGATTCCGTTTAAGGAGCAAAAAATGACAGTATCTATGGCACTTTCTGCTTGCAAGAGGTTCACATAAATGCTGCAGTCGCTTGAGAGACAGGTCAGCATCCTCAGGTGACACAGCAAATGATAATACCATTTGTTTTACTTTACAAACATGTGACAAAAGCCAATCGCACGGTTCCACAGACTTTAAAATTGAGCCTCTTTGAGATGGGCTTGTCCCACAATTTTAATGCACCTCGCTATGCTATTAGTTCTGAATGTGTGTGTCATGACTTCCTTGGCTCACTATTCAGTTTTCCAACGGGAATATATTTTTCTCTGTTCCTTTATTCAACTCACTCCTCAAAGACATACTTGCTAACCTTACTGATGAGGGAACCTGTCAGGATTATTTATTGGAAAAGGAACCCAAACACACTGTAGATGTCCACAAGGGAACAACTAAGCTGTTAAAAAAATTTTGAGCTAGTGTTTAAAAAATAGGTGCAGAAGGAACTCATATTTTATCAAACGAAGAGATGGGGGCAATATAAAAACTAGCTTTCCATAAGTTAAAGTTCATAAAATCAAACGTCCTGGTATTTTACGTCCTGGTTTTAAAGGGGGAAAGTAAAACCAATGGCAGCAATCGTATCTACTAGTGTTCATATGTTACCACTGTAGATGTTTATACTTTGTAAGGAAAGCAGTGTTTGCCACCATTTTTTCTTTTATGGAAATCACGTGTCAGAGGTAATACGCATAGAAGGCTTCTCTTGCCAATCACCCGTGGCTGGGGTGTCTTGGGAACCTACAGGAACACTTTGTGGTCTCAGGGATAGGACACTGGTGTACCTCAGATGTCGGGGCCTCCAGAATAGAAAGTTCTATCTGATTTAATTAGGCAGCTGATTGGCATTTGATACAAGCAAAGACATTCTAAAAGTCTGGCATGGAATGTCTCAGAAAAGTGAATTCTATACTACTATAAAGGCTTCATAAACAAAGCAGAGCCATTTTCTAGTAGTGATAAGGGAGGGATTTGTTTAATTGGATTATGCAACCGCCAAGGTCCCCCAATGGACTAATTCTAATTTACATGTCTTGCATGAGGTATTTCCCATCTAGATCATCTCCAGAGGAATTCATATCTTGTAATTTTTTTCAACATTGCAATCCTAAATATTCATTCTCCACTATATTGTGACAGTTCCTGAATGGCTAGGTAATGAGTAAATATTGTTTAACCTGTGATGTAGGCACTTGAATGGCGACTGTAAACACCTAAGGTCACTATTGACATGCTGGCAGTCTGACGTGGTAAAACAAGTTCAGTCTTTCTCTTTCATTCGGTGAAGTAAGATGACAAGACTCAATTGAGACATGAAATGATTATCAGTTATTCTCTCCTTCTCCAGCATCATCACATGCACATAAAATAAAACAAAGCATTAGATTCCACACATCCTTTAGCAGTAACAACTTAATTTGGGAGCTGGAGAGATGGCTCAGTGGTTAAGCACACGTGTTGTTCTTGCAGAGGACCTGGGCTCAATTCACAGAACCCACATGGCAGCCCACAAGCATCCATAACTCCAGGCCCAGGGAATCTGACTCCCTATTCTGACCTCCCCAGGTGCAAGGCAAAATGCTGATCTACATAAAATAAAATACGTAAATACAAGCAAAAATTAAGTTAATTCTATTTAAATATACCGCTGAGTTTCTTTCAGAATTTTGCAGAGAAAATAATAAAGAAGCATTGACTGAGTTCCTGAAAGACAAGCTTTGCAAAAATCTACTGGCTAGAAAAACATTCCCCACTCAGCCTCCATGCTTTGCCATTTCTAAAGCATCCTCAAAAGCCTCACCCTGGAAATTATTGTCAAGAGTCAGTGATCAACATCCTAAACTTTTTATTGGCACTCTAGTGCTAATTCACTTCCCTTTAAACTGGCATTCGGACATATGCAGAAAAACTTCATGTGTGTTTTACAGTGCTTTCCACATGTTCCTCCTTCCAAAATAAAACATGACTTCCTTGAAAACCAGCGTTTTCTATTATAGTCTATGGACATGCACAGCAGCATGCATCCAACAGCAAGAAGAACCTGAGTATCTGCTTACAAAGCCATTGCCCTTAGTAAAGAGATGGCATTAAGAATCAATATGATGATTTCTATTTTACATAAATTTTAATGTGTCTCAACTTACTCTGGTTTTCAAGGAACAATCATTATTATACTAGATTAACTAGCAATTAAAACAGATTCTGAGTAAATTGACTGTTTAAGTTAAGAGTCGTATTGGGGCTTTTATTAACTAGCCTCTTGGAGTAATTACAAAGGATCCCATCAAATTTTCCCTCCTCAGACAAAATGATAAGGACTAATTGCAAATAAACTTCCTCAGAGGACTTAATGCTTTCATGAGATGCTGAGCAGTGGAAAAATAAGAAAGAAGATTTCGGAATACTTTGACTAAAGTTTGGAGATAGTCTAAGAGTATGACTGATAAAGTCCAAATTTTTTTTTTATTTTTGAGACAGGGTTTCTCCATAGCTTTTTTGGTTCCTATCCTGGAACTAGCTCTTCTAGACCAGGCTGGCCTCGAACTCACAGAGATCCGCCTGCCTCTGCCTCCCGAGTGCTGGGATTAAAGGCGTGCGCCACCACCGCCTGGATAAAGTCCAAAATTTAAAGCAAGTAAGATGTCATTTATTAGGAAACTTCTTTGAATTAAAAAATATTAAAATTTGAAATTAATACATATGCTTACAGTAGCTGCGCATGTTTGTAAAATAAGACCCATGGCTGAGCACCTAAAGTCAGTAATTTTCTCAGCAGAGGGAGTTGTCCCCAGCTACTCAAAGTCATCATCTTGTTCTTTTCCTTCTCCTTTTCCTCCTCACCTCCTCCTCTTTTTCTTGCTCCTCCTTTCTTCTTCCTTCTCCATTCCTCCTCCTCCTCTTCTTCTCTTGAGTTAATTTAGATATTAATAAAAGAAGCCAGGTCTCCCAATTTTTAGTCAGTAATTCAAAACCTTTTAAACATTGGATGGAAACTGTAACTGTGAGAAACGTTTGAGTATCAGAAATTTAAGTAATTTATACCCACTTTCTTTTGAGTATAAATTGGAAATCTGGGTAAAGCTATAGAATGTCCCCTCTTGAATACTTACAAAATTATTCAAGTTATATTATTAGGCTAAAATGTAGAGGGCAAAGGTCAAAAGGGCAGAGCAAGCCCCTAGAGCTTCTTTTTCCATGAATGGTTAGATGAGTCCAGAGGGGATAGTGGGAGACAAAGGGGATAAGGTGAGGGGTCAGATGGCGACTTGACCTCACCAAGGAATGGAGTTATAATATATCTCTTTTATTCCCTCAACATTGCTTTGAACCCTGAAGTGCTTCTTTCTAGAAGTGTGAAACAGAAGTCATTCAGGCTGTCACAGGAAATGTTCCCTCCTTCATGAATTCCCCTAAAATTTACCTAAAGTGAGTTCAGAGTTCTAGGAAACAGCTTTCCCAGCAGAAGAGAGTTAGATGCCATCCATCAAAGTGAAAGCATCATTTCCAAACAGTTTTTAACAATATTCAAATAAAAAATATTAACCCTGAAGGAAACCAACATCCAAAGGTTGACTATTATACAAATTCATACATCTATAAGAATGTATAATCCATATGTATTAATATATGCATATCAATCCATAAAAGATATGGATGTGAATAATGCTGTCTGGTAGAAGTAAGGATGGATGTGAGGAATTGTACATCTCCATAAAAGGTAATAGGAGAAGATTTGTTTGGCTATACAAAAGATCTACACTTAAAGTTAAATCATGTGCAGGTTGGTATCAAACTGCTCAAGACACATCTGTAGAGTGAACAACATCACTACTAAGAAATATACTGATGTTTAAAGCCACAAAGAGATGACATACTCGTCCACCGGATCAAATGTCAAAACAGAGAACAACGTGAGACTGTTGTAAGCTACAAAGCAAACAAAACCACATATACTGAATGAGGGGAATGTAAAATCATGCAATCACTTCTGAAAACTCAGTTAAGCATAAAAGTAATGATTGAGATATTTCCTCCTAGATTTTCCTACGGAAGCATACATGTACATGGTTTAACACCAAAACCTGTGCAAGACACTGTCACCCAACATCAGGGTAGATAAATAAGTTACAAATTATTTCCACATTGAAACACATACAATGAGAGAATTAGAGTTGTATTCAAAATGAATAAATGAAAATTTATTACATGATAATTATCACAATGATAATTCTGAAGTACAGAGTAAGTTTGTTTGTATTTTTTTTCTAAGCAAATTTTATGGAAGTTGAGACCCTGGACTAAGCATCGTAATAGTTAATTTACAACCACATGAGAAGTGAAAGAAGTACAAAATGATGCTCGTCAACAAGAGACTGTTGAATTCCAGAAGTAGATATTTCAGAAATATCCCTCAGGACCTTTAAGTAGGAAAAACGAGATAGCCAGGTTTCTTTAACACTGGGAAATGTATTTAAACTTAAAAACAAACAAACAAACCAACAAAAAGTTTGAGAATCCAGGATTCTCGTGTTCAAGGAATAAAGTTCATTTTTCCCCCATCATTTGTTTTGGAAGTAAAGTAGATAAATAAGTGTTCTTTTATTTCTCACCTAAAATAAAGACTCCCAAGTTTGTACGCACAGAAGAAGTCAGTTGCTTTCTATCACTGTAACAAATCCTGGAGATAATCAAGTTTTGAAGAGAGGCAGCTTTTGTTGATCCAGCTTTGGAGGTCTATGATCATGGTCCCCATTACTTTGGGCCTGGTCCTGTGTTAATTCAGCACATTATAGGATGTGGTAGAATAAAGCAGTTTAACTCACAGCTAGAAAAGAAACAATGGGAAAGAAAAATTTTGATTTAGCACCTCTTAATTTTGTAATTAAGTTTGTAATTTTTAAGTACACACACAGACACACACACACACACACACTTTTACAAGTAGGTCTTCATGCAAGAGAAACAAGCCTGTGTCTTTCCACATGTGATGTTTCTTACTTAACATAACAATTTCCAGTCACATAATATTTTTTGAATATACCACAATTTTATTTTTCCTTACTAGTACATAAAATTTATTATGCACCATAGTTTCCTTAACCATTTATCTAGTGATAGAGATCTAGGGTTATTAGCAGAGACTGCTTGTTCGTTCCTGGCCACCCAGAAATTGTATTAATTAAATCACTGCTTGGTAAATAGCTTAAGCATATTTCTAGCTAGCTCTTGCATCTTGAATTAACCCATTGTAGTTTATATTTTACCATGAGGCTCGTGGTTTACCAGTAAGGTTCCAGCTGGAAGTTTGCATCTTTCTCCTTTAATGGCTACAGGGCATCTCCCTTATTCCACCAACTTTCTCCCAGCATTTAGTTTATTCATTAACCAGTAAAAATAACAGATATACAGAAGGACTTCCCACACCATTTCCCATTTTCTGTTCAAATAAAAAGGAAGGCTTTGACTTTAACATAGTAAATTACATATAATAAAACAGGTATCAGGCAAGAATTACAGTTACAATATTTATACCTCTCTTTTATCATAACTAAGGAAATCTATAATTATAACTATTCTTCAACTCCATCAAAGACTCCAGCAGGATATAATATTACCTAAGCTAACAAGAAGCGCATTATAGGCAACTTCAAAAACTCTAGAAATGAGAGAGACATCTTGCTCCTTGGACAGTTGCTTAAAGTTCATTTGTACATTGGAGCATCCATCTTCAGACTATGGGCCCATAGTATCTGGGAGATTTTTCCATGAAGCAGGAAATTTGAAGACCTCTTATGCCTTGTTTTGGCAAAGTTCATCAGTTGCTTTCCTCTGTGTCCTGCAGAATGTCTAGCAGACTCTTTCACGAAACAGGAACCTCGAAGGACCGTTTCACTTTTAGGCAAATTTAGTAGTCATTTTCTGTGGGTTTTGCATGTCCAGTTCATACAGCATAATATCAAGCAGTCCAGGCAAGAGCAGTTTCTTGCCCAAATGAAAAGCAAACTCCATAAGGAACCTCTTCAATACCCATCATCCCCTTGATGTAGATTGGTGTTGCCAGAAGCAGCTGTGTCTTGTTGTCATGAAAAGTCCTAAGTTCTTTTAAAAAAATTTAAATGCCATATTCTGTAGTGAAGAAGGATGCTTAAAAGAAATCCCACACTAGTTCAGAATTGAATATAATAGATGGTTATATATTTAGTTATAATATACGTAGTCCAGACTCTCTGTATATGTTCCATCTTTATGGGGCTCATTTTTCTTTATTAATTTTTCTACAAGTTTAATATTTATTTTTTTATCTTTACTCCTTTAATCTATGACTGTCTGTACTCTTTTATATTACTTTTACTGTCTCTTTACCCTTTTTCCTCTCTCTCTCAAGCCTCCATACATTTATTCAATACTGTGACTCATTTAGAGGGCTTTTCCATCTGGATTTGTCTTTATTGCTTGCATATCTGTAATTAGTTTTTAATCAGGAGTGCTTTCTAAATGTGGGGAAATTTCTGATATAGTTTTCATTGCTACTTTTTTATATACTAATAGTATTTATCTTAGTTTCCTCTGCTATCCTGTGGATTCCCAGGTTTGCCATGCTTACTTACTTGTTTGTTTTTCTTCACTGCTGCTTAGATGTAGTATTTCATTGATCTCATCCTCCGTACTTGATATTCATCCTTCTGTTTTGTAGAATCTAATGGTGATGCTTTATTGTGTTTTTATATTTGACTCACTGTGTTTTTCATTTCCAATATTTTAAATTTTTCTCCAAAAGTCCATTTCCTTAACAGAATTTTCTTTTGTATGGCTGGGTTTTGGGGTTTTTTTTTTTTTTCATCTGCATTGCTGACTCTCCACTCTACGTTGCTGACCTTCCTGTCTAGGTGATGGATTGGATCCATCTGGTTGTTTGTATCATCTTTGTCAACTTTCATCAACCTGTCTGCTGGCCTGGCTGTCTGAAGACCTGAAAGAACGGGGCAGACTATAGTGTAATGTGGTAGACAGTGTCTCATTGTGCTGCTTCAGAAACCAATGGTCTACATACAGTGGTTTGAGTTCAGAAAAACATGTAAATTAATGCCAGTAAGCACATACTAAATATTAACTGGGCAGCCCCTTCCCAGAACTTTCTCAGGACAGACCAACTTAAACACAGTTGCCTGGCATGTGCTATAGATTGTATCTGGAAAAGCATGAAAGCAAGGCAGAGGGCCATATTTTGTTTCAAGGAACACAGACCAGATTGAGTTCTACAACTATGTTCTCACAGCCAACAAGAATAAAAATGTCATATAAATATAAATGTAATGTCAATGTTTGTCATAAGAGGCACAAAATCACGTACAAGAACAATCCACAGAACAAAATGTACCTGCGGTAAAGGCCCTCTGCTGTTTCCCTGGAGCCTCTCTCTCAGTTCTCCACAGGTCATTCTTTTGACCATGTTCCAAAAATCTTTGAGATCCTAAATCATTTTTTACCAGAAAACTTTTGAAATCTTTTATTTCACCAACCACATTGTCTTTGAGCATAGTCACTGAGGAGTCTTTGGGTAAAGTGTGTCTTGCTTTTTTAATGTTTGTTCTGTTTTGTGTTGTGATTTGCTTTTCTGTTGGTTTATATTACTTGGTTGGTTTATATTCTGTTGTAAAATGTGTGTATACATATATCCATTATATATGTATGTATATATTATATATGCATATAAATTTTGTTTTTATCAAGAGGTTGCTCCTTCTTATGGAGCACCCTACTCCAGGAAGGCAAACCCTAGTAGCATTCATGAAGGAGTAAATACATTACATTTGGAAGTGCCCCGCCCCCTCCCTCCTTTGCAGCCAAGTGGCTAAAGCTGTGTTAAGCTTACTTCTCTGTTTTTCTTTGCTCTGCTCTTCCCTGTGTTTTTCACATTTCCTTTGTGATTTCTTAGCTCTTCCTCTCTTTCAAACAAAACCTTGTTTTCTCATCTTAGCCTCTCCTTCTGAAAGACCCTCTGGACACCCCCCCCCCCCCCCCCCCCCCCCCCCCCCCCGCCACCAGGAACTGCAGCTAGCCGGCTCTCACGAGAACATCCCGTTTGCTTAGGGAAACAGAATGCCTATAGTCAGTGAAAGACCCCTACCTAGCAGCATTAAGTTAGCAGCAGCAATAACGCTATTTTACAAGGTTTGAATTTTTGAGCAATATAACTGAAAGCTAGGACAGGGGAGTTCAATTTAGAGATAAGGGCGTTGGTCAACTTAGGGGCAGGGGCGTTGAACCAGACAAGATATCTATGGTCGACCATCTGGACTGCCAGCAGGGGACTTGGGGTCCAGAAGAAGAGTTTGTACCCTAGATGGGCCGAGTCAGCATGCATATCTGATTTCTTGGAAACCACAGAACTGTACTCAGTTTGAACCCGAGCCTTATTTGAATTGCCCAATCAGAACCCTGTAACTATGCGTCTCGCTTCTGTACCCATGCTTCTGCTTCCCTACCCTATAAAAATCCACTGCCCCAACCTGAAGGTGCGCAAGCCCTCCGAAAGACTTGCTGCCCACAGGTACCTGTGTTTACTCAATAAACCTCTTGCTAATTGCATTCTGTGGCCTGGTCTCGGAGTGTCCTGGTTCTGGGGTCTTCATCAGAGAGGAAAGGTCCTCTCTGAGGGTCTTTCACTTCATCATCACACAGGAAGATCCTGAATTTGCCAGTGTTGGCAGAAAACCTTGCTTGGTTTTGCCTTAAAAAAAAAAAACTGTTTATATTTGTTGATTACCTTTATGAGTACTTATTTAAACAACTGCTTACATCTTGCCCAGATAATTTGGTGAATGGGGGGTAATCTCTGATGATCAATTACCAAAGATTACATTTTAATTTTTTATTATTATTACTTAAAAGTATTACAACTCTTTGGCTGTCTAGTAGATGCTTGCTTGTTTGTTTTGAGATCAGGTCTCACTATGTAGATCAAGCTAGTTTCAGATTCATAAAGATCCTTTTTTCTCTGCCTCCTGGTGCTGGGATTAAAGATATATGCTACCAATTCTAGTTCATGAGCTTTTACAACATACCTTTCTGGAGACAAGTCAACTTTATGAGACAGCTGTTGCACAGATTTCCTTGTAAACTTATTAACAACATTGAATACTTCTGTGATTTACTCAACAAATTTTTTTTTTTTTTTTGGTTTTTCGAGACAGGGTTTCTTTTGTGGTTTTTTTGGAGCCTGTCCTGGAACTAGCTCTTGTAGACCAGGCTGGTCTCGAACTCACAGATATCCGCCTGCCTCTGCCTCCCAAGTGCTGGGATTAAAGACATGCGCCACCACCGCCCGGCTTACTCAACAAATTTTTGTCGAGAGGTTTTGTGCTGGGTGATTGGGGATATAACCATGAGCTGAGTGGATTGACTGCCCCTCCCCCAATTCTTAAGGAGCTTACATTCTGATAACAAGTTCACAAATTTAACAGGAAGCAAAATATTATTTTATAAATGTGACAGTAAAAGAACTAGATAATGAAGGGGAAATGTGGTAGTTTAAATGTGATTGGCTCCCATAAACTCATAGGGATTGGCAGTATTGGGAGGTGTGGCCTTGTTGAAGGACATGTGGCCTTGTGGAAGGAAGTGTGTCGCTACCGGAGCAGGCTTTGCTGTCTCTTTGGATTAAGTTTCATTCGTTGTCACAGTCCACTTCCTGTTGTCGTCTGATCAACATGGAGCCTTCACCATTTCTGCCTGCATACTGCCATGCTTCTTGCCATGTTAATAATGGACTAAACATCTGAACCGTAAGCCAGTCACCCAGTTAAATGTTTTGCTTTGTAAGAATTGCAATGGTCATGATGTCTCTTCACAGCATAGAAGTTCTAAGACAGAAGTTGGTACTAGGGCCAGGGATATTATGATTGGCCTGACCATGATTTTGTTTGGAGGAATTTGGAGCTTGGTTTTTTGGGTTAGGAAAGAAGAGGAATGTTTTATGTGCAGCTTATGCTAGTGGTAGCATGGAAGACAGTGGTACTTGAGGCTATTTGAACTCTCCATGCTGGTTCAAGAGGTTTCAGAAGATAAGAATTTTAGTACGTTGCCTAGAGATCACTCTTGCGGTATTTTGGTGAAAAATGTTCTGCTTTTTGCCCTTGTCTGAATAGTCTGCTAAAGTAAAGAGTTTTGGATTAATTCCATTGGCAGAGAAAAATCTTAAAACAGTCTAATATAGACACTGTCATATGGTTACAGGTGGTAACTCTAATGCCTATTTATAATGAAAAGGTCAGCCTGGTCTAGAGACCCAGTTTCAGGACAGTCAAGCTTAGGCAGTGAAGGACAGAAACCTGGTGAAGATGTCAATATACAAGGGAACATATTCCAACTGCAGTAATCAGCAGAACTTGGCAGTGTTGGCCGCATGGTTCTGGTGTTAAGGATAGAAGAAATGGGCTATGGAATTTCTCTAGAGATGGAGGAAAGCTGCTGAGTTCAGGCATGTGTCAGGGCTGTCCCTGAGTAGAGAGCTAAAGAGGCTTTTTAGAGAAGCTATCGACTTGAAGCCTGTATTGCCATGGAGAACCCAAGATGTTAGAGATACCAGAGCCATACCTGTCAAGGAGAACTGCTAACAAGGAACGAAACCAGCATAAGAGAAAGAAGTGTGTTGCAGTCAACAAAGCTGAACACAGTTGTCTAATGAGTATTTTGCCATCAAACATTGAGGTGAAGAATTTGGCTGGTTTTTGTTCTTGCTTTGGTCCAGTACTTCCTCATTACGCTCCCTTTCCTATGTTTTGAAACAGTAGTGTATATCCTGTGCCTTTATATGTTGGAAGTATGTGATCTGTGATATGATTTTTATTTCATACGAGACTACAGTTAAGAAATTGCGTGAATCTCAGAAGAGACTTAGAATTTGGGATTTTAAACATTGTTGAGACTGTGATAAACTATGGGGACTTTTGAAGTTGGACTAAACACATTTTGCATTATGATATAGTTAGAAGTCTTTGGGGACCAGGGAGTGGAATGTGGTGATTTGAAAGAAAATTCCCCCTATAGACTCATAGGGAGTGGCACTATTGGGAGGTGTGGCCTTATTCAAATAAGTGTGGCCTTGTTGTAGGAAGGGTGTCACTGTGGGAGCAGAGTATGGGGTTTCTTTTGATTCAGTTTTGCTCAGTGTCCTGTTGCCTTCTGGTAAACATGTAACCAGTACCATGTCTGCCTCCAATCTGTCATACTCCCTCCCATGAGGATAATGGACTGGAACTCTGAACTGTGAGTCAGTCACCCCAATTAATTGTTTTCCTTATAAGAGTTACTATGGCCATGTTGTCTCTTAACAACAATAGAAACCCTAACTAAGGAAACATACTAGACATCAACTGTCTTAGAATCAGGAAAGCAAAGCAGATTTCTTCATAATGTAGCATTTAATGAGACACATAAAAGAAGAAACAGTGCATTAAATGTGGGTGCAAATGTCAACAGCAGACAGATCACCTTTGGGCTTCTGAGATAAGGTGTGTAGGCATGACCCTGAAACCTACAAGGCACAGTGGGTGGATTTCAAGCAAAAGAATAATAATCTCTTGCTGCAATTTTGAAAAGATTATCCTTGAGAAAAACAAAGTTGAAGATGAGCTAGTCTAGCGTCATTATAGAGCCTATACCCCTCAAAGCTCAAAATAGTAGCATTGGAGTTTAAATCCACAGACACAGGTGAGTTACAAGAAAAAGGTACATCTTGTAAACCTTAACCAGGATGGGGCTGTAAAGGCTATGTGGAAATGGACTTTGGAACAGAAACATGTTTTCTTGGATAATGAGATAATAATGATGAAAGGGGAGAGGAATTGTTGGCATAGTGCAGGGACAGATTACATATCTAACATGTTCAAGACCCTAGGTCTGTTGTTCAACTCTAAAAATAAAGACAGAAAGATCAAAATGTCAAGAAGATGCACAGAGATGCTGACTGGATGTGCTCCGTGCTTTTTAATGTGCTTGTTTGTGGTTCTGTCATTGGAGTAGGCATGAGAATAATGTGTGTTAACTTCTAGGATGAGGGTTTAAATGTCTAAAGAATCTGCCCCCTAAAATATTCCTTCTCTCGGTAACTTTAAGATGCCTTAAGGCCATAATTTGAAAGTAGCCTGTGTCACTGAGTCACAATTTAGAGTCGAGACACTGAGTGTCTACAGGACACTCAGATGTGACCATACAACCAACTTCTATCCTCATGGAAAGAGTTGGAACTTAGTGCAGCTCCATGTCTTGACTCTGTATTTGCAGCAGGCCACAAAGGAAATCAGAAAAAGTGATCCCTATTTGCGGGTTGGCCAGTGAAGACAGTGGGTTGTACAATTTGCTTGTATCTTATCCTCTTTTGATATGAAAGCAACAAATAATTTATTTTTTCATGTAAATATCATTATTACTAATCCATTTTATATTATTTTACATACATAAAACAATCTTTTTTCCTCTCATACCCTTTCTTTTTTTCCTATAAAATAAATATATATGAAAAGCATACCATTTTAAAGCTTTATTGCATAATTTTAAATGGACATCATTAAATGAATGAGTATCTAGGTTGTAGTCCTACAAATTCATAAACATTTGTCTTTAGAGAAGTATGTGTGGTATGTGTGTGTGTATTTGTGTGTGTCTGTGTGTATTCATCTCTCTGTGTGTGTTTATATTGTGGAATGTTGCAAGGGGTTATATGTAAAATATTCTTGAGGGAGTGGCCCCACATTTTAAAAATTCAATCTTCTTTATTAAGCAGTATTTCTGAGATTCCTGGATCCAGTGATATTTAATTTTATGCCCTAAGAGTAAGATGTATTTTTAATCTTTTTCCAAACCTGTAGGTTATGAACCTTTCATATTTCATTCAGCATACTATGGAAGTACTGTTATATAAATTAAACTTTGGCATACCCTATTTCAAAATAATCACACTTTTCAAAGTCATGTCAGAGCAGAACATTTTATATTTAGATTTGTGTGTTTCGGGGTCTTTATGACTTACTATACATTGCTATAAGGTTATTCAGTCTTATTGTTGCATGTAATCCATTGTTTTAGGAAACCTTACACCAGCAGGTGCATCAGAAGTATTTTCTTTTTTAAAAAATATATATATATTTTAAAATTTTACGTGCATTGGTGTCTTGCCTGCATATGTGTCTGTGTGGGCCTGTCAGATCCCCTAGAACTGGTGTTACAGACAATTGTGAGCCACCATGTTGTTGCTGGGACTTGAACTTGGGTCTGGAAAAGCAGCCGGTTCTCTTAACTGCTGAGTCATCTCTCCAAATGCTGGAAGCATTTTCTTTATAAATAACGTCATTAGACTTACATATTCAGATTTCGACATTTCTCTATGAAGGGAGGATCTAGAGTCATCTGATGCTTGTTAGATTTTTATTCCTATTTTTATTTGCTTACATCTGCCCCTGCTTGAATCTTCTTCCTAGATTTGTTTGCTTAGAATAGGTTCTAACCATCTCATCAGTACAACTGCAGTTATCTGCTAGTTACAACTGGCTTTTGTTACCAAGTATTTAATACCTCCCATTACTAATGGATTGATCTTTATGAAAACAAAACCTGATCATGACATCTTTCTTGAAATGGTGTATCTAGTTTTCATTGCTCAAATTTGACTTCTTTAGTACTTAGCAATCTCTTCGAGTTCTTATGAGAAATCTTGTTTTTCTCGTATCCTTAGAAATTCTTAATTATGCTCATTTAAATTTTGTTGACATTTAGTTTTTGTTACATCCCTAAGTGTATTTCTGTTGGTTCAAGGACTCCAAGGTTTAGTCTTTCTGTCCTCAACCCTTACTCGTTTTGTAGGCCTGCCAGCCTATCCACACATAAAAGGGAATGCTGTATCTACTCTTCTATCTGTAGCATGATGGAAGCAATAATTGGCTGGCACACAAAGTCAGTGTTTGTACTTAGCCCTGTGACTTTGAATAACTTGTATGAAATGTCATAGTTTAATTTCTTTATTGTAATAGAGGGGTGGGTGATAATCACTCTGTTTATCTGTGATTCAAGAGAGTTAAGTAAAAATGGTCAAAGAACTTTCAATAGTGCCTAACATCCATTTAGCAATCAAACAACTCACTTCATAACGATCTATTTTGGCGATCAATTATTTTCACAATTGCAGTAAGTATCTTTTCTACTTTTTCCCCCTTTTTGTCACCATCTGTGCCTGTCCTTATAGCATAAATGTGTTGTACCCCCACTTAACTTTCCGGATATTAACTACATATGTACACAACTTCATGAACAGTACCGATTTGTACTGCTCTGTTAACGACACATTGTGTGTGTGCTTTTAGTCAGCCTCTCTTCCACGATGTACCTTTCCTCGGTGAGTTGGCTGTTTTTGTTGTGCTCATCCCCTTAGGAAGCCTTTTTCTTGGACTGGGTGTGTTTTGGCGGCTTCCTTAAGGTGACTACGGGACTTTAATCACAGCTCATCTGCTTTGCTTGTCCTTGACATTGTTTCTGCTCTGTCCTGCCATTTTTTCTGCTCTGAGAAAGCTCTGCCTCTTCCACCCAGTGTTCATGCCTTCCTTCTCTGTCAGCTTGGTATCCAGTCTCATGAACTATGAAATTCAGCACAATTTCTCACTTGTTCTGTTATCGATCTGTCTTCTCCACTTGGACAAGTGGTTCTAAATTTCACCCCTCCAAGTTGTCAATGCAGAGAGCCTCTACCTGCTAGCTGCCTTTGCTAGGTGGTGGCTTACTCTGTAAAATTTTAGCCACCTTTTTCCACCCTGTCTAGGATTTGATCACTACTTTGTTTCGCAGCACAACCTGGTTGTTTAACTCATATCAAAGCATAATTGACATATTATTTTCCTTATTTGCCTGTGGGGAAAGGGAGAACTTCAGTCATATTTTAGCCCCTGATCTTCAACCTTCCACCCAACATTTAAGACAGCAGATGTTAAGGGATGGCTTTCAATTCATGAGCTTGGTGAATCATAAAAGTACAAAATGAACTCTGTAGCCTACCAGTGAGTGGGGATGAATATTCCTGTGAAATGTTTCCCTGTAACATATCCATCATCCAGATAATAAGATACTGAGGGAGCACATACCAAGTGGCTAGGCACATGTGGTCTTCTATGCACTGTCCGTCTGGGGAAGTGTCAGGATAAGAAATGTGAGAAGAAATGTAGGGTTCAGAGAAACTTTATCACTGGCAGACCTTGGGTGGTTTTCATGCCTTTTTTTTCTATTTTCATTTTTCAAAAATATAAAATAAAATAAAGCTGACTTGAAATAAGTTTTTTTTTTCAAAAAAAACACATGAGATGAAAAGCTGAGAAAGGTTAAATTGTGCTGTATTCAAAAAGAATTAGAAGAAGGCAAATCCTAGAGAGTCAAGGAGGTTGGAAGACTGTTCGAGGAGGAGGAAATAGACGAGGAGAAAGAGAAAAGACAGAGGAGAGGCAAAAACGATATAGTGAGAGGGGATTAGGAAAGGTGCTTCGTGAGTGGGAAAAAAGATGCCAAGATCAACAACATCAATCATATTAAAAACTTTTCAATACGAGATGAATTTTTGAATCTACAACTTTTAAAGATTCAATTAAAGGACCAATAAGTTGCTTGACCATCTGAGTTCTATTCCTGGAACCTACATCATGGAGAGAGAATCAACTCCCAAAAGTTGATTCTCTGACCTCCACAGGCTTGCCATGGCACGCACATGCCCAATTCCACTACCCCAAAACAAATCAATGCAGTGATAAAAAGTAAAATAGGATTATAAAATTTTTATTTCATTCTTAATTAGCACAGTGTAAGCATAATGTTTGATACATGTGTACAATGTATAACAGTAATTACATCAAGGCAGTGAGTATACCAATTTTTCTGGCACTTATCACTTCTTTGTGTAGAGAATATTCATTATCATCTTGCTATTCATAACTCAGCTATGGTTGCTCTCCTCGGCAATGGAACACCGCAATTCGGGATTCATTCATTATCACTGTACTTTGCACTCTTTGAGAAACCTCCATTCTCTCACATCTCCAGCTTCTGGTCTCCCCTAGACTTCTCCCAACTATAAAATTGATTTTTTTTTCCAGATTTTACAGGAATCTGAAATCATGGATATTTATCCTTTTGTTCCTATCTTTTTTTGTTTAATATAATGCCCCTTAGATTTAGCCATGTTTTCAGAAATGACAGGAGTTCTTTCTCTGCTTGGAATAGTTCCTCATTGTGCATACATAACATATTTTCATTTTCCATTCATCTACTATTGAACACCTGGCCTTTGTTGGCTTTGTTTCCATTTTAAGTGTTTTTTTCTTTTGTGTCATTTGAAAAGCTAAAGCTTTGCATGCACATATGTAAAATCCCTAATGGCATTCGTGAAGCACCCTTTTGATCAAACACCATTTATATTCCTCAGCAAAATATCTATATAGTCACATTAGTTTACATAAACAACGTCACCAGTTTTATAAGAGTCTGGACTTGGTTTTGCTACCAAGACTGGTATAAATACTGTTTTGGGTTTTAAGAATCTATTGTTTAAAGACTAAAGACAAAGTAGTGGTCCTAGATAACCCTTGCTTTTACCTCCCCTCCAGGAACTTTTGGCCTTGAATGGGCTAATTTGTATCTCTGTGGTCAAATGCTGGGTTACTCATTGCTCTTGTCAATAAGAAGGCTTCTCTTTCTTCTGCTGCAAGGTAGCAGTAGAAGTCTAAAACAGTGACCCAAAGGACAAGCTCAAAACTGGTACAGAGCCATTTCCAATACATTGCTTTGTCAAATCAAAACACCAGCTCATTTAGGATCCAAGGGACAGAAAAATGGACTGGGGTGCTTGATGGGATAGATTGCATACAAAGTCACGTTAGTAGGGCAAGTTTTGCAATCAATATGGTAAAGTGCTGAGTCTGGACCTAAAATAGGACACAGTGCAATCAATGGACTCCAGTCACATGTGCATGTATTGCTTTACCCAAATCAATTTCCTGCCATCGTCTTTTCTAGCCACATTTGGATTGTCTTTGAGGTACCCAGCATCCATTTTTGTATAGCAACCTTGTGGGTTTGGAAGAGATTGACTGTACCTCTGCTCAGAGGCACAAATCAATAAGTCTAATCACATTTTACATGCTACAGTTATTGGTGCAGAAAGGGGATGGAAAAATATAAACCAAAGCAAATAAGGAACTTCCTTAGCCATAATTAGCCCTTAAATAGTTGTCAAGGGAAAGTATAATGTGGCCAATGAGCAAAAAAGGAAGAAATGTATAATCTCTGTCTTCTTGTTCCATAGTAAAAGTTCTCCTGAGAACAAAGTTAACACACAGGAGGAGAAAAGAAGTGGAAGAACACCAAGAAATGAAGTAACGGTTTTGTTGTCTTGAGGTCTCTCTTAGCTTTGAGCTTCTCGACCCTAGTCAATGAGTCACCAGCTTTATATGGGTTTTCTGGGACATGTAAAAACATAAATCTCTGCGAGGTAGCACTAGGTTAAATTTATTCAACTTCCAGGCATAAAATATGTATCTAAAGACTTTTAATGCCCTGAAGCCTACTCTCATCTAATAGTCTTATATGGTCGAGCAGAAGCAAATGTCTGAAAGCAGCCGGGCGGTGGTGGCGCAAGCCTTTAATCCCAGCACTTGGGAGACAGAGGCAGGCGGATCTCTGTGAGATCAAGACCAGCCTGGTCTACAAGAGCTAGTTCCAGGACAGGCTCCAAAACCACAGAGAAACCCTGTCTCAAAACACCAAAAAAAAAAAAAATTGTGCAAGCAAAGAAATGGCAATAAGTAGACTCAAATTAATAGGATTCGGTTAATGTCTATAGAATAAATGTGTAAATCAATCGATACATGAAACATTAAAGAGGAGGTAAGGCAAAAGAAGATCTTATACCAAACTGAAATCAATTATTACATGCACTTCTCTCATTTTGCTACAACCATAGCTTAAAAAAGTCGCAAATTAATGATTTGTAATTAAACATTGTGGGATGCACCAGAGATAAAACACAAAAAGAACAATTCAACAACAGTTTCAGAATAAGAGAATGAGAAAAGATAAGCCACAGGAGAAATGAGGAGACAAGTTTTCAAAGAGTATCAACACAGTGGCTTCAAACACCACATTCACATTTTGTAAACTGCTAAGTACGGAAAAGTTAATTCCAGAAGTTCTTATTAGCAGCCTCTTGACAGCATTCTCAGGACAGCGTAATTGTGGTACCTGGCAGTGTCTGTTAGAAACACTAGCTAGTGCAGACCGATGCTTTGCTAAAATGAGAACCAAATGGCAAGCGAAATGTTGTAGCTGTGAGAGAGAGCCAATGCTCGTCATACGTGGTGAAAATTCTGCCTTCCCTTGATATTACTGAGAATTACAATGTACTGAACATTTTCACCTGCAGAATCAAAACTTTCCATTCAGATCTCGAGTCAGTATGGTTGAGCAGCAGTAGAAATGAAGGCTAAACACTGAGGGGAATCACTGTAAAGAAACTCTCAACCATGTAATGACAGTCTGACTCAGTGCGAAATCAGTGCCACTGTCACATCTGCTAAGCTGTGGCGTACATCTATCAAAAATCCTTGAGAAATAATTAAGTGGATCATTAAAGCACGGCTCCATCTCTCCCACCTTATGGGGGCAGACTTGTAACTCTCCCGAATCACTTAACACAGCAGAACCCTCGCTCTGCTATTTTAATCCTCTTCTAAAGTCATACATACTCCTCACAGCCATAACATTGGAGGACAGTGCATGCGTTTCTTCAAGGCTTATAAAATGGGGATCACATTTAGATGATATTTTTGAACAATGTCAAAGAAAATGAGATATTAAACTTCAAGTAAAAGAAACTTCGTTTGTCCACCTTTTGCACAACTTTAGCTGGCAAACTTTTATTATGATGATGCTGCCGTCTGCACATTTATAGCTTCGGACATTAAGTGAAATTTATGGAATGTACACTCTGGTCAGACTCTGTGCTCGATGCTGGGAATTCAATGACAAAAGAACATGAACTCTATATTCAAGTGTTTCCCCATAGAGTACAGGCTATCTGTGGAAGACAGACACATTTGCCTTACCTTTTCTGTCTTCCCAGAAGTGCCACAGAAACTCCAGGATTTCAGTCTATAATCAATTCCTCTTGTGTGTTAAAGTTCTTATAGCCCATTTATCAACTAAAAGATGTCTTAAACATGTCCTAAACTTAACTCAATGGTTCTCCTGAATCCATTTAAATGCCTGATATTTCTGCATAGAGCATCCTGTTGTATTTCATCAAATGAAATAAAAAGGCTCTTTCCTCTGCCTTCTCCCAATAGTTAGCATGGAACTTCTTTTGGGATGAGAAGTAAGGAAACTACCAAGAAATCATCAAAAGGAGAAGCATTCATTTGATGCACAAGCTAGCCCTAATGGGAAATAGTTGGCACATTTTGTCCTGGAAGTTATACGGAAGTAAAAAGTCCAAAAACCTCTGCTTCCACTTAGCCATGAATTAAGAGTGAAAGGCACTCTTACAGGGCTTTTGTACTCATAAATATTTTAAATATTATGACCAGATGTGCTTGCTAGTTCTCGTTTAATTGAGCTGTGAGAATCAAATCACTGGAGTGGGTAGCAGTTCTCATTATCTCCAGGGGTTTTCATGCTCTCTCTCTCCTGCAGCTGAAGAGAGACACACTTGAAACAGTTTAACAATGTGAGGCTTATATTGACTTCAAACTAATATGTATTGTCAAATACTTGTGTAAGTGTGGGTACTATTAATTTTAAAGAATTTTGTTGTCATGATCTATCACCTAAAATCATTTTTATTTGGGAGTTCACATTCCAGATATGTGTGGGTGGCATAGCCATGTGTCTCAGACTCTGAGTTCCTTCTGTTCTAAAAAAAAATGAATTGAATATGAAATGCTCACTGTTTCCTCTTGAATAGGTTAGATGTCAAGGAAGTCTTTGGCACTCTCATAGTGTCTGCACACGTTGCTGAAGGAACATTTGCCACGCTCTTTGTCACCTTCAGTTCCCATCTCCCTGATCAAAGTGTGAGTGCTTACAGAGCAAGGACTGGGATTTATTCATCTCTCTCTCGCTAGAAATAAAAAAAGAAAGAAAGTGAAAAGGGTAAGAAAGGAATGAAAACAATGGGGGTGAAGAAAGGAAGCCAGGAATGTTAACAAGAGTGTCTGCAAAGCGATATTCATAAATGTTGCTGGAGATAATGGAAAACTCTCCATTATATATCAGTTCAACAAAATGGTCATGTCTGTTAAAACATTAGCAAGCCAAAGAGAAGCAAACTCTCAAAAAATGGAAGGCTACTTCAAATGCACGGTAGTGAATGCTTCAAAAATGCACATAGCCTGGGGCTAATTCATTAGGAAGCCTTGAAATGCTATAAAGTGAATCTGTAATTCTAGGAGACAAATGAAGGAAATAGAGGCCAGCCTAAGCTACATACAGTGGAATCCTTTCTTAAACCCCCAAACCAAAACAACTCCACAAACTTATAAGTTATTATTGTGATAATCTGACTCCAGCATTTAGACTTTCTATGTCAACTTAAAAATAATAGTTAATCCCACGTCTGGGTATTTATTCAGAATAATTGAATTGAAATGAGGACCCTGAAGAGATATTCGTATTACTGTTCATGCTGTAGCAATATCTTTAACCACTAAGCTGCAGAAATTATCTAAATGTCTCTAGTTGGATGGATGGGAATGAACCAGGTACTAAGGGCATGCAAGAGGCTGGTTCTCAGTACTAGAAGAAGAATGAATACTATAGCATGTGGTAGCAGGATGAGCCTTGACATGCGCTGTGTGAAATCAGTTAGTTGCAGAAGAACAAATATCATCAGACTTTAATTATGTGACACATACAAAATAGTTGAAGTCATAGAAACAGAGATCCTCATCGTTTTCGGGATCTGAAGAGAGGGTGAGAAGTTGCTAATCAAGGGTAGAAAATCTCAACTACACAGACTGTAAGTTCCAGATTTCTACTATATAATATTTCACTTATATAGCTAGAAAAACTACTTGTTATACTTAAACCAAGAAAAAAATATGATTTATTTTTAGAGAAAATTGAACCAAACTGGTCATTAGCTTGAGTGTGATCTACTGTAGAGAGACTCTAAGTAAGAAATATTCTGCTTAGCTCATAATGAATTATGACCAAAAAATTTAAGCTGAATTACATAGCTATCTTTAAAGTTTATTTATGTTTGTTTGAGACATAAGAATAGTATATAAGGGCTGGAAAGATGGCTTAGCTATGGAGAGCAGCTGCTGCTCTTACAGAGGACCACGTTTCTCTTTCCAGCCCCCATGTGATGGATTACAGCAGTCTATCACCCCAGAGACTCTGGCCTGTACAACTAATAGGTATGCTTGTAGTTCATACACATCCATGCAAGTAAAACACATGTACTTGTGAAATAAAAATAAACTCAAAAGATGAAAATAAATAGTTAAAATAACAGTATATGTTTGTGGTGTACAAAATGATTCTTTAAAATATACCTTTATTCTAGAATGCTTAAATTGAGTTGATTCACTTTTGTATTCCCATCATCAATTCGCAATATGCAATTTTCTTTTCCCAAATTCTTGGCAACATGATTGCCATTCTAAAAGATGTACGACCATACCTCATTGTTATAAATTTGCTTTTTTCTCATAGTTAGCAATGTTGAACTATTTTTTATATCCCTTGGCCATTTGTATGTCTTCTTTTCGATGAATGTCTATTCTAATCTTTCATTTTAAATAGTTAATTCTTATCTCCCACTTAGTTGTTTAAATTCTTTATTTATTTTGGATGTATGCCTTACAAATATTCCAGCCAAACTCTATTTCTGTCCTTTATTTTTATTACTTCTTTTGCTGTGCAGAGGCTTTTTAATTTGATATAATCCAATTTGTCTATTTTTGTCTTTATTGACTATGATGTTAAGGCTATATCCAAAAATTTAATCTTCTAGGCCAATAACCAACTTTTATCTGCTAAATTTTGGGAGTATTTTGTCATTGTAGTAATTAAATAAGAAGTGTCCCTCTTAAACTGAGATGTTTTAACACTTAGTTTCCAGGTAGTGCTGCTGTGTGGGAACGGTTCTGGGATGTGCAGCCTTGCTCAGAAAAGGACTTGAGAAGGATTTGTGAGTTTATAGGCTCTGCCTGATGTTTGTGATTGCTCAACTTCCTATTCTGATGACACACTTCCGTGCTTCCCCCATCATTATGAATTCTCCACCTGGAACTGGAAGTCAAAAATAAATTCTTTATTCCATAAGTTGCTTTGGGTTATGATATTCTATCACAGCAGCAGAAAAGTAGCTAAAATAAGCATACAGCAATATTAACCTGATCGCTCACATTTATGTAACCTCTAATCGAAATTTATGTAAAGTAACTGAGAGGTGACATAAATAGTGTTTCATAACAATTTTTTCAATATTAATGACAACTTTTTAAGTTTTATGAGCAAATGATGTGAATGGTTTATGATTGGGGCAGGGGAATAGCAGAATAGAATAGGATATTGATCACAAATATTTTGTTTACAGTATTTCAACATTTGGCGCAAACTTATGAATATATGTAGAGATGTAGGATAAACCCTTGGTTTAAGTTTGCTAAAGTTTCCATCTTATATGTAGACATGTTTCTATCTTATAATATCATCTTTGTGATGGTGGGAAATCTTACATTAAGCACAAGCAATATTTTAGATAAAACTTAGTAAAAACTGCTAGTCCACACATCAAGCAGAGAGTACATAAAAAGCACAAGGTAGGGATTTAAATGGGGATTCCTGTGTTCCTGAAGTCATTTTTGAGACAGTTATGAGGTTGATGTTTTTAAACAGGTCACACATAGTCAGAGAAAAAATAAAAAGTCAATCATCAGAAGAGACATGTAAAGTTTTTAGACCCTACAAAGTCTCCAAAACTGGTTGAGACTTCTATTTTTTTCATTGTATAGCAATTTAATGTGGAGTCTGGTAATCAGATCTTTAAAACCATTTCCTTGGCAATCCTAATTTTAAATATCTTTTGACATTTCAAGTAGATCACCATATGGCAAATTCTAGAAGTGAAGGCATCAGAGATTTTTCCTTCAGGGGAGAACATTAATTCAGAGAATGAAAGTTCAGGACATTTTGCTTATGTGAAATTGGCATAAAGCTAATGTTCTCTGGAGAAATTTTAGGATATGGGCAACAATGATAGTTGCCACGGCTTGGATTCTGCACACATTCTGTGATGAGAAGCGATTCTACAAAGACATTTACATTTATGGTTCTCAGTTACTCAGGTTTTATCTTCAATGATTTTGCAAATCTTCTCTCGTGTCTTTTGGGCATTCCTCAAAACCCCTTTCAATTTTTGGCCCAGAATTATTGAAAATAAAATATTATTTTCATCAGAGTACCATGTGTGCAAAGAAATAGTTGTGAAACATTAATTGCAAACAGATTAAGATACATGGGAATGATCTTTTTCTGGTACACTCTTCAGGAACCAGAGCTTGGAACTCATTTAGTTTATTTAACAGGCAGTTATTACTGATTTGAAATCAGTATGTAATATATTATCTCTCATCAGTAATAAAACATTTTGATTATTGTTATCATAGAAAAGTAAGACAGATAGTCATTAGCCTACAGTTTGTTCTGAACTCTGAGTTCCTCTGTAAGTACACTGGAAACTAACTTAAAAATATGTCCTGAAACTGGCTTTAAAAGTCGATGAAATGAGACTTAAGAATGACAAATAATTGTCTGAGTGTTTATACATCTGACATGTTTATCTCAGAACATACATAAATGCAAATAAGGCAGATACTTGTTGTTACACACCCAGGTAGGTCAAGCACACACTGATGCAAGCCATGACTTCTCTATGTAGCTGCCATGCACCCCTGCTTGCACTGATAATGGTGAGCTGGGAAGTGGCATGTGTTGCCCAACACATGAATTATTTTTGCTCAAATAAACACACTGAAATTTAATTGATATAAAGTGAGTATCTTAATCTTGTATATAATAGCACTTTTGTTCCACATTACCCTTTTCTTTTTTTCTCATCAAGTATTTAGTTAAAACAATGTTCAACATGAACTTTATTCATATTGACTGGACCAGAAACAAACAACATTATAAGTTTCAGTTTTGTTATGTAATTTATCTTCTTTAGTTCAGAACATCCTCATTTTATTTGTTTTATACTTTTCCTGTGAACACCTAACTTTTCCAGTAGCTCTTTAAATATGTAAGAATTTTTCTGGACACTAAGCATGTCCTCAGTGTTACTATTCCACCATGTGCAGTAAAAATAGTTCCCACGCTCTAATCTGGTCATCCTCTAGACTAGGTGAGCATTGCTTTCCCTTGAATTGTTTCATTTCATTTAAGAATTTATAATTCTTGGAACAGTTTTTGGGTTATTTTTCCCTTAATCTCTTATTTAACTATAGGTAAAGTCAGTACCCCTGAAATGCTAAAATAAAATAAATTTTTGTTAAACATAAAATAATGTGTTAGTATATAGCATGGGTACTGCTGTGTCCTTACAAATATTATATGTCCAGTCTCTGACTTTGTCCCTCTGCCATATTTTCCATATTGCATCAAGGTCCACATTCTAGCATCATGTTTTCATTACAACCATTAAAAATCTCCTCCAACAAATGCTTCTCTTGGCCAATGCATAATGCCTTAAAGGGCTATACCATCCTCTATGTGTGCTTAAGATGAAATATTCCTACCAAAAAGTTTTCATAAAACTAAGTATAGTATGTATAATGAAAATCGGGAGACAACTCCTCCTTCTGTTATGATCAGCTCTATCTGGAGATAGGGAGATAAATGAAGTGAAGACTTCATGCTGTGATTAGACTAGGCAGCAGAAATAGTCAACCCTACCAGAGATAGTTCTGCTTGGTATCTAAATAGTTGGGCCTTTATATACCTTATCAGTCATTAGCTTTGGCCCTATGAGAATAAGATAATTTTGAATGAAGTACCTAAGGCAGTCTTTTAAATAAAGGCAGACAGCTGTCTCTTAGAGCCTTGTTAGAAGTTAGGATAAGAAAAATCTGGAGGCTTGCTTATCCCATCATTAACAAGACACTAATTTCTTTAGTGTGTTTTAGCTAGTGCTGTGGTTTGTATGAGAATGGACTCCATAACTCCTAAAATTAAATTCTTGGTTCCCAGTTGGTGGAAGTGTTTGGGAAGAATTAGTAGGTGTGACATTGTTATAGGCAGTATGTCACTGTCAGTGGGCTTTGAGTTCTGAAAAATTAGTTTTCTCTGTCTCATGGTTGTGTCTCAAGATGTAAGCTCTCAGCTACTGTTCCAGCACCATGCCTGCCTGCTACCATGGTCCCTGCTGTGATGGTCATGGACTCTTAACTCTCTGAAACTGTGAAACCCAAATAAACACTTCCTTTTACAAAATGCCTCAGTCATGATGTCTTATCATAGCAATAGGAAAGTAACAAGAGCAATAAGTCTTCTAAGTTAAGGAGGCATGGTCAGAGGCTTAGGTGCAAGTTTAAAATGGTATCACTGTGTGGATACAAAGAAAATCTAACTAAAACCTATCATGGAGTACTCCTAAAGTCATGTAGTATTACAAAAAGTAGGAGATTTTTCACCCCATAGCTTATCAGAACATTTAAGAATGTGTTTTCAATACTATTCCTTAGAAACTGTCCTCTGTTCTGAGAGCCAGGGCTTCCTGCCCCAGTGAGATACCTCTTTCTCTGATTTTAAAATACTGTCTATGTAAATGGTATGTTCCCAATGTATGTAGGGGCCCTTTTTATAGCATTAGTTTTAAAGGGCCGTTGATGCTAATCCTGCATGTATGTTGCTATACAAAATGGATTGTGTACCTTTGTGTTTGCACTTTTGTGCAACTGGGTCATTCCTTCACATAGTCTAAATCTCTCACATAATCTGCCAAGATTTCTAGGGTTTAGTGTCCCAAACCTGTAACCAAATCTTTCCAATATGCTACTGGATTATACTTACTCTGTGTTTTGCCACTTTTGGCAGATTTTTAATGTGCCATTGTTCAACTCCAATATCATTTTCCCCTCTGTCTTCCTTCCTTCCTTCCTTCCTTCCTTCCTTCCTTCGCTTTTGTTTTAGGCAGGAGGGAAATAAATGTGTATGAGGACACTGCTTCTTCCAATGCCCAGCACTGTGATGAGAGATGGAGATCATCTCTCCATAGCTGGATCGAAACCAGCGCTGTGAAAGGACACTCATCTTGGTGCCTGGACTCACGGGTTAAAGACAAGGACTGCACAGAGTTCAGTGATCTATTGGATGATTCCAGTGACTCAAAACGTAAGATACTCACCACTTAAAGCTGGAACTAACTCAGAAATAAGTATATCTGACTCCATTCTTGTGATGGAAATGGAGGCAACATTTGCAGAATGCTGAGCCTGCAGTAATGAAGCTTTCTGACTTCAAAGCTGTCTTGTGTCCAGTGTTTGAAAACAAAATTGGTTCCTTATCAGCAAAGCCTTAATGTTTTTAAATAACTTAAGGATAAATAATGACTTCAAAATGTTTTTCTTATATTTCTGCTTTTTTAACTACACATGAACTCTGTTAAGTATCTTGAAACTAAAATCTTTTTTAATTTTAGGTTCTGAAAGTTTACAACTCTAAAATTCATTGAACAGAAATCTCTAGTGTCTATATTTTCTTTTAAATATTCTAAGGAAATCATTAAGATTAAATGATATTACAAAGTTGAAAGATTCATGTCCTTAAAGAAAATCTGTTCGTGGATTATAGCACAGTTATCTTTTATTTTACAGCTAATACACACTTATGAGTGAGTACATACCATGTTTGTCTTTATCGATCTGAGTTACCTCTTCCAGGATGTTTTTTTTCTAGTTCTGTCCATCTGCCTTCAAATTTCCTGGTGTCCTTGTTTTTGATAGCTGAGTAATACTCCACTGGGTACCACATTTTCTTTATCCGTTCCTCATTTGAAGGACATCTAGAATTTTTTCAGGTTCTGGCTATTGCTAATAAGCGGTTATGAACATAGCCAAGCAAGTGTCCTTGTAGTATGATTAAACATCTTTTGGGTATATGCCCAAGAGTGATATAACTAGAGCTTGTGAAAGGTCGATTCCCAGTTTTCTGAAAAACTGCCATGCTGATTTTCAGAGTGGCTGTATAAATTTGTATTCCCATCAGCAATGGAGGAGTGTTCCCCTTGCTCCACATCCTTTCCAGCATGAGCTGTTGCTTGTGTTTTTTTGATTTTAGTCATTTTGGCAGGTGTAAGATGTAATCTCCAGTTTGCTTTGATTTGCATTTCCCTGAAGGCTAAGAATGTTGAATATCTCAAGTGTTTCTCAGAAATTTGAGATTCTTCTGTTTAGATCTTCTGTTGAGAATTCTCTGTTTAGATCTGTACCCCATTTTAATTGGATTATTTTATTTGTTGATATCTAGTTTCTCAAATTCTTTATATATTTTGAAAATTGATCCTCCATTGGATGTGGGGTTGGTGAAGATCTTTTTCAATTTTGTAGGCTGCACTTTTATCCTATTGACAGTGTCCTTTGCCTTACAGAAACTTTTTAATTTCATGAGGTCCCATTTATTAATTGTCAATCTTACTGCCTAAGTTACTGGTGTTATGTCCAGAAAGTTGTCTCCTGTGCCAGTGTGTTCAAAATTATTTCTTACTTTCTTTTCTATCAGGTTCAGTGTACCTGTATTTATGTTGAAGTCTTTGATCCAGTTGAACTTGAGTTTTAAGTAGTATAAGAAATATGGATCTATTTGCATTCTTCTACGTGCCGGCATTCAGGTAGACCATCACCATTTATTGAAGATGCTTTCTTTTTTCAATGTACAATTTTGGCTTTCATGTTGAATATCATGTATCCATATATATATGAATATCCATATGGGTCCTCAATTCGATTCCATTGATTCCACCTCTCTGTTTGTGTGCCAGTACCATAGACTTTAGGCATGTGGGGATTGGAACGTGAGCAATTAGGCTGGGGGTGGGGGCAGAGAGGAGTCCCCAGAGGGACTGCTGGGGTACATTTTGGAGTTGGTGGAAGCCTGGCACATAGAAATATCCCAGGAGTCTATGGAGGACCCCCATTAGACTCAGCAATAGTGGATAAATTCCCTAAACAGGCCATCTCCTCTGACCAGATTGATGCCTGGCCCAATTGTCATCAGAGAGGTGCCCTCCAGAAACTGGTGGAGGCAGATGCAGAGACCCACAGTTAAATTTTAGGCAGAGTTTGGGAATCCTGTGGCAGAGGAAGAGAAAGAAGTGTAGGAGTCAGAGGGGTCAAGGGTACTATAGGAAGACTCACAGAGTCTACTAACCTGGACTCTTAGGAACTCACAGAGACTGAACAGACAACCAGGGAGCCTACATGGGATGACCTATGCACTCCTTGGTCCTCCTGTGGAATTCCTAACAGTGGGAATAGGAGCTGGGTTTGACTCTTTTTCTGACTTTTGGGACCCTATTCCTCTACTGGGTTGCCTTTCCCAGCCTTAAATAGACAGGTGCTTAGTCTTTCTGCAACTTGATATGCCTTGATTTTTTTTTTGATACTCATGGGAGACCTATCCTTTTCTGAATGGATACAGAATAGGAGGGGATTGGGAGATGGGGTGATGAGGGGCTGGGAGGAGAGATGGGGGGAGGCTGTGAACAGGATGAAAATAGATCAATAAAAAAAGAAAAAAGAGACACAGAGTAGTGCTTGCATTTTTGCTCTCTGTCAGTCCATCTCATCTATGTGAAAAGTAATGAAAAAGCTTAGAATTCTCTCAGCAAAATGATGAGTTCTTTCTCCTGATGGGGACTATGGTTGAAAGGTAGTGAATGTTTTGTCTATCACAATCATGAAACCAGAAAGCTCTCCCAGACACTCATACGGAAGCCAAACTGGAAGTAAGAATTCTGATTCCTGAAGATCTCAGGATTTAAAGTCAACTTACATAGAGATACATCTGGCCATGTATTATACTTGCTTGACTGCCTATTTGCGTGTGTGTGTGTGTGTGTGTGTGTGTGTGTGTAAACATGCATGCACGTGCTCTCACTAGCCACCATACCAATGGAGGTTAGAGGACAACTAACAACAGTTGAATTGGTTCTCTTCATTCACTATTAGTATTCCAGAGATCAAACTCAAGCCAACATTTACCCCATAAGCCATGCTGTTAATCTCTAATCAGAAAATTTAAGAGGCCTGTGGTTATAAGACATTGCCTCTTCAAAGTCCTGGAATAAGTTCCTAGGATCTGCAAGTGTCTGGGAGATATTACAGTCTGAAAAGTTGGTTAATGTTATTTTCCTGTTGTTGTTGTCATTTTTCTTAGAGCTATGAAAGCTGTTAAAATTCAATAGAAAATAATGATCTTGAATTCAATTCTGGGGTGATCAAAAGCTATAGTACAGTATATTTCACTATTTAAGGAAATACGGTTTTTCTGCTATGAGAGGTCATGAATAACGTAAGATTGCACTTAATGTTTCTTTTTTCCTTATAAATTAACACAGACTTCCAATGTCTTTACTGGTTGAAGGTCATTACTAGGGATGAAGTGGCCATGTGACAAACGACTAGAATCAGTGCAGATGTTTATCAATGTTTACGGAATATTTTTTTACTATCTATCTCTTACTTTTAATACAGACTTTGACAATAAAAAGCATCATGAAAAAAAATGATTAAGCTTAGGCCCCAGGTATTATTTGTTTCATTTAGCATCAGAAGAAAGACATTTGATTTCTGGCTTATCAGATGCGGGTTCACTCACTGTTTCCTCCATGGCTGTACATCTTGGGTGTACTCCTTTCTCTAATCTGCACAGCATGGTCAGGAGTTAATATTAAGTGAGAAGAGAAGCAGTGAAAGGTTATTAACTCATACACACAGCACACAGTGATCAATCCTAGATACTGTGTCATGTTGAGCCTGCTGGTGTCTCGAAGGTGAGGATGGTGGCAGTGCAAGAGCAGAAGAGGTTCCACATTCCGCTCTATTCACTCAACACTAATCCCACGAATATTCATGAACTATCTGCCATGTGTTCATCATTGATTTAGAAACCTGTTACAAAGGCACAAACAAAATCAGCATGACTTCTGTATTTATAATGCCGAGATAAACGCATCAGTACTCAGATATTAAACCATTATTACAAGTATATAGAAACACCAATGCCAATAGAGATCTATGTTCTAAAGGAAACTGTGTAAAGCCATATGAGAATGTAAAAGGAAATGAAATTTCAACAAGAAATAAAGAATGATTTCTCTGTCAATATAATGCTGTGCTTAAACAAACAGAAGAGATAACTTGCAAATGGCAAGGATCCTGAAGGAGAAGCACTCATATAAACCGGCCTTAGTAGAGAAGAAATGGGGGTACCTAATGAGCACATGGAGGAACAATACGGATAAATGATGGAACATAAGGAGAGTGGAATTGTTCTCTTCCCTAAATAAAATGTTATTTGAATAGTTCTTCAGCCAGATGTTGGGGGAAGAGTCAGTATTCTCCAGGTCAGCGATGCCCCAATTGTAGGCCACACATCCAAGAATATTTGGACAGCACAAGTTGGTCTTGCTGGGTTTTACAGAAAAAGGGCATGAAGTTGGACAGATAGGGAAGCTGGGGTGGATCTGGGAGGCACTGAATGAGTGAGCGTGATCAGAACCTACTATACAAAATTCTCAAAAAACCAACAAAAGGATTTTACAAGTTATTTGAATATAAGAGTGGCATAATTTACACACTAAAGGAAAACTCCTTCAACAGTTTGTGGATGATGGAGTAACAAGGACTAGATAAAGCCACCATGCTATCTCACCATGGATACAACAGTCCTTCAAAGAATTTTATGGCAATAGAGAAGAAATTGCATAAATAGTGTGTGTGTGTGTGTGTGTGTGTGTGTGTGTGTGTGTATTCCTGGTGATAATTTGTTTACCATCCTGACTTCAGATTGATAAACACTAAAGAGAAGCTAAAACTTACAAGGTCTCACAGGGAGAGAGAAGTTCTGTTTTGTTTGATCTTGAAGCTTATAACCCTGAGGAGAGCTATATATTGTGTTTTCCATCTAATAGAAAATTAGTATTTCTTGTGCAAGGCTATGACTACCAGCAATTCTCTTCACCTTTAAAGGCTTTGGAGTGATTGAGAAGGCAGGGGCTTGTTTCCCTACCCTTAGAGACCAGTTCAGGTGGTTTCACTGTTGCCTCAATACAGGCATTACCAGCGGCTCCAGGAGCCCTCCTCCAGAGTGTTCTAGTATTTCAGAGAAGTAGCATTTATGGAAAGTGAAAAGGATTAATGGAGTCCTACCCATGTCCATTAGGAAAAGGGAAAGGATAATTGCTTTACATGCACGGTGTTGCTGGCAATTAGGCAGAGGATCAGAATAAGTGTTTTGCAAGGAAGGTGGGGAGCACTAAAGCATATGTGTTTTGATGAGATGGCCAACGGTTTCAAGCAGTTTTTTTTTTCAGGGAATATCTTTTATTTGGCTGGGGGAGGAGGAACATATAGTTATTATATAGCACAGAGATTTTGATGTAGTTGAAGAGAGAAAAGACAAGAAAAAAAATTGTCAAATGCAGAAATGCGGGAAACAAAGCAGCAAGTGACACCACTATAGTAAAGCTACTACACAAAATTAATTGCATCATTTCATTTAAGCCACTCTCATAGCCACTCCCTTTACTGTAGTTCAGCGATACCAGGAAATTAGCTTATATCATGGCTAATAAGTGGTGGAGTCAAGATGGTAAGCCCCTTGGTCTCCTAGCTGAACTTAGATACTATTATTCTTTCGTCATTGAGATACTCAATTTTGAATGAATTATGTCAATGTTTCTTTTCTCTAATCCTAAGTGGGAAAGGGGCCTATAAAGGAGAGCACAGAAGAGGGAAATAAGCTACTTAAAGAGCCTTTGGAAAGTCCTGTGTGGAAGACAAGTGTGTTCTGGCTGAAGCACAAAGGCAGACAGAAAGCACAGCCAAGCCCTCACAAGCGGTATCTCTGGTGACAGAATGAGGTTTTCTGGGAGTTACTGCAGTACCAGACAAATGGAAGGACATTCTGAATTGTGTTGGAGAATAATAAGCATGATGAGAATTCTGTCCTTACTGTCCCCCTTCTTCAGTTTGACACATTATGCAGGAAGCGAGCTTGAGATGAGAAGGAATTGAATCAGAGCGATTAGAGATATTAAAATATGTGAGCTGCCAGCAGGCAGAATTTAACTGCTTGCCATTTGGTCAAGGGAGCCTTTTTCTAGGGAGACTATATTATCAGAGACAGAAGGGATTTATAGATCATAAGGCAGCAGGGAGCTCCTGGGGGAGTCTGTGTACTGCACTACTTACACTATTGATTAATGACAATCATAATTATCAAGTGCTTTCTATGCCATCATCTTTAGGGTCATAGGATTCAATTTTCAGAATATCTCATGTCTGACATGCCATCATTAAAATTATCTCTATAGTGAAGAAAAACGGACCAGATAGTCGAAATTTAAAGGGCTTGTCCAAGAGTAACTTTTGTAAAGTGTTAACGTTGGGGTTTGGACCTAGGAGCACTCACTTTGTACCCCAAGTATATACCTTATGTCTAAGTGGAAGTCCTACATCTGTTTTTCTACTTTTCTCGGAATGTAGATTAGATATTATGGCTTGCTTTATTATTAAAACTTATTTTAAAAGTAGTGAAAATTGACTTTAGAGAAGCTTCTTTACTGCGGAAAGTCTAAAGAAACTGCTTCCTCATATACAGTCATGTATTTAGTAACTTGAATATGGTCTGAAAAACACTTGTTTGGGGTCATGTCTGTGTGAACATCATTGCTGCAGAATATTCCTTTACACTGTGTGTAGATGTGAGTGGTTTAATAAAAAGTCAAAAGCCTAATAGCTAGGCAGGACTTCTGGACAGAGAGAATGCTGTTGAAGGTCATAGTTATGGGTTAGGGCCTCTTTAAGAAAGCTTCTGAACAAATGCTTTTGTCATATGATAGGGCATCTTTTGGGTATATTCCCAAGAGTGGTATTACTGGATCTTGGGGTAGGTTGATCCCGAATTTCCTGAGAAATCGCCACACTGATTTCCAAAGTGGTTGCACAAGTTTGCATTCCCACCAGCAATGGATGAGTGTGCCCCTTACTCCACAACCTCTCCAGCAAAGGCTGTCATTGGTGTTTTTGATTTTAGCCATTCTGACAGGTGTAAGATGGTATCTCAAAGTTGTTTTATGAGAAGCCAAGGACAATGGCACTAGGTTTTGATCCTAATACATGAACTGGCTTTGTGGGAGCCTAGCCTGTCTGGATGCTCACCCTCCTGGACCTGGATAGAAGTGGGAGGACCTTGGACTTCCTGCAGGGCAGGGAATCTGGACTGCTCTTCATTCTTGAGAGGGAGGGGGAATGGAGTGGGGGGAAGGGGGAGACAAGGAGGGGAGTAGGGGGAGGGGGCAATGTGTGGGAGGAGAGGGACGGAAATGGGAAATGGGGAGGAGGCGGAAATTTTTTTTCAACAACTAAAAAAAAAATAAACAAAAAAATAAAGAAAAGAAAAAGAAAGAAAGCTTCTGAGTGTGGGGAGTGCCCCATCCCTTCTCTCAAGTTAATACCAGAGCAAACACTTCAGTCTCAGGACTAGGAAGCAGGATCTCTCTAGACATGCAGTCTCCTGGTTCCTGAATCTTGGACTGTCTCATTTTGAGCGTCCAGAATATACTTCTCATGTTTGTGTTGGTTTTAGATTTTCCAGTCTAGGATAATTTCTTAAAGAAATTTGAGAAGCTAAGTCAATTATCATCTGTTAATCTAATAATATTCACAGCCCACCCTTTTTCCAGTATCACATGAGTCAATTATAAGTTTGTTTTCATAATGCTTTTTCCTACATAGAAGACCAAGACATTCACTCTCCTTCTAACCTTTTGATTTCACATGTTGATAACTGAAAGACTGGTAACAGAAAAAAAATCCAATTTGGAATTTGGCATAGACTTTTAGATTATAATATGACTATGTTCATTTAAAGATGTGTTTCCTGAAAACAACTTTTTTATCTTAGGATTCATTTCTTTTCCCACCAATATTAGGTGCAGCTTCTTCCGATCTGAAAGTATTTCTTCTGAGCACTCAAATAACTGAAAATAGTTTTCTTTCCAGACTGTCTGCTTGGGTGTGAAATACCACTTACAAATATGAACTTGAGTTAAGAGGTGAGATTTGAGCATTTTCCTTATTATAACACTTATCAAAGAAAATTTGAGTAAGAAAAGACTGTGATTTCTGACAAGACTTCATCTCGACCTGGAATTTATTCTGACTTCAATATTGTAGCTGAAATTATCATAACTTGGACAGTGACAGTAAAATGAATCTCTTTTCAGTTTTATAAATAACTCTAGGAAGTCATAAGATATTCAAATACTGATCAGAGTTCCTGTCTCTCTAAAGATGTATTGGTCTGTACAATCTACCTAATTCCTCAATATGTAGTCATAAAAGAGTTCAAATACATATCACAAATAAAAAAGAAGAGAATACTTATGAACTTTAATCTTAGAAATTATCTCAGACAAAACTAGAATCATTATCTTAACATTTTGTGAGGGTTATACCAAAATTCTGAAGAAAATATGGCTGTATTTCAATGACCAATGTAAACTTAAGATTAGTTAACATGAAATTTCCATCCAGGCATTATTTTCAGACATTGTCTATTAAATGTGAAGATGTATTCTTATAAATCTCCATAACTCCAGTTATATATTTATATTATATATCTGGAGGAATGGATATATAATGCATATGTAAAATATATATCACATACATAATATATATGTATATAATACAGACATGTCCAACTTCTAGCCCATAAACCACATATGTCCCAAGATCTCTCTTGGAGTGCTCAAAGCCTGTGGTTGGCTTCAGTTGCATATATGGCAAGACCCATCTTGCGCCTTCCTTGCCAGAGCAACATCTGTCAGCCCATGAGTGTTCATATACAACCAGAAGGGTTGAAGAGATGAGAGGAAAAGGTAAAATCACCACAGTTTATCAAGACTACTGAGGGGCTATAGATACTAATACATTTTCACAGAAGACTTTAGGTCTTTTGTTTGGATTCCTCCTAAATCAACAATAGGAAACATTGGTCTGGGAGGGTTAATCAGTAATTTTAAGTGTTTACTAAGCAATAATGACAGAGTTTGAGCCCAGTGTTGCTGTAGTTATTAAGAGGCTAGTCTCAACTTTGGGAATAGACAGTATGTAAGCATGTGGGTTGATCAGGGAGAAAGACTTGCTATTTGGTCACAACATCCTTTACATTTTCATGTTTCTTCTTTGAACTCTTGGGTCTCTATCTTCTTCTACCTCCAGTCGTAGCAGCATACTTCTAGCTATTATTAATGACAACATACTCTCTTTGATAGTAATTGTCATTCAATCCTTATTTGATCTTTACAATAGCCCTATGTGATGCACATTACTGTGTACATATTGCTGATTATAGCTACTGAGATCTAGAAAACTTAGCAAAAGTTTTCAAAGATCCAAGAGCCTATTAAAGGAGCAAGAACAACTCATCTTAAATGGGTCATAGATCTTAACACGTATTCAGGCTTCTCCTGCAGCACAAGATATAATCTGTTCACTATGATCAATGCTGAGAAAGGATAACGTGTGAACATATGGGGAGATTTCCAACACGACTAAGATACCTAAGATTTATGAAGAGCTAAGTTTTTTCATCTGGTTTTTAAAGTGTTAAAATAGGCAAGATAAAAAGTTTGAAGAAAAGAAACAGTCTTTGCTCTTACAACAGATAAGAAAGATAATGTCCAAAACAGTAGAAATGTTCATCAATTATTTCAAAATTTTTCATCTATTTAACAGAAAGGAGACATCATGATGACACATCTCTGCCCCCATCCTAAGGAATATTTACAAATATATCCTTTGCCACACACTTTTAACCCCCTTTATCACCTCATCGTCAAGAAAGTGTGATACAGACACTCAATCCTTGTGACTGGAATCCCTAAGGGAGAACCTTTGGCAGCAATTTTAGCAGAGTTATGTTAAATATAACTATGTCACATGACAGTAGTGAGTTAGAGCTGCTTCCTGAAATTTGAAATCACATATACTATCTGTCTCCAACTCTTAATACTTAGAACACAATGAGCTATTACTGTCCCAAACTACATTTACACTGCCATGAGTGAGACAGAGAAACATGTACACACACATATGAGAGGCAGAGAGAAAGTGTTACAGTCCTCTCGGCTTTAATGAGAAGAGCTTGGTGACCAGTCCACAAAGTGAGTAATTGATGTAGGAGTGTTAGTATAGAAATAAAAGTCTGAAACTTCTTTGAAATGAAGTGTTAAAGGCAAAGGTTGATTTACAAAATTTCTACTATTACATGGTATTTTTTGTGCATAGATTTAATTGATAGAGGAATATAACTAAATACTAAAGATGACTAAACTTTAGGTCAACAAAAACTACATGAAGGAAAAAACCGCTGCATTCAAGTGGTTAACTACTGTTTATATTGAACTGGGGTCCTTTTTCATAAATATTGTAGGAAACATCGTCAGTGCTTCAACTGCACTCATCTATCTAGAATTCTGGTGATAGCATTATATTTTAGGCTGACATATTTTTCTGGACATGAGTAATTTTCGTGGGGATTTATTCTCGTTACTGACTTTGTTGATACAAAATAAATGCAACAGTACAATGAAAACCTAAGTTATTTATTCCTTGAAAGCAGAAGGCATCCTTGTGTAGGGAAGTATGATTCACTGTGAATTATTTAGTTCCTGTAGTCATATGCTGTTAGCACTACAGGGAACCTCAGGGATTTCTTAGTTCAAAGGATTTCAAAAGATTTCTTTGCAGTCCTGGGGTTCCTCAGATGTGCCTGGTACCAGCCCACTCCCTCCCGTCATATCAGACATATTACTTTTAAAAAGTGTAATAGCTAGTAAAATGTCTTTGATAAAAATATCTTCTAGAAAAAATCCTCTCATTTTACCAGGAACAATATAGGATCCTCTTAAGTAAAGAGACTCCATAAAGAGGATGCTGTGGGCAATGGTGGGAAGTCAGGCGGCCATTTGTATTCCTGCCATGTTTTTCTTCATAGGATTTACTGAAATAGTTCATGTTCTAAGACGTCTATAGTTTGTTTACATTAAAGCTATGCAGAATAAAACAAAATACAGAACTCCATGTTTAGATCTAGGTTTTTTTTTAATGTCTAAATATTAGCTGATTCTGAGGGTAGAAGTGGTTGGTTATTTTGATAAATTAGTTAGGAAAGTTTGGAAAAGTTGGCATGAAAGAGAGGAAGAAAGGAAGATAGGTAAAATTGGGTGAGGTGGGAGGAAGGAGAAAGGACAGAGGACAGGAGAGAGAGAAATTGAAGAAAGGGGTTGATTTTATAGTGACTATTTGTTTTGATCAATATGCCTACTTCAGGACCTGATAGCTGCTCAATTCTTTTAATGCAAGGTCTCAAGACACAGTGAAAATTGTCATCAAAGTCACAGTCCTCCTGCCTCAACCTCTTGGATGGTAGGATTATAAATGTATACCGAGAATCTTGATTTCTAATTTATTTTCTACATTAAGACATTAAAATATTAAAGTTAATTTTATTGAACCTCATACAATGTAGAAGCAGAAATATTTGAAATCTGCTTTAAGTTGAAAGTGATTCATTTTCATTTTAAATTCTATTTGTCATCTTCTAAGTGCATAATGATATCAAAAACTAACAGTAAATAATTCTAAAAGAAAACTATGAGAAAATTTAAATAAATTGAAGAAAATATCTCAAGATTGTATCTTCTCAACTTGGAGAACATCTCTACAGATCAAATGAAAACGTGAGATAAAATTAAGTAAGAATGTTAGAGGTGATTAGAGGCATTTGTGTGTTTTTTGAATAGAGGAGAGATTCTATTCTCATTCTGTAAGTCAAATAGCCCAAATTGTATTCACTATAATTCCTTTCATATTACATTGATATTGACTTTTGCCTTTGATTCTCATCCAGGGCTGTAAAATTTCTTAGTACAAAGGTTTTACCCATTATTTGTGTATCTTTGATAGCTGCTGATTCAGACAGGCAAATAGCAGATTCATTATTAATATTTACTTAGTGACTGGAACATTAGTGCATGACTATAAAGAGACTTCCACACTGAGATTCTGATACTTGTACTTTCTGGTACTTGCTTAAATGTCTGTGCTATTTAGACAATTCTTTCTTCCACGGATCTTAGAGGCAAAGCCCATATCCCACCTTTCTCAAAATTGTTCACACAATTGCCATGACTAATACACACAACTGACAAACCAATTTCACGTGTAGTCTAATTCATCTGTATGTGTAAGGAATAGCAGAGTTCTAGCCCAGGAAATGTATGATGGTAATCTCTCCTACACAATTTCACTTTCAATTACTAAACAGATGCAAGCATGCTGTGCGTGCACACATACATGACGGCAAGGCGCATGTTTTCCCTTTGAAAACCTGTCAACACACTATTCACTTTAGAAAGCAATAACTGCTACTTGATAAGTAAATATTATATGCTACATACTGTGAAAATATTGCACAGAATGCTTAATCATTACCTTGTGATGAAGTTGGGTCCGACACTATTCAGTGAAGGAAAGAGAGTAAAGTCAAGAAACTGCACATAGCTGGTCATTAGAAAGATTTGCATTCTGATGCATATTTATCTAATACTGTGCATCAGTGTAGGCCTGCTCATACTGTGTGCCATGATCAAAAACTTCAAAGATAAAAGGAAAATGCCTTACTTCAAGAAACCTGAAAGTTCTTGATCACTCCTAGCTGCTTGACATTAGTCATTTTCTAATATCACTGAAAAGAATATCCATGCTCATTTAAAAAGTCTCCTGTTGGCATTTTAACCATATCCAGCCTCCGTGAGTGGTCTCCTGTCCGTGTAGACAGCCTTCGTCTTCATAGCAGACAGCTCGGCTTAGTTTCTTTTGAAACAGTCATCTCTTTGGTTAATTTGCAAATTGAAAAGATCAGTGAAGTGTGAGATGGAAATAAATATGAAAATTCGGGAACATATGCTCAGGGTGCTGAAGGAGGCAGCCGGTACAGGGTTTCTCAGCATGGGGGCTGCTCTGTCGCTTACTACTCAGGACATCTGTGCCGGTGCCAAGCTGTCTGAGAAAGGCTTTGAGCCAAGCCATCACACAGACTTTGTCCTCCCCATGTCGCTGTGGTGATTCTGCAGAAGCACCTGCTTGCAAGCACTGTCTGCTCTGCGATGCTGCAGCATGATTCAGACTTATGCTCTGCCTCCATCTAATAACACCTTGGCAATCTCTCCACAGCAGGGCCTCGACCTGGCTCTTTTAATCTTCTCGCCCTCTGTGGGATGTAAGGGCTATGATTTTCCTTTCCCTCACAGATGAAATTGAATTACTCAGAAGCAGTGAAACAGTGTCCAGTGAATAAAATGGATGAGAAACCCAGGCAGACAAATCTCAGTGTCTTCAACCATCTTGAAGGAAGAGAGAGATTTCCCAAGCCATAACTCAGTGAGGCAAGAGCCTCAGCTTGCTGTGTGGTGTCGTTCACTAAATTTGAAGCTAGGAATTGCATGGAACAGACAGCACTGGCTAACAGCCAACTGAATGTCACTGCCTCTTTTACTTAAGTCATGCCTTTGCCCCCTTGCCATCTTCCTCTTGCAAATCTGGGGAGTTGCTACCCTCCTGTAGTTCTAGATTGCATTTCTGCTTTCATGAATAGCAGTACTAGACAGACTGTTGCATTCTCTTATGTAAATACCACTAAACCGAGGTGGTGCTCGTGTGGTGTGTGTGTGTGTGTGTGTGTGTGTGTGTGTGTGTGGTGTGGTGTGTGTGTGTGTGTGTGTGCATGTTCTGCTTCTGCGCTACTCAACTCTAGCTCATCAGGAACGCTCCTAGATGACACATAAAAGTGACATGTTTTAAGAAGTGTTTTCGGGTTACAGAAGCTCTAGTGCTTGCTTCTGTGAAGAAGTAATTAAAGGTTCAGTACCATCTTTGGTATTCAAAAAGGATGAATGTGGTGTTCCAGTGGGACTGCAGGGTGCGTGTTGCTTACAAATTTCCAAGTGCTTATACCCCACAGTCGTGTTTCTACTGTAATCACTGTTCTAAGCCAAAGTTGACACTGACGCCGTTTTTCCCGGAGTAGGCTCCCTGGAGTACCAGCACTATGGAAACGCTCTGTCAGGAAATGCTTCCGTGAATTGGTGGGAGAGAGATATGTGCTACTGTGTGTTTCAAAATTATTTACTTGGGAACTGCTGTTTCCTCAAAGTATCAGAAGGGATACATTCATCTGCTAAAATGAACATTTGAGAAAAAAAAATGTGTAGGAACAAGAGAGAGATAGACTGCCAACATCTAAATGTTTAGAGATGAAAGAAGTACAGTGTTCTTTATTTAAACATTATAGCATGCATAGATTTCTACCTGCTATAACCAGTTTTAAGGCAAAATTCACAACGCTGTGTCTATACATAGACCCTTTTTCCTAGTGCACACAGTAGGTGTGCATTAGATAAACTGTTATTGAACAAGTAGGTGAAAGAGGGAGTCTGTCTATAGTCGCACGACTATTGCATTGACTGTGTTTCAAAGCAAATCAGCAGGCAATATTAGAACAGACGCTTCCAAGCTACCATGGTAGCTCTGCTTCCTCTCTGTAACTTGTAAATAATAAAATCACATGTGTGTTTCAAAATGTCAGTCTCTGTTGCTGGCTGTGCTGTTGCCTTGGCAACAGAGACTATGACATTACAAACTGCGCTCTCTGCCATGGCTTCTGTGTAAGAGTTACCCTGCAGGGCTCCATAATAAGCTATTATTATGGATCTCTATGAGCCTTACTTTTGAATCTCGATGTGAGTGTGCCTGTGAGGATGAAGTTACCTAATGGCAATTTTCTTCCTTATTCAGGCCTCATATCCCATCTGCTAAATAATTATTTTATTCCTCCTTCATTTGCCTCAATTATGCTCTCAGTAGATGGCTTGTTGTTTATGAAAATATCTGCAAGCGTCCTGATGATTAGGCTTCGGGATTTCACAGATCTCAAGAACTCATTAGACATTGGAGGAACAGACACTCATTCACTTTTATCTTTGCTAAGTAGAAACAAAAGAGAAATGAAAGTAATTGCCCATTATCCTAGTTTTATTAATGAGTGAACACTTTGGTCCCCCAGAAAGACAACACTTTTAAGATCAGAAGCATCATTTGAATTGAAGAGCCTTATGAAAGAGCAGTTATATCATCTTTACTCATTTTATGAAACTGTGGGAAGTTTCTTTGGTTGTAGGTTTTCTTTCACAGACATGGAACTTGAAAGCCTCCTCTCAGGACACCAAGAAAATCAAAGCGAATATAAAATGATGTTTGATTATAGATGAAACCAGTGTTTTACACAACCCAGAATTCTCTCCTGTCACTGGCAGAAAAAAAAAGAAGACATGGCACAGTTGCTACCATGCTACTCTCCAAATTGCACAGAAATTAACCATCACCACCCTCCCCCAGCTTCCCGCCCCACCCCGGTACTCCACCTCTTAGTGTAAAGTTTGACCTCCTTTCTCTTGAGACAGCTGTAATTATTTAAATCTCCTACTTATTTATGTACACATTACTTAAATCATTACCCATCCCTCTGGTGGCTTGAACTTTCTATTACACCCTCTTCTCTGAATTTTTAAACTCTTTAGTGAGATATGAGCCTTTACCTTATCCTTACTCAACATTTCAAAGGAAACTGTTAAACCTGAGTCCTCTGAGCCAGTGTTCACTCTGAGTAAAATTAATATGACCCCCCAAAGAAAACATGGGCACCTTTGTTGTTCTCGATGTACTTTTCTGGGAAGAGTAAGATCTAGAACTTTGTCCCTCTCTCAACAGGGAAACATGCTCCGTAGTTGAGTGCTCATCTTGCACATACAAGGTCTTAGGTTTGACTCGTCCAAGAAACAGGACTGGTGGATTAGCCAAAGTCCAACTCTGTTAAGGTGTATGCCTGTCCTCCTGGCCCTACCATCTTGTGTACGTGTGTATGTGTAAGAGGTCAGGGAGCCGCTGTACTTGTCAATTAATTTATTGCCAAGGAGCCCCGAACAGTGCTTACCTTGTGATCTCTGCCTAATGTTGTCTTAGACAGGAGAGAGTTTGAGTTAAGTGGTAGGATTAGGACATGTAGCCAACTCCAACCCCATTCACACTTCACATCCCATTTCCTCTGCAAAGCCTCCCACTGCAATCTGGCATTACCACCCACAAAGCACCCTAGCCATGCGGGCAAAATTCACAAGTGTCTTTCTCTTTGTCAAAGCCAATGGCATTCGTCAATCATATAATGTTTCCCTATGTCTTGAAAATCTTGACGTAAAAAAAAAAAATGAAGTTTTAAAACTCTTAAAATCTCAAAAAATAGATATTTCATACTTTATTCTTTCTTATTCTAACACTTCTGATAATTTTCTCTTTGAAATTCCTTACAAGTCTTTTCCATTATTTTTTTTTTAAAGTCAACACATTTTCCTAAATTTACTGCTATTTTCTTCTATAGCCCTTTTCCCTGGTCCCTGCATTAAATCTCTTTAATGTTGAAGTTCTCCGATGTTCTCATTCTGTCCTTGGAATTCTATTGTTGTTTCCATTGCTTTTGAGGTTAACCTCCGTGTGCACATAACCTGGTAGTGTTTGGTAGCCTGTGGGTCTTATCAGGTCTCCTTAGACCATCTTAAACACAGATATTTACATTATGGTTCATAATAGTAGCAAGATCACAGTGATAAAGTAGTAATGAAAATAATGTTACAGTTGGGGTCACTACACATGAAGAACTGTGTTACAGGGTCTCGGTGTTAGGAAGGTTAAGTTCTATACAGATAATCTGTGATTTACATGGGCTTATGTCACAAGAAGTCTATGGCAGATTGAAAATGGCATAACTCGAAAGTGCATTTAATATACATATTCTATTTAGATTCACTCTACCTCTTCTCTGCTCTCCATCTCCAGTGTACGTGGGAGAACATAAATGGCTTACCCATATGACCCGGTACTGAACAGAGAGTTGTGACTTACTATTTCTCCCTGCCTTAAGAAGCAGAATTGTACAAAATGTCAGGAACCTTGGAAAGACCAAATTTCTAAAGTCAAAGTATTCCTTCTATTGAATATCTATTACATTTTGTGCCACCCAAAAGTTAAGAATATATAAATAAGAAATAAATAAGCAGATAAATAAATAAATCCTAATTTGAGCAATCATTAAGTCTGGTCTATCGACAAGTTACAGCTCATTAGAGCGCTTTTCTAGTCTTTCCTCCTCCAATATTTTTTGCCATCCTGACTGGCCACAACTTCGTATGGCAATAAGCACCTTGGCAGGTACTTTAGTTACTTTCTCGGCTTTTTTCTATGTGCAGTTCATCACCAAGTCCTAGTGAGTCTACTTCCTTTTGTCTTCCTCCTCATCTCACTTGTTCCATCATGCAATCTTCCCCCAACTTAGGAACTTGTCAAGTGTATCTTGAGACATCTCCTCCTACCAAATGTCTCACACCACAAGTGAGTTAAGGCAAGTGTTTGGCCTACAATCCATCAAGTCCCTCTTATTTTATTTTTATTTTTTATCTATTTGAAAATTTTTAGGCCACAATGAAAACAGAAGCTAGCCTAGCTACTCCCTTTTCTGCTCCATCTCTCTCTCACACACACTCAGTTTCCTGTATTTGTTTTTTTTTAATTAATGAATTTTAAACTGAATGGGAGCTATAAAGACTATTGGCCAATTTTAGTGATTTTGATTTTATACAAGGGAGATATTTTATTTTTCCTTTCTCATTACTTACTTTTAAGTAGTCACAGTGTTTTTTCATTTTGTTTTATTTTAATTAAGAATTAACATGAAACATTTCTAGCTCAAGCATGTGTACTTCTATTGAGTAACAACATATTACAATGTCTTATAGAAATTATAAAAGATAAAGACTGAAGAAATATGGAGAATAAATAATTTGGAGAACCTGGCTAGTAATTTTATGTAAGATGAAGTAATTTGAAGAATTTTAATAATATAGAATAATATTTCTTGGATGATGAGATTTCATGATGACTAACATCAATTGTCAAATGAATATTTGTTTGTAATGAGGATGATTGCCATCTACTTGTCTAGAATGTCAAATATACAGTGCTTAATGTTGGAAAATATTAACTTGACAAGACAGACAACAGGACTCCAAAATTTAAACTCCAAATCATTTATGTGAACGTAGAGACAAACTTGCCCATCACAGCTGAGAAACAGCAGTCACAAGCTTGCAAGCACACAAACTGCTTTTTCTTTCCTTTTTTTCTTTTGTATCTGAAGTTAACACTGTGAAGGTAATGCTCTGTCTCTTGAAGTTCTTGCCCACACGATAGGTGTGTAATCCTTTTGCAGGAATCATGCAAAATGACAATTTCAGTATCAAAACTCAAGGAATGAAGAAAGGTGAGTATTTGGGTCATTTTTATTATTTATTTATTTGCTTACTTACTCTTTTTTTTCACTTGCTATGTAGACCAAGGTTCCCTGAAATGCACAATCCTCCTGCATCTTCCTCCCAAGTGCATAGCAACACATCCATAACTAAATTTAGGAGCCTGACACCTCTCGGAGCGGAGACAACATGAAATAGAGTTCTTATCCGCAGGGACACATGTAAAGAAACATAGCTCTGAGGCTAGCCAGCACTGCTGCTTCCCAGCTTTGGAATGGAAGCTCGTGTCTCCACAGTTTCATCAGCCATGTGTGGGAATATTCAACATATATTTTAATATGTAACAGCACAGAGAGAATCTGGTGTTGGAAATAACTGTGATTAATCTTGCATCATCTGTTTCCTGTTTCTAATTAGATTGCAACCTGTTTTAATTACAGCCAGACATGTGGACTAGCTGCTGAGAGATGGAAGATTGTCCTTTTCCTCTGGCTGTAGTGTGTCAGACACTTAAGTCGTGTGTGTGTGTGTGTGTGTGTGTGTGTGTGTGTGTGTGTGTACACATGTTTAGCTGGTCAAACTGTTAGAGGCCACACCTTTCTCTTAATTTAGAAAGTAATTCATTTTAGGAGCATCAATTGCCCCTTTTTACTTTTGTTTCTTCATGCAGACAGAGGCATTTTATTATGCTTCTTGCATGTTCAGAAGATAATTTGAACTGCTGTCTCATAAAAGTCTTAATACATTATTTGATTTCCATAAAACAAAACAAACTAATTTGTACACTTGATAATATTTATTGGCATACAGATATGGCTGCCATTCTGAGAAATCTGTGACTGGGCAACTTCCAGGTACAAACCACTCTTTCAGATGCCCACGGATAATTGAAAGTAACATGGAAGCCTGTAAGCTTTTATTTGTTTGTGTGGCCTCCTTTACTTTAGGTCAAATTCCTCTCCTACTCTCAAAGACTTGATGATCACTCAAGGACAGCATGTTTAAAGCAGATGGTGCCTAACCTATCGCAATCTCCTTCATGGTGAAGGCAAAACCGTAAAAGTCGTTGTCCTAAACGAGTAGTCACTTTGGACACCAGGACCAGTGGCCTTCCAGGACAGACCACTTCCCAAATGAACACAGTTGTTTGACTAGAGCTACAGTAGATAGCAGGAGTTACAAGCCTAGAGGAAACACGCTGAGTTTCCTTAGGCAGAGAGAGTGATAACTTCCTAGTGGACGGTGATGAAGCAAACTAAGATAATTACATATAACATCATTAGGTGGAACTGGCCTCTGAGGTCCTTGGCCACCCATTGTTGCAGCACCTGAGTACATTTGCAAAGATCTATATTTAAATCCATGTTACTTAGTTGGCTACCTACATTTTTTAAATGGCACCTTTTAAGGTTTTACCTTAAGCATCTAATATCAGTTGTGGTGTTTAATCACTTCTCCATCCTTATCCATAAAAATGTTTCTTTAATCTAATTACAGCTATCTCAAAAATTGTCAGGCTCAATCAATGACAGGAAATTTGCCAAAATACTCAGAGCTCAATATGGTGATATTCCAAGAGAAATCACTTTCAAACTGAACCCTCAGATAAAAAAAAAAATTCCTTTTAGATTCATATCATATGAGACAAGAAAGGTAGACAAAAAAAATCAATGTTTTTGTCAAGATGTGACTGTAACAAAAGACAGCATATGAACAGGATCGAAAGCATAAAATACATTCAATGAAGTTAGAATTGATTTTTCTTCAGCACAGAATCTGTGGCAGACAGATGGACCACGTTTATTGTATGCCTCTGGCACTTAGGCAAAATAATCTTGGATACCCAATTCACTTACACAAATGTAAATAATTTGCTATTGTATAATGAAAATCTGTGGTCACAATCAACAGTCTGACTTTCCTCCTGACTATCATCGATTTACGTCATCAAAAAGTACAAATTCAGCTCTCTCTCTCTCTCTCTCTCTCTCTGTCTCTCTGTCTCTGTCTCTCTCTCTCTCTCTCTCTCTCTCTCTCTCTCTCTCTCTCTCTGTGTGTGTGTGTGTGTGTGTGTGTGTGTGAATACAACCTGGCCATACGCTCTTGTGTGGGACACCTAACTTTAGTATGTACTTTCAGATTTTCTATTATTCTTTTAGCATAACACTCAGATGAAGGTCTCCAAACTTGGTGTTTATGGGAGCAATATTTATTAAGGCAAATAGGAACAATAATGCCCAATACCTAAATAAAATTGGGAAATTATATTAAACAAAGATATTATATATTTCCTCCACCCTGCCAGGATATGACTCAGTGATAGAATTTCTATCTAATAAGATGTACAAGAGCCTGGGCTTGCTCCTTGGCAACCCTTCACCCCAAATGAAGATGTTGCAAAACCTTTGATGCGCATTAAGATACTATTTCACACTAAAGCTGTTCACAGCAGACATATTGTGTCCTGTTTCTTTGCAGATGCTATCAAACCCTGGTTTCAATGAAAATGTCCAGTGCAGGTTGATTGATAACCTCTGGCATCATAAATGTTGAGATCCAAGGGCTGGTTAATCAGGTCATATCCTCTGTCATGGCCCTTGAAATTCTTCTATTCAAGATAGATGAGGCATAACCAAACTAAATTATTCACCCTGAGCCCTTTCATGTTTATAGTATGAAAGATAAAAAAATCTATACTGAATGATACTAAGTAGGAAACCCTCCATAAATGAAACTGAGAGACCATGATCTCCAAACAAGATAAGTAAGAGTGAGAAGAACATCCCAATAGAGAGAGGCCTCTTGAGCTGGACTTCTCACAGCGAGTCTGTCTCTACATGCCTTGTGATAGAGGACCTTGATCCCCACCAGCTCTTTGCCTTCAGTTCTGTGAGGAAAATGTGTGGTGAGACAGGAAGTTGTTAGCAACCTCTCTTGGTCACCGGTGATGACACATAGACTCATTCATGAATACTGTAACTGCTCTATGGTGTGAGTCTCACTTAAGCTTTGACGTATAGACATCCCATAATGTTCATCTCTTTATATACTTTGTATTTCCAGACAAATGAAAAACTAAGACATGAAAGGCAATTATACAAATGAATATGCTTTCAGTAAAACAGCAAAGAATGTCTGTAGGCTTGAGGCATCATGTAACGCTGCCCGTACAAGCATGCTTGCTGGTGTGCAATGTTCAAACTTGCAGTAGACTGACAGGAAAAATAATTATTGTGACTCACATGTATAAGAAGATGTACATGGGAACAAGGGGCCTGCCATGTAGGACTTCATTTTTAATAAAATCTCCTAAAGAGATAAAAGAACACGGCAGTGAACAATAAACTCGGTCTTTATTTAGCTAGGTAGGTCACAAGAAATGCTTTCTATGGAGTGTTTTTCTTAGAAAACAGTTTCTTAGAGCAGATTAAGAGCGCAGTTGACTCATTTTAGAGTCAAAAAGGCTACAGATTGGAAACAGCCTCTGCCATCTTCTAGTTAATGACCGTGGGAAAGTTCATTAATCTTCCTCAGCCTTGGTTTCTTCATTTATAGGAGGACAATAATGCCTCAAATTCTTTCAATGTGTCCATCACCTAGAAACAATGTTGGCTTATCAGATGCATTTTACAAACTAGCTTTCTTCTAGGCTAAAATAAAATCAAAACAAATAAGTCAAAGAAGAACAGCAGAGATAAGAATTAGCAATCTTGTGAGTGGCAAATTCTTTTAAGCAAAGTGATAACACAGTGTGCTGTATGTCATTGCAATTAATGGACACCTTTGAACAAAACGCCGACTCTCTTTCAGGTGCTCACGGGATAATAAAGAGTAACACGGTAGCCTGTAAGCTTTTATTTGTGTCTGCCTCCTTTACTTTGAATCTCTCCTACTATCTAAGGCTTGATGATCACTCAAGGACTGCATGTCTAAAACAGGTGATGCCTAACCTATCGCATTCTCCTTCATGGTGAAGGCAAAAAGGTAAAAGTCGTCCTAAACGAGTAGTCACTTTGGACTCTAGGACCAGGGGCCTTCCAGGACCGACCACTCCCTAGATGAACACAGTTGTTTGACTAGAGCTACAGTGGATAGCAGGAGTTATCAGTTTAGAGGAAACATGCTGAGTTTCCTTAGGCAGCGAAAGTGATAACTTCCTAGTGGATAGTGATCAAGCAGACAATACTTACCAGGATCCCGAAGAAGGCATATCTCTTGCCTTCTCCTGAGTCTTCCTTTGTTTAAACCCAAAGCTCACATCAGTGCCCACGAGGTAGACTCAGGGTTTTCTGGACCCTTTTATTCATTTGTCTTCCAATGTGCACATTGAATAAATCTTTCTCTGCCTTTCACCAATACTCCTCTTTAATTGGCTTATTGAAAGAGATGGTTGGGCATATTCTGTTGGGGTTCCCAGACTAGGGTTCTGTACCCTGAAACTCAGTTACAATGTCACAAGTCATCTTTAAGAAGTAAAGTATTTATATAACTTGAAATGGGTGATATCACAATGAGATTTAACATTAACAAAAAATAAAACTTACCATCCTAGCTGGTGAAAGTAAAGCCTGATTTGGGCTTCTAGAAGCCTGTGAATACTAGCATCACCATCTTCAAAGTAGCATTTTCGTAATTTTAGGTTTTATTAGTTAAACACAAGCCTCAGAATTTGGGTCCAAAGAAGACTAGGTACTGATAAAGCAAAATTGAAAATTATGATCAAAATGATAAAATCAAATGCCTTGTACTTTTAAAAATGTCAATGTCAATTGTTCTTGGAAATATAACTTAAGTAGAGAAGAGGCCTCAGGCCAGTTTCAGCCTAGACTGTTCTTTGAGTGTGGCCCAGAGCTCATTATTCTGACAGACTCAACATTAAAATTTTTGAAATCTAATAGTAGAGACCAACACATTAAAGGAGAATTACAACCAGACTGTAGAAAAGCAGCTGTAGCTCTCTGAGAAGCCACTGCCTCAAGTCACCATGACCCTGAAGAGGGAATTTAAGTACACAGCCACAGAAAGCCACAAGCCTCCTGCCACATCTAGGAATATGATGCCTCTTGGAGTCTACCTTTCAAGATCATGGTCTCCCACCGCAATCTCCAATCCAGAGCTACAATAGGAAAAGGAGTTGGAGAATCTTTGGGAGAGTGTGATGACGACATCAAATCAGTAAAAGACTCACATGGTTACACAGAGTGATGAGGTGCCCTGGATCCCCCTAGAGGGCAGTGAGTTTGTCAGAGAGCAGTGAAAGATGTTTGCCCCTTAAAACTGCTTTTAGCATTTCTTCTGAAGAACTCAGTCGGCAATGGTTGAAATAAAGTGACTGAGGTGACTAAATCGAGAAAGGAAATGGAGCATTTATGAGGTACCGCTGGGCAACAGGCATTAAACACTTTAGATATTATTTCACTTACTTTCTAAATAAAGATGTTTTTAAACAGGGAAAGCAACTTCATTTTAAAAGTGAAATAAAAGTCTTTTGAATAATGCAATGACATGAACTTCAGTATAGGTTTATACACAATACAACTTCCACTACCATGCATTGTATCCTGTGGAGGGCACTGACATTTCATTTTGACATCACTTTCAGTAAAGCATGTGATATTGACTCAGCTATAATTGACATGTATCTATGCCAATTCAATGCAATTTTTGGCCTGTATACATATGAATGACTGGGGAAAATCAAAATTTTAAACAATCTCTCTGGGTAATTCATATTTGCGTTGTGGATTATGAAACTTTTACTTAAACATTTCCTTGATCATTAGGATGATTCAAGAAGCAGCCAAGGGCCAAGTAGCTGATTTTATGGCAGCAAACAAAGTGGAATAGATTAAAACTCCGAGTTTGGAAAGTCCTGGAAAACACAAAATTATCAGTGTTTCTAATGTGCACCATCTTTATCAATATTTTTGCTTTGACTACTCGTATTCTTGGGACTCGGTAGCATCAGATTTCTTCAAAACAAAAGAACTTTCAAATAGAAAGATATAAATATTTCTTTCTTTACAAAAAAAAAAAATCAACATGGTTATCCAAGGTCCTCACTTATTCCTGAGATTAAGAGCTGTCTGAACGGCTTTATCCTCAGCCACTTGTACATAGTCAGAACACAGTCATGGTAGCAAAGCCCATCTGGGGCATACATTTGAGCTTACTTCAGTTTCTTACATAATGGCTTAATACATTGAGCACTCAGCGACCTTGGCAGGCACAACGGTGCCTTGAAAGTAGTTATAATCATCGCTCAAGAACTCCTAGTACATCCTGTGCTGTTAGTCCCAAGTTCTAAATAAAATAGAAAGATCTTAATTGGGGACGTGTCCCTTTTTGACAGAGAGATCTTTGCAGACTGAAGTTTATGTTCTTGATGCAAACATCAACATAAGAAAAATCTTACCAAAAATAGTTGTAAAGCTCCAAGTCTCACATTTCGTGAATTTAAGCGAGAAGCAAATGGCTAATTAAGCCATTCTTTGTTGAGACCAAGAATTGTACTTCTGATTTTTCTGTTTGATAGTCAAGTCATAGACTACAAGGCAAGATAAAACAAAGTAAAACTAGCTGATAGGATGAAGGCTTCTCAGAATGCAAGCACAAGCTATTTAAATGTGATAACATAGGAGAAATTGGTTAATTTTATTTATTTTAAAATTTCATGGAGACAGTATAACTTAAAGGAAGATAATATAAACATTTCAAATTATGGAGAAAAAACAAACAAGAACAACAGCAAAAACTCATTACCTGAAGCTTTGCTATAGTGGTCAAGTATCCTTGGTATTTGGAATTGTGCTCATCAATATCATGTTTACCAGTCTCTGAGGGATCTGCTTTTTGATCCTTTACACTCAGAGTGTGTCTATGACCTTGTAGTTTTTTGGCTTTCTGGTGTACTTATTTCATCTACCATTTGATAGTCTTGATTGTTATCTAGAATGTACTTTACCATGGATGCCCTTATGGTTTCTCTAACCAGACCAGTGACCTTGCCTACTGTAGTTAAGAGACAGTCTCCAACTATAACAGACATCAGCTTACAATTTAGTATCAACTGCTAAAGAAGTTTAGAAAGCACACCTTTCTCTAGACCTTTAATGTCTTTGTGTTTAAAGTCGACTTTTTGATATTTTTCTCCTAATGTTACATTGAAAATGAAATAACACATGAACACATCCAGAGTCTGCATACACAGAACATCTATCAAAAGATAAGTGCCATAGATCTGAAGGTAGATTCATTTGATTAATATTGTTTGCAGGATTTTAACATACACAGACGTTTTAACATTTTCTCTTCATGTTATTGTTCACCTGCTCTTCCTAAACAAACATGATAATATAGAATTAAGTAAATTTCTTTTAAATCTCTTTGGTAAGAGTTATATACATAATTTTAGAAGGCTCATTGCCTTTAACAAGCTGGGTACAGTAACATATATGCAATAAATTATTATTGAAGTGAAGAGGGACTTAAGAACAATTTTGATGGTCATTGTCAGGCTGCCTGCTACATGCTACACTTCATGGAATATGTTTCCTGAATTAATGACTTTGAATACCAGGTGGACAGTCACAGACATCTTAATAAAGAGAAAGCAAGCAGAGGGAAATGAGGGCTTTTATCGTAAAAACCTAAATTTCACCAGAGTCAGTTTAAATCCTCCCTATTCTTTCTTAATCCTGGCACTTGGAGTTATAGCATCAGTATCCATGCTAATGACGGTGGCAGGGGAACTCTGGGCCACTCACTAATAACTGCTGCTGGGTTGCAGGCTCCAATGACCACTGTTGACTGAGGTTTTTGTTCTCAGAAAGTAGAAAGGACATTTTCTGTGCTATTTATATTATTTTATAAATCTTATTCTTTATAACATATAAATCTACTTCATTGAATCCTGATTTTGCTTATAATTTTACTTTCTCCATTATAAAAGGAACATTGAATGGCTGTATTATTCCCCAATTTCTGTCTTTTAAAAACACTTTTTTTCTCTTTAGTTGTACTTTATTTTAAAGCTTAAATTTTTGTTTATTTTTATGCTATTTGTATTTGCTCATGTTTTTCTCAATTGATCTATTCATCTTTGCTTTTATGCATGCAGCTCTTTCTAAGTGATTTCTTTCTTGTTGTCGTATATCCTTTAGTAGTTTTTCCAATAACTGTGTGTGAATAGTAAAATCTCTCAATCATAATGCACTTGAAAACAGCTTTTGTTTATGCTCCTCTTGAATAATAGGTCTAAAGCCCATAATCTGCTCTCTGAAGTGTTTTGATTCTGAGTCGTAAAATTGCCTGTTTTTCTGTAAGACACAATAAAAAGTAAAATTGCCTTTAGGCTCTAATACAAATTAACAACAATCAGAAAGCATATATTTGTACCTTATTACTTGATTCAAGATGAATATAAAGTCTAGAAAAGAGTCCCTATTCAGTTGTGTTATACACAAACTCCCAAGTAGAAGTGCAGTGACCTTGCCTTGCTGTACTGTATTCTCATAGTGGTAGATTAGCAGATCCGCTTGTTCTTAGATAAAGGAAGCATTTTGACATGATATGTTATCAGGACCATCCTAACCTATGCTTGTATGCCCCAGTGGTTACTGGCACACCCAACCTCTTGTTTTCTCATTTAACGTATAGTTGTATTTTCGTGCCAACACATAAATATGAAGCTCACATAATTGTATAGTGTTTACTGCTCAAAATTCTTCTGGGAACAAAATAGAAAATACCTATGTATACAACTGCAGTGATCGAATTTACTAAAACCCATGCCAAAGTGTCTCCAGCCCCCTCAAGTGAAGCTAATGCCACTTGCTTTATCCACTCTGCGTCTAAACTTGCAGCACTGGAACACGTATCTTAACACAATAAACTGCTTTTGGCTTTCAGTGTTCACTCCACACATTTGTGCCCAGAGCCTCCTTCTCTCTTCTCCCATTGGTGTTTGAACATTAGTTTCTTCACTGTGTCATTTTCCCGATAATTAGTTTCTGTGTGGACTGTGTTCACAGGTCCTCTGCCAAGGAATGAAGTAAATCTTCCTTCATAACCATAGTTTCTCGCCTAATACAGGGAACGTTGGAAGCTAGAATTTTCTTGATTTCACCTCCAAACCTGCTCTATGATATTTTAAATTTTTTAAAAGATATTTCCATCTGGGTGCCATTTAATCTCCAAAGTTCAATACTCTGTAAATTAAATTCATCATATTTCCTCTAAAATACTTTCCCTTCCTTCTGTCAAATCTGCTCACCTCTCCCATATCTCAGATTTATTTTCAACTATCCAGACAGGTAAAAACAAATTTTTGACTTCCTTACTGCTTCTTCAAGTTTTTGGATATATCATAATGTCCATACTTTATGATTCCTAGGCAACTTTTTTTTAAAGGGAATGAATACAGTAGAAGAGATCTAAATGTCTGCTTTACAGAATCAGAATCTTGATTTGTGTGAGAGCCACAATTTTCTGCAGACTTCGAAAAGTTTTCTAAGAAATATAAATAACGCAGTGTAAATCTCAACCTTGAAGGTGTTGTGTTTTTTCAGGGACTCTAGATTGTGTTGTTTAACTCCTTCCTGGTCAAGGTGTGGGTCTGCCTGTGTTTCACCAGCTTTTTCTGGGCGTCTGCTTGCTGTTCTAGGGTCTGCTCTGGGTACTTCACTGTGTCCAGCTATCATGGGACAGCTGTCTTCTATGAGCTCTCTCTCTCAGTATTTGCTTTTCCTTCACGGACTTGACAGTCTGAAGAGCACAGCTTACTCTGGGTTTGTTTAATACTTTTGAGTACCCTGGAGTACTAACTATTTCTCTGAAAGAACATCTTTGTCTGGTTCATGTGAAGTCTGCTCGACCTGGAAAATCACTGTTTCTCCATTTCCATATTTTGTAACAAATGCACTTTTATGCTTAAAAAAATCTTAAGAATTCTAACAAACTCTGTTTGTTTGCATCTCTGTTTTATAATTCTCTAACACATAGCACTTTATTCTGTGGAAGAGGATAAACAAACATTTGCATCTCTTCCTAGAACCTATCATAATCCAAAGCCAACTTTGTAGCAAATATTTGCTTGATTTCAAAATAGAAGCAACTGGGCACTGACAGCCTCACACAGAATATTACAGCAATACACCAAAAGTTGTCACACCTTTGAGCTGTTCTTCCCCTCAGTCCATTTCCTAGAATTCATGTAAGCTTACTTACAGAAATGGCCTCTCTGTTGAAGGCTGTGTAGGTCCAACACCGATAATTATCTTCCCTAACTGGACTGGTACGGAGGCGCAAGGAATAATCAGACACAATTTACATGGTCATCATGGAAGGGCATCTCAGGGTCTTTTCTCCTGACAATCTCCTGAAGATCTCCTGAAGATCTCTCTCGTTTATTATTCAAACAGTTTATATACCATCACATCAATTGACCGGGAACATACATTAGGCTATTAGGTAACCAGGTGAATGGCCTTCTGTCATGTCCACATCTGTATGCTAACTGTCAGTAGGCCTGAATTAGCATCTCTATAAGACATCCTCCAAATTACAAAAGAAATAAGCACCAAACCTCCTGACCCTTAAGTCATCAGCTTCAGCCAACACCTCTCCTCAGGTACACTTATAACAATAGAGAAGGAGGAGCAGCACATCCTTGCTACTGTTTAGCAGAAACAGCTTGTCTGCAGAGCTATGTGATCACCTCAGACCAGGCCTATGGCTTTTGTGCCACACAGAAATATGGGCCTACACCTCTCTAATGTTAATCAATCAAATAAGCAATCATAATTGCCATCTATTTTGATATAGAGAATAATATCCAATGCCTTTATGTAAAGCTCTTTAGAATTTTCAAGAAAACATGCAATATATTTAAAATAGGAAAAATATATTCTGATTTATTTTAGTCAAAAATACTAGTGTTGGGCGACAGGAGCCATGTGACTTCTTTGGGGAATAAGGCCTGAAAATAGCATGAGTGGCTCTCCTTATGGCAAGACCCCAGAGACCCTGACCTACTTAGCAAAGACCTGTGGGCACTTTGTTGCATAATTCTGGGCATGACCCCAGGAGTTTATGTGCTACCTGCTCTCCTGGCTTTCACTATGCTAACATACTGCTGGTCTGAATGAGTCACAGTAGGTCATGAAGTTTAGTATTACGTATTTGCAAAACTGTTCTTGAATGATTTTAACACTAGAGTCTTTGAGAAATATTATTAAATAGATAGAATCAATAGTTAATGGGAACAGTCTAAGTGCAGAGATTGAAGCAGAATCATAGAAGTCCACAGTTCCCTGAATTCAAATAACTGTGCCAATACTTCACGAAGTTAAAGGAGATAGACATAAGAACAAGGGATAAACATTGCCAAATATTAAGAGTAAATTTCCAAGTCATTTTGCCTATAGAATAGAAAAACTTGGTATATCCCCAGAACAGATAGACTGGTACAAAATACAGAATGGATTTGTCCAGCTTTTGTTGGTAAGTTGATCGTAAGAACTCAGACTCTACCAGGTATAAATATTGCATAAATACAAGATACAAAACTGTCTTTTGCACTGCATGATGCTGTAACTGCATATGCTGCTCACTAGGCACACTGTTGAGACTGTATAAATAGAGACAGCCCAAGCTATCGGGAGGAGGGGGCATTTGTTTGAATGACAACAGGTGGTCACAACTTTTATGATGCTGACTTCACACATCTATCCCAGGTCATCAAACTTGTCTGGAGCAAGACTTCTAGCAGTTGGGACCTTGTGAGGTTTCCCATGTCTATGTTATTGCGTTTATGATGTTGTCATGTATTGATGCTTGGGTCTTGTTTACATAGCCATATTGAGACTAACAGGTGTAGATTCCCTGACATTTCTATGAGACACCATCTCACAACAGACATCCTGTACCTCTGGAATTTTGCAATCTTTCTTCCTCCCTTTTGGTAGTGTTCTCTAAGCCTTAGGTGCAGGAGTTCTACTGATGATGCATCAGTTGAATTTGGTCTGAAATCATGGACTTGCAAGTAACATATATTGACAGAATAGGCTGCATTTATATATGTAAGAATATATCAAGATATAGTAAGAGTTAAAAAACAGAGGCCATGAATTTGAGATAGAGTAAGTTTGTGTTGTACCTAGGCAGAGTTGAAAGTAGGATGGGGAAATGATGCAATTGTATTTTAATTTTAAAATTTAAAAAATATTAGTATAAAAGATAATTCTGAAGCATTACTAAGACTTCACATTGCTGATAGAAACATTTATAAATAATGATCACTATCTGTGAAACATGTTTGTCGTGGTTTGAAGGAGAATGCTCCCATAGGCCCATATGCTTACAAGCTGAGTTCCCAGAGATGAACAGTTTAAAAATGATTAGAAGATGGGGTCTTTTTGGAGGGAGTGTGTCAGTGGGGGTGGGCTCTGAGGTTTTTAAAGACCATGCCAGGCCTAGTATGTATGTATGTATGTATGTATGTATCTATCTATCTATCTATCTATCTATCTATCTATCTATCTATCAGCTATCTATCATCTATCTATCTATCTATCTATCAGCTATCTATCATCTATCTATCTATCTATCTATCTATCTATCTATCTATCTATCTCTTTCTGCCTACTGCCTTTGGATCAGAACACAAACGTCTCAGCTCTTTCTCCAGCACCACACCTGTCTGCTTGCTGCCATACTTCCCACATGAAAATGGACGAAGCCTTTTGAAACTGTAAGCAAGCCTCTAATTAATGCTTTCTTTCAGAAGAGCTGTCTTAATCTTGTATCCTCACAGCAACAGAACAGAGGCTAAGACAATATTTAAAGTTGAAATGTTTATTGTGTCGCCTCTTCACCCTCAGTGTTAACTCAAGGTTTCCAATTACCTTCAGTTGTGTTCAAGCAAGTTGCTTTCTCAGTTGCTACAGCAGAATAGGATGTTTGTAAAGAAGACTTATACTTAACAGAAATAAGGTAAAATAATGGAAATTTATGCTCACAGTTACAGTCTTGTCACATTCTGACACATTTCTCAAAACACTGTACAGATACGACTTCTTGTTTCTGTAGAATATCTGTGTGATTGCTGGACATTAAATCGTTGCCTGGAGGGAGTGTTACTCGCACAGAAGAGATGTCAGCTTGGTGCTAAGTGGCATTTGCTGCTGGGGCTTTTTTCTGTATGGTGGAATGAGGGATGGGCAAGAGCCTGGGGCATTTGAATACAGTTGATGGCTGTTTGGGGAGGACTAGGGGATGTGGTAGTGCTGGAGGATGTACATCATTGGAAGCAAATTATGTGGTTTCCAAAGACTTGTACCATTTCTAGTGGGTTGTCTGTCTTTCTGTTTAGGTCTCTATCTCCATCTGTCTGCCCCCCTCCACCATGCATGTGTGTGTTTATGAGATACTCATCTGTACTGACAATACTTATTCACTGCAGCAGCTAGTGGCTGAGATGGCAGCACTGATCTATGCTCATCTTTAGCTGGGATTCTCCTTACAAGTAGGGAGAGGCTGAAGAGAGTGGGAGCCAAGTTTGTCTGATGCCAAAGCCAGGTTTTCTTAACTTTACTATTATAATCTCAGCTCCAAATGGATCGTACAAACCACCCAGACCTCTGTCAAATCTCTGAAAAACTAATTATTTCTTCCTAAATGCACACGATCTTCCCAACAATAAAAATTGCAATAAATGATTAAAATGCAGTTGTCAAACCCTTGATATCATATATATGGGTATACTTTAATGTAACCTCCAGCAACTGAATCATCAAATAGCATCAAATGAAAAGGTGTACCTTATAATAGATTTGTCTTTTGTAATATTGTCTCTTTAATAGGGACAAAACCAGTTCCCTGCTGTACACTGAGCGGCCACATGGTGTCAGGAGCTGCATGCTGCTCCTAACAGAGGGACCAGTTCTGAGTACAGAAAGGTAACAAAAATGCTTTTAAAGGCTTGTTTTGTGAATTTTCTCCAACTTTGATGTTTTCTCTATTGGCTATTTTAGTATGGCTTCAAAAATCGGGTTAAAAGCTTCCATCACTAGAGCTGCTCCCCTATATTTAGTGTTAAGATTGTTGATAAATCACTGTAACTTGTTAATTTAAGCTTTGCGACAATCTCTTCCAGCTGTTCAGCTAAACTATATCCTCTCAAGATGCCTGGCACATAACTCCACCATTATAGAGTTGGTCTGTGAGGAACAGAGTATGGTAGAAAAAGGAGTGAGATAGACCTGGGTTCCAATCCCTGCTGGGCTACTTCTTGTTTGTAATATCCTATGTAAAAGACCTACTCCATCTAAGCCCTGGCATCTCAGAGGGACACAGCTTTGTGGTACAACAGAAAAAAGGGAAAATGTATGTTAGCTTAAGGCATTGAATATGGTCAAAGTATACTATAAATGTATGGAACAATATTTCACACAACTAATAGACATTAAGATGGAAAAATATACAGAAAAAATAGGTAGGAAAGAAGGGAGGAGGGAAGAAGAAAGAAAGGGAGAAATTCTAATTCATCACCACAGTTCCATCTTGGTCACCACTGTCTCAGTTCCCTTTCCTGACCCACTTGGAGACTGGCGCATCTAACTCTCTAAAACCCTGTACCTTTAGCCTCCAAGTTTCTGATATGAATCGTATGTGGGTTTTGTTTGTTTATCTTTATTTTATGATTTGTTTTGTCCTATATCATCAGTTTCCAAGTGAAGCCTACCTAATAAAACCGACATTCTCCTTAGCACATAATCTCTTGGTAAGCATCCTTTATTAGCCCTCAGGCTCTGCCCATGTGGGTACCACAAATTTTCCTGAAAGTTCAGAATCATGATTCACTTAACACTTATTAGAGGCCATGGTTAAGAGTTCAGTGAAAGTTCAAAATTTTAGAATGTGAAAGTTCTCAGTTTATCCTTGTAATTATCAACAAACAGTTTGGACAGTATCCATGTAGCTTAATCTCTTTCCTACTCTCAGAAGCAAGGAGCGGGAGAAGGAAAGGGGGAGAGGGAGAAGGAGAGAGAGAGAGGGAGAAGAAGAGAGGGAGAAAGGGAGAGAGAGAGAGAGAGAGAAGGAGGGAAAGAGAGAGAAGGAGGGAGAGAGAGAGAAAGGGATGGAGAGAGAAAGCACTTTGCTCATGTTCACTTCCATTATCCACTTTAACCATTTTTCTCTTCTGCTGAACCATATCTTTACACCAAAGCCCCTTTCCACTTTTTTTTTTGAAGAGAAAGGTGAGACCTTTGCTTAGAATAGAAACTCTACCGTCCACACCCTGTTTATTACACATATTAACAGCAGGATAAAGTATCTGACCTCTGACCCCAGAATTCCTTTTCATCATATTTGCACCAAATGTACGCTAATGGTAAGAGTCCGAACCAGCTGGCTGCCTTTGGACTGTCTGAAATAGCAGTGTGGTTTTGCTTACATTTTTGAATTACAGCTCTGAGGAGGTCATGATCCCACTAGACAAACAGACTTATGTACGTTGTATCAGTAAAGCATTAAACTCTTCTTATTAGGATTATTCCTTTAAATTAAGAAAACACCAACTGAATACGCATTCTTACTTTTTCAAAAATGTGTAGGGTTTTTTTTTCTAGAAGTTTAATCATAGACAGGAATGACCCTAGTTTGTCTTTACTATATGAAGAATTTTAGGCATCTTTCAGTTACTTCATGTTTAGCAAATGAATGCATCTACTGGGGAGTAAATGAGGGGGAAAGTGGTCATGCTAGTTAGAACTTTTTGATGTCTGAACAAAAATAAGATAGCCTGAAAGGTTCACATCAGGCAGCACTGCAGGAATGATAGAAAATGGGAGATGCAGATCTCAGTCATATCCACCAAGGAAGGTTGGCTATCTGACAGACATGTTACCCTAAAACAGCATAAGAGATCTTCCATGGTTCTAGCCAGGTAACATCAAATCCGAAGATGGTCTTGCAGTTATATGTGCTACACAGTACCTAAAGAACAAAACATGTGCTTATAAATTATAATCTAAGATTTTCAAGAGTGGTATAAAGCAGAGGTAAGCTTCTCCACTCTCATGTGGAAGAAAAGAGATGGCTCCAAATGTGTGTGGTCCTCTGTGTCTGTTACTGTCTCCACAAACCGGGCCAAAACCCACACAGGATCCAAACTTCTTGTCAAACAAACAGCTTGAGAAGAACCTCACATCTTGGTCTGAGAAAGCCCCAGAAGACTCAGGAGGATCCAGGAATTGGTTGAAGCTGCAGCTCAGGTCATGCGGAAGCCACAACAGAACCAAAGAAGATGCCCTGCTGTGCATGCCAGGAGGAGTCATCACAGGAACTAACTTGTGGTCCAGAGTTTCCGAAATATTCTTTCTTTTTATCACAGATGCTGAATACAAAGCAAAGGAAAGAATTCCCACCTGAAGACAGGTTTCATGGTAATGGAGACTATCCTAATTCCCAGCTGAAGACAGGTTTCATGGTTATGGATACGCTATCAGAATTCCCAACTGAAGACAGGTTTCATGGTCATGGAAGACTCTATCAGAATTCCCAACTGAAGACAGGTTTCACAGCTCTAGCAACTATCTCCCTTCTCTTTAATACAAGACCATGAAGCCATAAGTGAAAACCCTTAAAAGGACTGCATCTAAATAAGGGCACAGGTACTGACCATCCTGGCTGATCACCACAGTCTTTCATTAAAGCCTTCAGTTCTAATGTCTGGTTCTGGATCTGAAGGCTTATCTCAGGTTCAGAGTCCAAAACTTATTTGCATTAAAGGGCAATGACATAGTTTATATAAATAAAATTAATTTATTTAAAGTTTTGGTTAGAATTAAAGACACAGTCCTTTCCAGTCTGTCTCATTGCATAGGAGTGTTGTGGCTTACAGAAAAGATGGAACAGGATCCACAAAACATCGTGTGTACCTTTCACATAAGCCCCCGTTATTGAAACTCAGAAACACCTTTCTTCTGCCACCAGAATCCAGGGATTTGGGGGCATTTTGCTCTTTGCATAATTCCCTGTAGAGAATCCATGAGATTGGGAGATGGCACAGAAGTTAATCGTAAGTTTTATTTTCCCACACCTTGGATCCCAGCATCTGCTTCTAGCTGCTCACAACAACCTGTAACTCCAGCTCCATAGGATCTGATTCCCTCAGCTCACTTGTGGGTACCCACATGTACAAAGTCACACACAAAAACACATATAACATGTAAGAATACATTTTTTAAATTAAAAATATGATTTTTACTCTCTAGGACCTCCCCAGTGGGCCCTTCCCCAACTCCCTTGGCTTTTCTAGCCAGCCAGCAGGGAGTTTCCTGCGGCTAGGCTACCTCCCAACCCCCCTAAGCAATAGAGGAGAGGGTGCCTGAACTGGACTTGCCCTGTAGTCAGACTGATGATTATCCTAAATATCACCATAGAACCTTCATCCAACAACAGATGGAAACAGAGGTAGAGACCCACATCGAAGCACTGGACTGAGCTCCCAAGGTCCAGTTGAAGAGTAGAAGGAATGAGAATATGAGCAAAGAGGTCAAGACCATGAAGAGTTCATCCACTGAAACAGTTTACCTGAGCTAATGGGAGCTCCCCAACTCTAGCTGGACTAGGAAGGAAGAAGCATAGGACCAAATTAGTCCCTCTGAATGTGGCTGACAGTTGTATGGCTGTGGCAGACAGAGAGGCCACTGGCAGTGGCACTGGGATCTATCTCTACTGCATGTACTGGCGTTTTGGGACCCATTCTCTTTGGATGCATACCTTGCTCAGCCTAGATGTATAGTAGGGAGGCCCTTGGACTTCCCACAGAGCAAAGTGTCTTACCCTCTCTTAGGATTAGAGGGGGTGGGGTGGGAGGGACTATGGAGGGAATGGGAGGAAAGGAGGGAGTGGGAATTTGGATTGTTTTTTTTTTAAAAAAAATTTAATAAAAAATTTAAAAAACAAACACAAAAAATGTGATTTTTAAATATACTGAAATCTAGGATTCTGTTTTAGGTAGTTTAGCTTCAATAAAATATAAATACTTCAGCAATTTGCTTTGTAATTACAAGAGTGTAATGCTTACTTCATTGGTTATTTCCTTAAATACAGATGTATTTTGTATTTCATACTGAAGATGACTTTTACATTGTATTTCTCCATTATATTACTCTTAACCTTAATGCACTGTAAATATTTCTGTTTCTTGGTGGATTATGTAGAAATGTAAAAATGATGGACAGATCATTGTTTTCAACATCCTCTTAACCCGGACAATTGAAATTCTTAAGTCCAACTGCATCAGTAGTATTTGCATTGTCTTTCATCTATGTCTGGTCTTCATTGCCTAGAAAAAATAAGAATATCATGTGAATTCATAAAACTATCTTTCTGTATTTTTGATCTAAGATGCTGGCTATATTTTAAAAATCAAATTGTGGGTGCCAATCATTTAATTTCAACAAATGCTTGATGAATGTCTTTCCAGATACAGTTAGGATGGCATCCATCCAGTTTTAAACCCATCACTCTGGCCATTCCTAGTAGGAAAAAAAAAAAAGAATAACAGCTTGATGGATAAGCTCTTTTACAAATGAGTTTAAGCTTGGATTTAATTCTTAGGGACATTTAAATCTCCATCACAAAGATTAGCCTTTACAATAATAACAGTAATAAGGAAAAAGACCTTTACTTTAAAAATGTCTAACCTTTCTCACATATGTGCTGTGTCCATTTGTTATGAATTCCTAACTCTTTTAATTGGACATTAAAAAGGTTTTAACCTCACAGTATCCAAAAGAAATAATGAAGCAATGATGACAATCAAGGCAATTATAAACCAACAAGGTTGCTTCAGTCATCAGGGCTAGGAATGTTAATTTTTAAATTATTTCATTTTTTAAAATTTACTTATTATTTATATGTATGAGTGTTTATCCTGCATCTATGTATGTGTAACATGTGCAAACCTGGTGCTCATGGAGGTTGGGAGAAAGCATCAGGACTGGAGTCACAGATGGTTGTGGCATGGGTGCTGGGAATTAAACCCAAGAACTCAGTAAGACGATCAAGAACTTTTAACTTCTGAGTCAACTCTTCAGTCCCTGAAAACTTATTTTTAATAGGATATTTGCTTATTTATTGACAACTTCATACATATACATGATATATATTGTATTTTGATCATATCTACCCCTTCAGCCTCCCTCTAGAACCGCCAGACATGGCCTCCTCCCATTTTCATGTCTTCATATGTGTGTTTGTAAACATATATTGTACACGTAATATATATATATATGATATATATAAACATACACACATATATATCAGACTTGGTGCCCTGTAAAGTCTATACACCAAGTCAAATTAGTACTGTCCGTATGTGAATGGGTGTGGGGTCACTTTCACTTTGACGTTTACTTCCCCAGAAGCCATTAAACTTCCAAAAGCTCATCAGTTAGAGGTGGTGCCTCATGATCTCTTCCCACATCTCTGCTGGAAGTTTGACTCACTTCCTCTCATGTTAGTCCCGTTCAGGTGACCGCATCCACTGAGTTCATGCATGAAACAGTCAGCTATGTCCAGAGACCTGCCTTCCCCAGCACCCCTACCTGCTCTGGCATTTAGATTCTTCTGTTCTCTCGTTTACATTGCTCCCTAAGCCTGGTGGGGGTGGCATTTGGGCAACCAATTGTTTTCTGATTGGAAAATAAGAAAAATTCTGAAAAAATCTGGTCAAAAGCCATAGCTAGGGATGTGACAGGCCTTGAGGGGTAATCTACTATTGTTTGGCTAAATGCGCATGCTGTCAACTGCCTTCTAGATAGCTGTGTTTTTATCTATAGATTGGTGACATTTCAGTCTTGGTCAGAGAAGCTTCTTTTGGTAGTGGGCAGTGGTTAAGGTAGACTCATATCCTCCAGTCAAAGGGTGGGAAAGATTGACTGTGAGTACTCTGTCCTCAGTGAGACATGTGTATCAACCCTACCACTGACTAATAGTGGTGAGTAGCTAGCAGGACTCAGGTTATCCATTTAAAATGTCACATGCTTATGAGAGCCCATACTAACTGATTCTACTATATACTGGAACCCCAGAAATTTAAACAATATTTCTATTTTTTACTGGAAACCAGATAAACCCTGAATAATCTTGAGCTTTTAATGTTATATACTGAATCATCCATTCTCTTTATCCTGAAGTAGAGTTAGTAATAGCAATGAGGACTCTTAACTGTATTCCTAACTATAGATGCTGGTTTACAAAAGGAATCTCAGGGAGAATGGAATGAGCTAGTAAAGGGGGTAACTTTACTGGGTGCTGTGGCACACTCATTTATTCCCAGTACTTGGGAGTCAGAGGCAGGCAGGTCTCTGAGTTCGAGGTCAGCCTGATTACAGAGCAAGTCTCAAAGCAGAAAGCTCAAAGAAGAAAAAGACTATTTTATTAGTGCATTGAAGTGTTAGTTTGGAATAGGATGACTAATAACAGGAACCACAAGACTACTTGCTATTTTAATTAAAAATATATTTTTGAGTCATGCATATTGCTAATTCAAATATTTAAAAATGAACTGTAATTACAACAAAAATTAAATAACTAAAGAAAATTACATTCTTGTTATATAATTACTTAACTTTTAACAACGTAATTGCATTCTTCTCTCTTTTATAATTTAATGAGCTATATGATTTACCATCTGAGTGAAAATTTGATGCAAACTAGGGCAATTACTTGTTCATTTTCTACACAAGCATACACACACACACACACACACACACCAATCAAATAAAGCACTATTAAACTATGGAATGAACGAATTATATTAGCATTATAGTTTATGCTGGCAACCGGCCTCTGGATACATTTCACAAACAGGATTTTATTAATCACTTTGCCCTTGAATCATCAGCTGTAATTCCTCATCATGTTGGGTTTTTTTTTTCAAATTTCCCATTGAATGATTTGTTCTAATTTTGAGGCTATTGTTTCCATGATGACATAGTTTTACTTGATAGCAACTTCACCCATTTGTACTTACACACAGAGCTGGAGAAGTGAGATCTAGTTTAGAGATTTCTGTTCCTTCGTGTATTAAAATATCAGCTAGCTACTCTGGTGCTGCGTTCAGTGCTCACTAATATCATTGTTGTTTGTGTGTTCACCTTTCTTCCAGGAGAATAAACTGTCTTTTCCTAACTCTTCTGGCTATTGAATGTGACTATTGAGTTAGAGCCAATGAAATAGCGGAGCAGCACTGAGGCTCTTCCAGGACTAGCTGTAGAACCTCTCTGCTGAAGTTTTTCCCCTTTTTATTTAGCTTTTTTTTCTACCCATGCACCACAGTGTTCTTGACGTAGAAAAGGGAAATGAGGAAGATGGTAGAATATTTGATCTCTGAGTGCATAGAGCAGAACTTGAAAACTTCCTTCTCAGCAGCGTCTTTTGGGATTACCAAAGGCTCAATATTGTAGTGTTCAACCATTTTTAACCTAAGGTTGACTCAGAATTATTCTGCCTGACTAATAAAGAGAGTCACCTGAGGCAGGGCTGTGGTGGTGCACACCTTTAATCACAGAACACAGGAGGTAGAGGGGTCTCTGTGACTTCAAGGCCAGCCTGTTCTACAGAGCGAGTTCTAGGACTGGTTCCACAGCTGCTAAGAAACCCTGTCTGAAAAACGAAACCAAAACAAAAACACAAACAAACAAAAACTCAGAAAACAAAAAACAAAACAGTCACTTGTCACATCTAACACTGTATTTCGAGCACTGTTATAATGGCTGGTGGTGGCGCGTGCCTTTAATCTTAGCACTCGGGAAGCAGAAGCAGGTGGACACCGATAAGTTGGAAGCCAGCCTGGCCTGCAGAGCAAGTTCCAAGACTGGCTCCATAGCTATGAGAAACCCTGTCTCAAAAGACCAAAACAACAACACAACTCAAAACAACAACAACAACAAATGTTTGCCCTTCACTGGGCACAAAAATGCAGGTGAGGCGATGCTTATTCCATTGTTCAGATCCTATTAGTAACAATTCAGTCACGGGATCCTAAATGGAAAATGCCAATGTCTCTCCAGTCACCAGTAAGTGGCTTATCTGACTCTAACTTGTTGAACTGTCCATTTTATCCCTCTGTCTTCTAAAGTCTCCAACAGTCATGCGCTTTCATTATTTAAAAAATAATTTTGGTGGGCTGGAGAAGTGATTCTGCAGTTAAGGGCAGCTGCTCCTCCGGTACCCAGATTTGGTTTGCAGTACTGTCATGGCTGCTCAAAACCCTCCCAATTCCAGTTCCAGGGGATCCAATGCCTTCTTCTGGGCTCCTTAGACATTACATGCACATAGTGCCCAAGACAATCATGTAGGCAAAACACCATACACATCAAAATAATAGAGAATAATATATTAAAAATAAATACAAATGAAAATATCATTTTACATACTATACTGGTTGGAACGTAATTCAGAACTCCTAGTCTGCCATTAAAAGCCTTTTTAGAGCATGGGCCACACGTCTTTCAAGTCTTATGGTTTTTTTTTCCTTCTGTAGTTATCAAGAAATGACTAGTCTTGATTTTGATCTCTCTGTTTGTCTCAGTGAGTTTGTATATGCCTGTGTGTCAACATCCTCTTTTACTTCTCTGCATGTTGAAATCCCACTTTTATTTTTGTGTAATTGAGTTATTTTATTGTATCCCAAATCTCTTTGTTCACCATTGATTATCCTCCTCCGTGGATGTAGCATGCTCTTGTTTTAAATTCCAAGCGTTGTACTCGCCCTAACTGACCTGTAGTTCTCTGAGCCATCTTTCTACTATGCTTTATGGAAGATGCTTTAAGACATGATTCACCTTTTACTGGCAACCAACAGCTAAGTGGACTGGGAGGGGTTTTTGCTCAGAATGACTCATTAAAACCCTGAGTACAAAGTACTTTTGGAGGTCTGTTTTAGATAAATAAGGAACTAGGAGACCCGGAAAGCAAGGGAGCAGCCTGATAACATTCAGACATAAACCTTGAATGTATAGAGCAAAACTCATTAGTAGCCTGAATATCTGACTAACTGCGTTGGCTAGAAAGAGTTAGATTTAATTTCACTTTATATCTGTAGACAAATAGGTTCTGTTATTTATATTAATTGGAAAAGAAACAAAAATTTAAACTTATATGTTGTTATAAGTCTTTTCTCAAAAAATAATAATTTGGGGAGTAAAAGAAAATACAACTGTTATCAGGCCAATCTAAATTTTCCTCAAATCATGTACCGCCATTAAGAATTTATTAAGTGCCTCCTTGTGAGTCAGGAAGTTGTAATTCTTATAAAGATAGTTAATAAACAAGATAGGCATTTATGTTGGGACCACAGAATGCATTAAATTTTAATGTTGTATTAGCAATTTTTTTCATAGGTCTCAGTAGAATTCCAAGGGTACATAATAAAATTTATTGCTTGAATAATAGTACTATGTAGTTGACCTAGCTATGGTGATTCAGTTATTAAAATTAAATTGCATTAGTTCTGTAAAAAATGGAAAAGGGTAAATGCATTGGCAAAAAAATTCTTCTTAGAACTTGTTTAATTTTGAGAAGAGACAGGTTGTAAAGAAAGAATAACAGAATCAATAAAATGAAGGTCTTTGGAGACTCCATTACAAAGGTTTTATGCTCTCAATTATGAAACATATGAACAAGAATAATACTCACTTTAGACTAGAGATATGGTTCTGTAGGTATAGAACTTGCCCCAGCAAGCATGAAAACTATAGTTCCTTTGAGAACCCATGTGAAAGACAGGTTGGCATGGTGGCCCACCTGAGAGTGAGAAGTGGAGGCCTGGAATCCAGAGTGAGCTAGCTAACCAGACTAACCAAACTAGTCAGCTCAAAATGTGCTGGCTTTGTGGGAGCCTAGCCAGTTTGGATGTTCACCTTCCTAGATATGGACAGAGGGGGGAGGAACTAGGACTTACCACAGGGCAGAAAACCCTGACTGCTCTTTGGACTGGAGAGGGAGAGGGAAAGGAGTGGGGGGAGGGGGAGAAGGGTGGGAGGAGGGGGAGAAGGGCGGGAGGAGGGAGAGGGAAATGGGAGGCTGGGAGGAGGTGGAAACTTGTTTTTTTTTTCTTTCTCTCCTTTTCTCAATAAAAAAAAAAAAAAGCTCAACTAGAGACCTTGTCTCGTATATAGGATGGGAAGTGGTGAAGTATCTGACATCAATCTCAGGATTCTACATTCATGTGCACAAACATGCATGTGTACCCTTACACCCTGGTGCATCCTCACACATGTGAACATTTATATGCACACCAAACACACATAATTATGTAAAAAAGTATTATCCATTCCTTTTTCCTATTTAACGGTATTGAATTAAGTAACTGTGCTTTAGCCCTTTAAGGAAAAGATACAGACCAAATACAAATTTGTACAACTTTGAGAACTATAAAAAACCACCCCTTTTCATAGGTATTTGTTGAACAATATTTAAAATCGCATTTTTTTTCATTTTTGACTTACATCACTTCCCCCACTTTCATCCCTCCAACCACTCCCAACTACCCACACTGAAACTCCTCCCTTGCCTCCAAAAGTATATTCTAGAAAATAATTTATAAATGTGAATTTTCTGAAAAAAAATAGCAGTGAGGGAGGGAGGAAGAATGGAAGAAGAAAGAAAGAAAAGAAGAAAAGAAGAAAGGAAGGGAAGAAGAAAAAGGGAAGAAAGGAAGGGAAGAAAAACAAAGATAGAAGACAAGATTCTTGGAAGAGAAGTCAAGAGGCCAGAGTGGTGGAAGGACCATCTCTGTAGATACTAAAGTCATCAATATTTAAAACTTCAATAATAAGAGAGTGAAAAATGAGCCCAGCAGTTGTCTATACACAGCAAAAAGAAGCCAAGGACCATTCTTCTTCTCAGTAGAAGATAAGGCTAAAGAACTTGTAAAGGGAAAGACATGTCTCCAGATCAAGATGTACACATATAGCTATAACAAGCAGATGAGGAAAAAAAATTCACCTTAATTCATATTCACTAGGTGATAAAGAATTGAACTGGGAGTAAAAGACAACTATGGAATATGAAAACTCTTTACTCAGAAATTATTTTTTCATCCTCTTCTCAAAAAGAGCAGTGTGGATGTGTAGATAGAGGCAGTATTTGCATCTAACCTCCTTAATTTGATACAGGAAATTAAGTACTATAACTATCAATGTTCTCATAAATAGAGTCTAACCCTACACAATTCTGCTACTATTTAAAATCTAGAAATGATCAGACACATATTTCCTCAAATGTAGATCTGTATTAGAAATCATGACCTCTGGGTAAAAGGAGAAAATATCCCTGCAGCATCTTCATGGCATAAGGCACATGGAGGGTAAATACACATGACTGCACAAATCCATTTTTATAATTAGGGTAGAGAACGTTTGTGACTGAACTTCTACTGAGTGTCCTCCAGACGTTCTTTCAATGAGTTCTACTTAGATCCTTCAGCATATATATCACTGTTTCTCAAACTGTGGGTCATGACCCCTTTGGCAAACCTCTAGCTCCAAAATATGATTCATAATGTGAATAATATTCACATTTCAATTCATAACAGTAGCAAAAGTACAGTTACGAAATATCAATAAAATTAATTTTATGGTTGGAGGTAACCATAATATGAGGCACTGTTTAAAGGGTGTCGGCATTAGGAAAGTTGAGAAGTACTGATACATATTAAAACTTTAAAATATTTTATAGATGATTTCCAAAGAAGGACTGTGATCTCAATGTGGTGCTTAAGAATTACTAGAGCTTTACAGGAAGATACAGTAAGTCAAAATGTAATGCATTTCACACTGAATTGCAGTTCCCTAAATCTTTATAAATAGGAATAATGGTTACATTACAAATGAGAAGTGCTCAAATACATCACATTTTCCATTAAAGTCAAATTATATACTAAGAATAGTAGTCTGAAAAACTTACTTGTATTTGCTGCTTAAAATAGCCTCTATAATACAAATATAAAAATACATTGTGTTATCTTTGAACAATTTCATAGGTTGGAGAACAGTTTCTGGAGATTTTGAAGAGGAACTTTTATTTAACACAACTTATTTGCAATAGCATTTCATTAGCTTTTGACTTCATAATGAATGGTACCCTTTCCTTGCTGTCAGACACTAATTTACCAGCAGGTTCAATGTCTACTCCTACATAATGCGACCCTTTTATGATAAGAAACATTTGCCAACAATCTAACATAAATCACTGTATCATTCTGAATATATATTTCATAGAGCAAGTATGAGATCATTTTAAAAATTGATTTGAAAAAATATATATGCATATATATGAAAGAATAAAAGGATAGCCAATGCCAAGAGCAGAAGTCAGTATCTTTCTGTCAGCGAGGACAAGGGCTTCAGAAGCCACCTTAATTCTACTTGGTTTGTGTTGACCTACAATTCTGAGATCTAATCCTGATTTATTATTTGCATTCTACTCAAACTGTGTGAAGTTTGGATACAGACAGAATAAGAAGGAACACTGACACTTTCCCCAAATATGCTTAGGTTTAGTCCATTATAATCACGAAGGGAAACATTACAGCATGTAGGCAGACCTGGTGGAGTAGCTGAAAGTCCTACCTCCTTCAGGTAACACGAATTCAACTGAGAAACCGAGTGATATCCTTAGCATAGGAAACCTTAAAGCCTGTAACCACAGTGACACACTTCCTCCAACAAGGCCATATCCAGCCCAACAAAGCCACACCTTTATAAGTATAAAAGGGGAGTCAGGTTAATTAATAACTAGGGAAACATAAATAAATCAGCAAAGAACTGCTTCTGCACACGTATCAAGCAGACATAAATTTAAAATTCATGCACCAGTAATCAAGAATGATACAGAACACTGAAGCTCTGGCATTTGCTGTGGAGAAGGGTTGACATTGCCTCTGAAAATGAGTTCCACACTATGCAGTGGGTCTGAGCTACGCAGCCTGCTTGACTCTACCCTGGGCAAGAGGCAACCAACACAAATGCCTGCATGCCCTGGGAGATCCACATAACAGTGCATAATCTTAAGTAATTCTCAGTTACTAAGTGCTTTGGCTGAAGTCCTGCAAACAAACAAAACTGTAGAGAGAAAACAAAGAGCAGCTCAGCCAAAGTTCATTTATCTCACAAACGTTTATAACCATGCGCTGCAGTCAGGCATATAGAGCGACTTTATTTGTAACTAAATTTCAAAGGCGCTGAAAGTAAAGGAACAAAGAGAGAAGGCGCTTTATGTAACATTGTCAAGTCAATCCACTCAATGCTTGAGTGAACTTTTTTTTGGTTGTTTTTTCGAGACAGGGTTTCTCCGTAGCTTTTGGTTCCTGCCCTGGAACTAGCTCTTGTAGACCAGGCTGGCCTCGAACTCACAGAGATCCGCCTGCCTCTGCCTCCCAAGTGCTGGGATTAAAGGCGTGCACCACCACCGGCCGGCTTGAGTGAACTTTTTTCAGACTTCTATATATTTCATTGTAAAAGGAAAGAAATAGGTATAAGTGACAAAAAAATCAAAATGTTGTTTAATGGTGTATCTCTGTTGTGTCTGTTCTAGGCTCCATTAAACATTCCTGAAGAACAAGTTAGGAAAGAACTGAAAGCCTGACTTGAAACCAGTGGGTCCTGTAGGACCCAGGAATCCTTGATTTGCATTTCTTACCATGTCTGTAACTATTGTAACTGGAGATGCCAACCTGATCGCTTCACTCCCAAAGGTTAGTGTGAATGATCTTGTCAAGGCTCTCCCTGCCTGGTTTTCTGGAAATAGAGAAGTCTCAGTGAAAAGTCACAAACTAGGGGGAGGATATATACATACAGGACCCTACTATAAAGCAAAAGTCAAACACTGTAAGAGATAACTGGCATTAATCATAATTTACGAAAAGGAGAGATGGCTAGGGAGATTGCTCAGTGGTTAAAGGGCTTGTTGCCCAAGCAAGTGGACCAGAATTTGGATGCCCAAACTCTACATAAATGACACTGGTCAGGTAACTCACTTCTAATTCGACTCTTGATGAACAGATCAAGGGGATGCCCTGATTAAGTTGGCTTGCAAGACTGAACCTTATCCACAAGCTGCGATTTTGAGAGAACCTGCCTGTGAGAATAAGAGAGAATTCTGTGATCAATCTTTGGCCTCCACACACAAATACGTGCATACAGGCACAACTATCCAGTGAGCTGATCCCGTTTGAAAACCCTACCCACGCCTTCCTCGGCCTCCAAGCTTGGGTTAAGGCCTACATCCTCCACCTGCTGAGTTCCCTCTCACAAGACTTTATCCTTTCCCACCTGTGGTGGTTTGAATGAGATGTCCTCTGGGCATTTTAACATCATGCAGGCTCACTGATGCCGAGATTCTCGGCCATGATAGACGCATATATTTCTGGAATTGTGAACCCAAATAAATTCTTTCTTCTGCAAATTGTTTCAGACATGATGTTTCATCACAGAAATAGGAAAATAAATGATGCCCCATTAATAATGCCCCCCAAGTAACTAATGGCTCCATGCCATATCCATCCTTTCATTCCCATCCCAACCTGTTGAACCCACCTTTAACCTTACCTAACCTGCAAGCACACTAATCCTCTAATGAGTTGGGTTCAGCATCCAGTCTGTTGAGCCTTAGCTGTGCCATGCCCAATTTCCATGCTTATGAATGTGTGTGTGTGTGTGTGTGTGTGTGCAGTTTAAGTGAAGTCACATCACTTAGTTTTAATTAGAGATTCAGAAGAATGTGAGGAACTTATTTCTCGTGAATAGTTAGTTATTGCAGCAACTGTGCCCCTGATATTAGAGCCATGTGAGGGAGCCAATTATAATGGCAGAAAGTACAGATGAAGACTCCTACCAGGGAGCCCGCATCTATCCAACTACAGTTCTGCCTCAAGACCACATTAAATTAGTAATCAGATGCCAGGGAGTCAAGAACGTGTTTCCCAGCTTCCTCACATCCTCTTAACTAAATCCTAAACCGTTCTTTTATCAAAAAACATTTTGTTCGATTTATTTCTTCTTGGATGGCCCATTTATTTATATTTTATCTTTCTGTACTTTCTTCTTCAAGACAACAGTCAGTTTGGGTAGATTAGCCTGCTTCTTCAGCCACATTCTCATTCACTCTTTAGAAATTAATGACTGGCTTTGATAGACAGCTGCTGGGAGAGAAAGACTTAATTTCCTTTAACGATATGAACTCGTTATCTCCCTAACACTCTCCAGAGCATACACATACCCAAGTGTATTCAACTAAGGCAAATCTGACTTGATGTTTTTGAGATGGAGATAACAAATAGTTGATCTGAGAGGAGTTGTGGGTGAGTATTAACGAAATACAAGGAAAATATAAAATATTTACTGAAAATATTATTTTAAAATCAGTGAATCATTCTATATACAATAAGCTTTCTGTAATTCTGAAGACAAGTTGCCTTTCTTTTTCTGTTTTCTGTAATTAAGAATTAATTCCAGAAAGATGCCATTTTTTTTTCCTTCTGGCACCTCAATCTTCCTGCAGTATCCTTTACCTGACAGAAGATGTCAGGCTTACAGCTCAAATGGAGTCAATGTCCCATTTCTGAGTGGCCTAAAACGAATCTCACAGAAACCAGGTTAAAGGTCATCAAAATTCCCAGAAACTTCAAATAATTGTTGCAGGTCTAGAAAAATATTATTTATTAAAGTGAAATATAATTGGTCTCTGTGTCTTACAGAGAGGCCATCACTGAGCATTTAACCTGGATATTTCTGAATAACTGATATTAAACTAGTTTTGAGACCGAAGAAACATAGTTATAGAATTGAAAGGGCGTTGGAGGTATGACGTGTTGCCCTTCACTGTCTCTATCTGAATTGATATTCCATATGAAGAGCATACAAATTTCCTAGTACAGTCTCATTACCATGTTCATGCATTCATCAGTCTTTAATTGAATACAATATGTGGTCTTGGCAATAAGAAAATTGAACAGGATAGAAAAGTTAAAATAATATAATAGACACAACCCCAACCTACTGTTCTGAATTGAATTGTGAGTCTCCTCCTTAAAACAAAAATAAATGATATATTGAAGTCCTAACCTCCAGGGTCCTTCTAGATATAAATAATTGAAATGAGTTCATACTATCTGAGGGTGAGCGATGTGGCTGGTTTCTTTATAAACAGAAGAGAGACACAGGATCATGTGGCCACGTGGCAATAGAAGCTGACATCAGAGTGACAAGTCTATGAACCAAGGAGTGCCTAAGTTTTCTATGCAAAGCAAGGAATCTCCCTGAAGGGCCTCAGTGGGAAGACTGGTTCTGTTGCCACCTTGATTTCACACTTCCCATCTCCCAAGTTGTGAGATAACACATCTGGTTCAAGCCATCCAGTCTTTGGTGCTTCTTTATGGTGGTTTTATTTGTACAAGACAATAAAAACTCTTCTGAAATAAGCACACTAAGTGCTCTGAAAATATGAAACAAATGCCCATGAATAGAGACCAGCAAGCATCTTCCTGGAGAAATGATTACCACTCTCAACACAGAAATTAGTTTGGAACAAAATTGGTTCCAAATTGGTTCTAGAGTGCTGTGCAACACTAGAACTATTTTATAAGAGGTCACTTAGTCCTTGCTTCTATATAAAACTGTTCTATGTCCAGCTCAAAATTTGGTCAACAGTCAATATATCATTAGTTATGAATCCCAGCCCAAATATTTTCTTGTACCAGATAGAATTCACAATTATTTTTGTCTGTATTATAGTACTAAGAAAAATACCTTTAGTTACTAGAGGAACCACGTTGTAGGAGAAACTTCAAATCCCACTGAGCTTTTCGATTTTCCCTCCTGCTTCCTCATCCTCCCAAACCCGGTCCTATCCCTCTACTCAAGCCATCAGTGCTTCCTTTCAGTCGTCTCTATTTTCCAACTGACCCTGATTTGGTCCCATCTTAGCTGATTGACTTACAATGCCTTCTCATTGGGCACACCTTGTATTGAGCTTCTGAGATGATAACTGGGCTTTTGTTTCCCCACTACTCCGTCTTTGCTTCAAGCTGATGATCTTTGTGCTAAGTTTCTAATCTTTCTGGGACTCCTCACTATACTAGTAACTTCAGCTATCTCGTTGGCTACCACTGTGAAAGTCTCCACAAGACCAAACTAAGGAGGGCACCCACTGTGCAGCCGTTAAGGCATGGATATCCAGTGCATCTCTTCCAGTAACACTTTTCCTTTCTGTTGTTTTACAACTTCGTACATCATCTGTATCACGACTGCTCCTCACTTCCCCTTCCTAACTTCTCCCAGCTTTCTCCAACTCCTTTCTAAAATCATGTTAATTTAATTTCTTTAAATTAACAACGTTATGTACACATGTACTCTATGCATATGCAACATACATTGCTCACATATACATGTGTCCAGGACTGACCACTTTGGACTGGACAACCTATGTAGGTATTCATGTCTGAAAAAAAATGGACTCTCCCTCTATCAGAAGCTGGGGATGTAATATCGGCAGTCACATTGGCATGTCAACTGGTACAGAAGTTGGCCTGACAGCTCTCACTTTGAGTGAGCCACTGGTTTCCACAGGTAATTGATGCCAGTAGTTGCTATGGTGGATAGTATTGTGCCCAGTTGGGGAATTATTAAATCTAATTGGGGTTGAGAAGAATACTCATGGTGTTTAAAAAAAAAATCTTAGAAGAAGCTCTTCACAAACCCAAGTGACCCTTGGAGAGTGTACAAATCAGAATTTGATTCTTGGACATTATGTAACTTTATCCCACACTGCACTATGTTTTTAATGCTTTTTTTCCTGGCCCAGAAGTAGAAAGCTATTCATACAAGCTCATTAAAAATGAATTAATTATGACAATGAAAAGGCAAAGACAATGGGTGAGTGATTGAGAACTCACAATAATTTTATGCAGCTTTTGAAAAGTAATTACGAAAACTTTGGGACAATCTATAGAACAAAGAGGAAAAGTAGAATGCAAAATTGATAAGCAGAGTACAAAATAGTGTGACTGTATGAATGCTATAAATAATAGCTTTTTTTAAAAAAAGGACTAATTGCTTTTCGCATTACACTAAAAATTATTTTCACTTGTTCTTTGTTATTTGTTGACCCATTATGTAGCTGTCAAATTCTCTTTTGCTACTTTTCATTTGAACATGTTTTCCCATATCTTTGGAATGACATTTAATGTATTCTATAACTAGAAAATTAATTCATTCAGTCCAAGCACTTAATTCTATAACTGTGCCATAATACACCTAACAATATACATAGCTCATATAATGTACCTAGTTATAAAATACCTAGAGAAGACTTGACTCCTTTGCCATCTTTAGTAAGAGCACCTTGAAGGAGCATCTCCTACACAGTGCACTCTTGGTTCCTTTGCATCGAATTGGGTTGTCTTCTTTGTACATACTAGTTAGTAGGGTATACAGGAATTTGCCTATTTCTTTTCTCCTCAGCTATACTCTAAGATCATAGAAAATGAAATCCTGTTTTATTCTTAATCACTTCTTATATTTTTTGAGATAACAAAATCATATCATTTCCCCTTTCCTTTCGCCCTTCCAAACTCTCTTATACATATTCTTTCTTGCTCTTTTTAAAATTCAAGGTCTCTTTCTAATCATTACACTGCTGTAGTTTGAATGAAAATAGCCACAAATGCTCTTGTTGGACTGGGAATGGTTTTATTGGAGGAAGTGAGTAGCTGGTGGTAAACTCTGAGGTTTCAGATGGTCAAGCCAGGCCCAGTGTCTCACCTCTCTTTTTGCTCCTGCAGATCCAGAAGTAGAACGCTCAGCTCCTTCTCCAGCATCATGTCTGCCTGTGTGCAGCCCCACTTTCCGCCAGGATGATAATGGACCAAATGGACCAAACCTCTTAAATGGAGCCAGCTCCAATTAAATATCTTCCTTTATAAGAGTTGCCATGGTCATGATGTCTCTTCACAGCAATAAAATCCTAAGATCGATCTCTCTCTCTCTCTCTCTCTCTCTCTCTCTCTATATATATATATATATATATATATATATATATATATATATCCTGAAATACAGAGATATAACCAACTCAGTCTTCATAATGTTCTTTGTATGTATGTTTTCAGGACAGATCAATTGGTATTCAATAGCCAGTTGGCCAATTGGTTCGCCTTTCCCTGGGTAGTACTAGTTCTCCCATCCTAAGCATTCCTTTGTTGCCTGTGGTTGTTTGAATAGAACTGAGGCCTCCTGGGCTCCCTCTCACCCCTCTCACCCAGTCTGCCCACATTAGCAAGTCCATTGTCGCTGTGCTGTTCATTGTTGTCCTCGTGTTTAGACAGCCATGATGGTGAGATTTTATGCATATAGCTTTTAGACATTCCTGGGAGACAATCTTACAGCAAAATCCCTATTCCTCAGTTTCTTACAATCTTTCCACCCAGCTCTTCCACAATGATCCCTGCACCTGAGTTCAAGAATATTCAGTAGGACTGGGATCCACATTTCTGCATCCTGATTGGTTGTGGTTTTCTGTAGTGGTCTCCATCAATGAGGGGCGATAACTACACTTATCTGTGGACACAGGAGAAATAATTAGAAAATAGTTAGGGACTGTGATTGTTTAGTAAAGTGTGGCTTTAGGTTCTCCTCTGGGATCTATGACTTCAACCTGAGGAGTTGACTAGGTTTCCTATATGGTCATACCACCATGAATAAGTCTGATCTTAGGAGCTAACTGAAGCCTAGTCAGTTTAATACTGGGGTGGAATACTGTCTTATTTCTTACTGATATCGTACATCTAAAAGTGTTTCTAGGTGCTGAAAAGACAGCTTGGTGGTTAAAAGCACTTGCTGGGCTTTCAGAGGACCCAGCTTTGTTTCTGAGAGCCCACATGGCAGCTCATAGGGATCTGTAACACAACTGACAGGTGACTGGACTTTTTTCTCTGGCCTTCTAGTTCACCAGGCACGTACATGGTGCACATACACACCTGCAGACAAAACACTCAGACATATTAATTTTAAAATTAAACTATTAAAATGTATCTTACTTTACAATAGAGTGGGTACTTATTAAGGTAGGAAATAGATGGAGAGAGAAATGGGAAGGAGAAGGGGGTAACATGAGAGATTGTTGCTAATAGGAAATAAATGAGTTTGTATATGCAGATGTACTTAGACTCAAGCTTCAAGTCATAGGAAAACAATGTTATGGGGCTTTCAAGGGACTGTCACTCATGCCCTGGGATTCATTAACTTGGCGCTTATTAAACTGAACATCCCGCCCTATTGTCCTACATCCTTAGTTGCATTTATTCTGTGATTCATCTTTATCGAGAACAATGCAAATAGTAGAGCATCATTCTGATTAATTGCCTCTTATTAGTAGTAAAAGAGATGTTCTGAAGATAATTTTGTCTCTTATGATAACAAACTACAGATGTTCTTTCTTATTATTTGCAGCAGATAGAAAAGATGGTGTTTGGTATAAAATTTATCTACAAATTTTAATTTTAGAAGGTAGGAAACTGATGGCTATGGGAGATTGCATGCACAAGAAGAAAAACTGTATGTGTATCCTCTCTCTTCCCCTCTCCATCTTTCCTCCTCCAAGCGCTCCATCTTTCTTTACCCATTTCCTCCTGCCCCTCCAGCCTTATCTCTGTGTCACCTCTAAGCAATAGGTATTATCTTCCACTCCATTTAACAAATTTTAGTCTTAATGATGAGGGAGTGGTGCTGTAGACTTGTAATCATTCTGTTCTTGAATGAATTAATTATAACAAATGAAGACATGAAGCATCTAAAATCTCAAATAAATACATGTTACAACACCCGAGTTCTATGTAATAACTCCCATATTGTTACCAATCACCAATTACTCTATTGCTACCCTTTCTTCCCATGTAGTCAATATGATTAATAGATATCAGGCATTGGATCAGCAGCACGGAACAAGACGATGCCAATTTCCCTATATTCACAGCTATAAATAGTTTTTAAATTTTTATTACTTAAATTTGTTCTTTGGAAAATACATATTTATATATGTAAACAAATGTACATATGGGTATAACATATAGAAAGGAGAACAAGACAATCAAGTGAAAACTCCATTGTGAGGATCTACAACTTCACAATGGTTATTCTAACTATATAGAAATTGGCAGAGATATATGGTCATTAGGTTGATCTCACTGTATAATATTTTTTATTTGAACATTTCTAACAATAAAGTTTAATTAGTTAAAAGAAGAGAGATTGGTATTCATAGGTTAAACGAGGTTCTATTTACAGATTTGATTTTTTAAATACACTGTTATATTTCAAACCAAAATACTCATATCGAGGAGAAGTTTGGGATGAATTAACCACTTACAGAATCTGTACGCCCATCAATTCCATATCTAAGTATGTCTCGATTACCACTTATTCATAATCTTCACCTGGGTTACAAGTTCAGGGTACAGCTGCCCTTCAGTTTAGTTGTTTTTTTTTCTACTTCGTCATCTACGTTGTTCTTCCTCTGATTGTCCCAGGGAAATCTTAAACCTGTTATCAAAATCTTTGTTTTCTGTACTTATCTTAGCTAGGATTTTATTGATGTGAAGAGACACCATGACCATAGCAGCTCTTATAACGGAAAGCATTTCACTGGGGCTGGTTTACAATGTGATAGTCTTAGTCCATTATTATCATGGCAAGAAGCATGGCAGCATGCAGGCAGACATGACTCTGAAGAAGGAACTGAGAGTGCCACATATTGATAGGCAGGAAGTAGGAGACAGTATACCATTCTGGGCATAGCTTGAGCACGTAAGACCTTAAAGGCCACCCCCACAGTGACACACTTCCTTCAACAAGGCCACACCTCTTTATAGTGCCACTCTCTATGGGCCAAGCATTCAAACAAACGAGTCTGTGGGGCCACACCTATTCAAACCAACACAGCACTTTCCTAGATTATTTATTTCTCAAGGGTTTGTTTGATTTAAAAGCACAAAGATACTGCACTAACTTCGTAATGCTTGTGTAGACTCCTCACAATTGTGTGTACTTGTCGAGCTTTTTTGGCAAGCTGGGAACATTTGCTTGTCACATGGTCTCATTCAAAGACTTCAGATTTACGTGTTTGTTTTCTGGGTCCTTCTAAAACCACATAGCAAGTTCTTAAACTTATGTTTCCAACAATTCCCAAGTTTCTAATCAATATCCATAAATCAAGTGTGCCAGGATCTAGTTTTTCTATCTACTGTGTTATTTTCCAGATGCACAATTTCATCTCTAAGGGATGGTCCATTCAGTAATCTGGATGCATGATTCTTTTAACTCTTGTCTAAGAATGTCATCCTCATTCCATTTCTGTAATAAAACTACCATTAGGTGTTTAGCAATTCTGTCACCAGGTTTTTCACAACTGATACCTTGAACCTTGATATTTCTTGGATTATGGTGCTTCTGATTTCCTTGTGTTTAGCAATGCACATGGAATTTCCCCTCCTTCCATATCACCTTATCATCTCAAATTACTTTGGCTTTTCTTTCTTTTGCTTTTAGCCTGGGATAGAAGGTTTTTATTTTAGCTCTACTTTATGGCCTCCAGGGTTCACCAACCTTCTGTATTTCACTACAAGCACTTCCAATCTATGATGCTAAACTCACCAGATGCTAATTTTAACCATTCCCCCAGAAAGATTAAGCCAAGAAGAACCGGATCCATTACAGATTAATGGCACCCAAGTACAAATATCACACACGAGCCCTTAATATTATTTATCAATTTGTTTATCCAATCTGACTTAAAGGGTGATTTTTTTTTTTAAATTTTCGAGACAGGGTCTCTCCATAGCTTTTTTGGTTCCTGTCCAGGAACTAGCTCTTGTAGACCAGGCTGGCCTCGAACTCACAGAGATCCACCTGCCTCTGCCTCCCGAGTGCTGGAATTAAAGGCATGTGCCACCACCGCCCGGCTGACTTAAAGGTTTTATCAAGCTTTTTTCATTGTCTTCTGCAAAATGAAAGTGCATACACACATAAATACATACACACACAAGCTCAGAAAAAAATATTAATTTCCAAATACCACATACTATATCTAAATCACAGTTTTGCAATTTTCATTTGTGTATTCAAGGTCCATATGGCTACTGCAGTGTAGATTTTGTTGGTATATAACATCAAAATAAAGTTCATTTGACTTGGAAACTGTAGAGATACTAGCCCACTCATGCATGTGGCTCTGGCAGGCCTTGCCCTTCTTTCCTACCCCGTGTGCCTTGCCAAACACCATTAGATCATATTCCTAAATCTAGCCACCAAGGTCTATTCCTTTATTTGGACACTTCCTCCTCCTGAGGCTGACAGCGAATATCCAGCAAAGTACTGAAGTCAAGGAGTCAGAAGTCCCTTTAGTTTGCCTTATTAACATGCCTGATTAAAATTAAACACCACATCCTAACACAGGGTTTCCCCCTTTACCAACCACCATTTTCCTTTGTGCCACCTCTGTCTCCTGTCTCTCCAAATGCAGTCCTTTGTCCCTCTGAGAGAAATATCCCTTTTCCCTTGTCCCCTTCCTCTTCTCCCTTGTCCCCTATCTCCTTTACCACAAACCTCCCATTCTTCTTTTAAAATTGCACCTGAGCCAGAAAGCAGCCACTTTAACCCCTCTTCTCTGCTTAATCGAGGACCTTTCTGAGAAAACAAGGGTTTGGTGTGATTTGTGTCGAATCCGGGGTACAGGTGGGAGCACTTTCAGAAACCCTTACTTAACTGATTGACAATAACAAGTAACATGTCCATAAGTATATTTCCAGAAATATACTGAGCTATCACACAAGGTAGTGAGTGACTTTGTTTGATTAAAAGTCTCAGCATAAGTCCACATCTGGTCCCAAATAATGAGTGTGTAAATAAAGGAAATAAATGCATCAGTGATTTTACTGATATTTGGGATTCTCAACTCACTACCAGAATTTTATAAATGAGGAAAAGAGCTGAAAAAATACTTCACAAAAGAGGATATTGGAAGCAATAATATCATTAATATCACATAAAAACACAGTGGTATGCAGCACTGTCAGTCATCAAGGAAAACAAATTAAAGTTATGATAAGATGTGGACATACCATCAGAACAGTTGGAATTTAAAATGCAGATAATGCCAAATTGATGAGATTTTTTTAGAGTACTTCTAAGTATTTTATGTTTATAGCAAGAATGGAAACTTACCCTGTTAGTAAGGAGAAAAAGTTACAGTGTCTACTGCAACTAATTATTTGTGTTACCTTTGACCAAGAAACAATAAACTTCAGTGTGGCTTATGCCCACTTAAAGTCAAATAAAAGTTTCTGTGGCATGTTTACTTATGATAGCTAAACGTTGTCAAAATCTAATGCCCGCCAACAATGGAGAGGGTGAATAAATTATATCACATTATATATAGTGAATATCTGCCTATAAAAATGGGAGAAGACATCAGATAATTAGAGAAGCCATGAGGAAAATAAGTGAGATAAATATTCATGGTTATAATGATATAGCAATTCTTTCTGTATAAATTTATCTATAAATCAAACACATTATGCTTCAAAATCAGAAAATATTTTCTTGGGGATAATGATCATAAGACCCAGATAAACAAGTGAATTATCAAGAATAGGTAAGGGACATGGGTAAAGTGTTGCTTCAGATTCTAAGTCTATCCAATTGCAAAACTATGAATCTACAGTCATGCCTAGTATTAATAAAAGGCTTGCAACTTGAAGCAATGTGACAGAATGTATGGCTTAGAAACAGATATACAGAGATACAATGCCTTGTGGCATTACTAATCAATAATCATTATGGTAAGAACAAAATTTGTCATATTGAACATCAAATTTCTTTTATATAAATGCTATATAATAAATCTTAATAACTTTTGAAGAATAAGTGAACATATCTATTACTTCAAAAACAGAATTATAAATTAATATAATATCAAGAACAAAAACTGGGGGAAAGCTATTAAACATGACAACATTACATTTTATCTTCCACTCAAAATCATAAATAAAGATTAAGGAAAACATGAAGTGAGAAAGGAGACTTGAAACTCAAATCCATAGAAAGAAAAACAAATCCATTAAAATACAGGCAAACAACGTGACCACTGCAACAACAGAGCAAAACAAATGACAATTATCATAAGACTAAAAATGAAATAAATAGAACATTATTTTTTTTTGCTTTCTGCCTATTTGAAACCAAACTGACAAATATGATAAATAACTAGTGTTGATAAAACCCAATCACGGATGTGGAACAAGGGAAGATTTCATACACACGTATTGGAATCTTGGTCTGGTATAGATTTCCTGAGAATCATTTTGCAATATTCAGTAAGTTTAGGGATACACATAATGTTGAACTAGAAATTCTACATCTAGATAGGAATGTTCAGAAAAAAAATCTCACATGCACAGGAGACTATAGACAATAAGGAACACTGTAACACTGTAAAACTGAAAACTTAAGCATCAGCCTAAATGTTTCTGAGAGTATTTTAATGAATATATATCAGAATGTCACAAAGAAATTAAAGTTCACAGACTATAACTCCACCTTAACATGTGTAAATCAAGTAAAAGTAATATTAAAGACAATGCATATTACCAGGACAATGTAAAACATTTGATAAAATATGAACAATATGGGCTGAAAAAATTACATGTAGTTTATAAACGCATAATTAAGTAGTAATAAGGGAAAATCAGTGTCCCCTCCTGTATTATTATTCTCATTAATGAAGGGATTTAAGGATATACTCAAATGAGAGCAGACAGCTTGTAGATGGATTTTTCTGTCCCACCAGCCAGTTCCCAAATCATTACTTAATATTAATCATGAATGCTTGGCCAATAGCTTAGACTTGTCTCTAAATAGCTCATAACTTCAATTAACCCATATCTTTTAATCTATGTTCTTTCACTTGGCTTGGTCACCTTTCCTATGTACTGCCCAAGCTGCTTGCTCTATATCCCGGGTATCTCCTCGCGACTCTGCACTTCTTCCCAACATTCTCTCTGCCCTGAAAAATCCCACCTGGCTGTTGACTATTCAGTTTTCATTAAAACAATCATATAGCCGGACTCTCTGAACATGGCGAACAATGAGGGCTGATGAGAACCCAAGGACAATGGCACAGGGGTTTGATCCTACTTAATGTGCTGACTTTGTGGGAGCCTAGTCAGTTTGGATGTTCACCTTCCTAGATATGGACGGAGGGGGGAGGACCTAGGACTTTCCACAGGGCAGGGAACCCTGACTGCTCTTTGGACTGGAGAGGGAGGGGAAGAGGAGTGGGGGGAGGCGGAGAAGGGTGGGAGGGCGGGGAGAAGGGTGGGAGGAGGGGGAGGGAAATGGGAGGCTGGGAGGAGGCGGAAACTTGTTTTTTTTTCTTTTCTCAATAAAAAAAATAAAAATAAAAAAAACAATCAGAGTGTCACATATTCACAGTGTACAAAAAGATTATTCCACAACAAAGTATGATTTTATTAGCATTTAAGAAGAAAACCAGAACCTCAGGAAGGGTGGGCTATAAAATCCCAGCTACAGCCTAGAGGGAGAGAATGGAGGAGGGAATAGGAAAGTCACACCCTTGAAGCCTTGGTGAGGTTGGACACTAGAGAAAGAATAAAGAATCTCAAGGTGTTTGGGGGAGAGCCCAACGTGTTCAGAAAAGCATGTTTAGAAAAGAAGAAACAAACATAGAATTGTTCTCTTCTGAGTAATTAAGAAAACCAGTCAGACTTATGACCCTTACATGGTTGTAGTACATACATTTCGGCACTAGGGGCAGAAATTATGGTACAGAAAAGTGCAGTATCCCCTGAGAGGGCTGATACTGAGAGGGCTTATTATTCCACCTATCACTTTGGCATGGCCGAAGGTGAGTGCATCTAGTGGTCCCACATTCAAGGTGACTGGGCCAGCTAAATAGGAATACTAGGTCTGCAGTGGAGACCCAAGTCAGAGATTCTATCCTCTTACCCAGGAGTCTTTTCTATTCTAACGTTAGGAAGAATTCAAACGGGTGTCCGAGTGTCAGGTTACATGTTGGTTTCAGAAACACTGAGCTTGTGGAGAGTGGTGACAAGAAAAAATGAAGGAAGACTCTCTTTATCTGAGCCTTGTAAAGTGATTTAATCATAAAGATGAAGTATTAAGATACAATATTTTTATAGATAAGTTTTTATTACTATGAAAACCCAAGTCTTTAAGCCACCATACTGTAAATACTAAATATTAAGTTCTATCAGTCGCCTTCCTAATGCATCAGTTACAGTTGAGAAACATCTTAGGAGGGATTTATCAGTGAATTTTGCTAGTGTTCTTTTGAAGAGGATCATTTCTATAGAATCAAGTCGTTTAAAAGCTATGCATTTTTAAAAATGTATGTACAATGTCCTTTTCTTTCCGCTTGGAATTAAGAAACATTTTACCATGGAATACACCAATTAAAAAATAACGCTTGTTGAAATTCACAAAATGCACGAGAGAATAGAAAATAAATTAATTTCCCCCACTGCAGCAGAAAGCCAGGTCTCTTTCCGCTGATCACTTTGGCCCCCACCCACCTTGCTAACCTCACATGTGAGAAAATGGACAGGAAACAAAGCATCCCCACCCCATCCTTGTGATTGGCATCGTGAGTCCTGACAATCTGTGGCCCCTATTGAGCAACGTTTATTCTTTTTTAAGTCCTGCCACACAAGACAATTTCTCATTTAATTACCGGTCATCACTGAAGATTTAGCAGGTCGGTAATTTGGACCTATTCTTTTCATTTTCTTTCTCACTGCTTCTTTCTAGCTGATTACTGTGTACCAAAAAGGGGGGAGGTTGGGTCAAAGCAAAATTGGTGAACTAGATGATTAGAGAAAAACCTTGGACAGAAAAGGGAAGAGAATGCCTACAAATGAACAATTCAATGGCGCCATTCAAATGTCTTTCTTACCTCTGAGGTTTTGTGATTTTCAATAAAGATTCTGAAGTAAATGAGGCTTTAGAGGTGTATAGGACAAGGTGGGGGTGATTCATTACCATTTTTACCTTAAATTAAGGGCAATTGGCTTCTGCAGGCTGTCTGGGAATGCTAATTCAGGCACAGACAATCGGCATAGATACCTACTGAGTTCTGGACTGAGATGAGCGTTTTTTAATTCCCTGGTTCTTGCCTCATCTTTTTACTCTGCGCTAGGAAGAAACTAAGTACTCCCTCTTTTGAAACTGACTAAAAACAGATCAAGAAATTGGTTGACTTGTTAATAAACATCTAGTTTTCCTTTCTTTTACTCTCTACTTTGAAATGTTCTGTGACAATACATCAGTTCATGATTAACTTGAGTAGAAATCCCTGACTCATGGGTCGTCTGTTATAATGGTGGTAGTTTCTGTGTCACAACATGACTCAGGACACTACAGACATTTGCAGACAGAATTCACAGTGTATACAAGCCATTAGGAGGCAGAACCCTAGAGAGAATGTGCATAGTAGTCTACTGTAAAAAGACAGGGGTTGGGGAGCACAACTTTGAAATGGCGTGGAGCCAAATCTAATCTAATCTTAAAATATGCTACAAATGAGTAACAAGGTTTCCATCTTAATTTTAAGACTGACCTAAATTAATCTCCAAAACAACCCAAGCAAGGTTGGAGAGATACTTTTCCTAGGCAAGAGGATCCTGAAGGAGGGACTCAGGAGACACTGGCTTTGGGTCTCCATTGTACAGAGTTTGTTCATTACCACCTTGCCCCTTCCCACAGAGCTCTTCAAGATTCTTTACCTGTGTCTCTAGAAGAAAATATTTCAGATATGCGCATATTCTGATGTCTTCTATTAGTAATATTGGTTTTCTTAGAGGAGAATAATTTAATTAGATTACAGGTACTGTGTTTGAAATGTAGCATTATAGCTTCTCTAATGAAGAATAAATTGTTAGGGTGTTATGGAGATGCAGCTAAAGCTGACCTGCCCTACAGTGTATTATAGCTCAACCAACTACAGGCTTTCAAAAGACTGAGCTTAGTAATGTGTGCAATGACATGCCAAAAGGACAATGATGAGTTATCTAACATCATGTAGGGAATGGTCATGGGAGTCCTGTTTATGTTTTCATTGCAGAAAGCATATGTATAGGAGACTTTCATAAGCACCCCCACTATCGAAAGGTTCCTTGGCTGCTAGTCTATTTTCATGGGTATCTGGATTCCTGTCTAGTTTTTACATCAACTCGACACTACCTACAGTCATCAGAGAGGAAGGAACCTCAACTGAGAAAATGCCTCTAGAAGATCAGAATGTAGGCAAGTCTGTAGGACATTTTCTGACTTGGTGATTGATGCTTGAGGCCCCAGGCCATTGTGGGTGATGCTATCCCTGGGCTGCTGGTCCTGAGTGCTATTTAAAAACAGAGGTTGGGCAAGCCAGGAGGGCTAGTCGGTCAGTAAGCAGCATTTCTTCATGGCTTCTCCTACCTCCAAGTTCCTGCCCTGCTTGTGTTCCTGCTCTTTTCCTTCAAGTGATGAAAAGTGATGTGGAAGTGTAAACAAAATCAACCCTTTCCTCCACAACTTGCTTTTGGTTCTCACTCCAACATCATCTCCATGTGCCTTTTGTTTTCTTTAACTGGGTTATGAAGGTTATGAATATGATGTCAGAATCTTTCCTGTGGCTTCCCACGATGCCTCTTCATCATTTCTTTTCTCTGATCATAGTGATATTTTAATAGAAATGTTCTGATTCTCTAATGCACGGCACTTTAGTAGTTCTGCACACACACTGAAGAATGCAATTCTTGCTAAATATGCAGATTTTTCTGGGAATTTGTAAGCCTCAGTTTGTGAGGGTTTTTTTTTCCTGCTTCTTTACATCCAGGTTTAGAAATTAGAATAAAAGCAAATCTCTTTTTTAATTAGTCAATTCAATAGTTACATTTATTTATGATGTATAATGTAGGTAAATTTATTTATAAGTTACAGAACAATTTAACTTGTCTCCTTACATGTTGTTTTGTGGTGAAAGTATTTTAAATTTGTTCAGCGTGCTTCAATTACATGATACATCATTATTAATGGTAGTCAGCACACTATAGATTGGGTTTCAAAATTTATTCCTCAGGTCTGGTGACAATTGACACCCTCTGTCCAAGATTTTTCCTCTCCTCACTACTGCACTCCACCAAGCCTCAAAAATGACATCTATGCTGTCATGTGTTACTTGCCATCCCATGGTATGGGTCTTTGCCAGGTTCCTTGTAGACTCTGCAAATTCCTCTAATGAGTATGTGTCACTCGTGTACAAATCAGAGGTGTGAAGCTACATCTGGAACCTGAGAAGTCCAACTGTAAAGAAAGAAGACTCTCTGCCTGGGACTAGAAACTCCTTTCTAGAATGGTGTGCTCAGAAGATTCTTTATTCCAGGTGGGAAGAGCAGTGATTTTTATAAATATCTAGAGTTGCACTGCATTTGAGAAATATTTCATATTTTAGGGCTAAATATCTTCAAATTATCATTTTTTAACTCTAAGTGACAATATAAAGAGAGTATCTTTTAATTTTTTCTATTTGGGCTTTTTTTAACTACATAAACCAGCTATCCAAAAATTCCTACATTACTTATAGAAGCCATGAAGATTGTTTAGTTGACAAGGTTAATTTTGGTTCCACAAATTGTTTAGAAGTGCCTGGTACACTTAAGCAACCATATTGTCTCTGTAAATATCAATAAAAGCATAGTGTCTGCTATTGAGAAGCTTAGGTTCCAATGAAAGTATTTACTTTGGAGTGGGAGAAGAAGATTATATAAAAATTGGTCATGAATTTGCCATAATAATAAACTTGGGCTAAAAGAATGTAGTGATTTGTAGGATCTCAATCTCAGAAAATCATACCATCATATACAGGATGATCTTTGAAAGAATTAAACAAATTCTCAAATTAAGCAAATGATTCCTTTATATTGATACCATCAGCTTGCAGATACATTTTCTCTATTTTCAATTCTGTTTACAGGCAGGAAAAACATGCTGATCATAATAATTTTATGAATCTGTCTAGCAGCATGTGGTGCAATAATGGGTTCAGTCTTTAGAGATCAGTCAAAGAAATGATTAATTATGTCCTTGTAAATTCATCACTGGGAGTCTTCATTATTTCATTTTACATTTTAAGTCCATTTCAGCATGAACACACAAAATAACAGGCAAAGAGGGAGATTCTGAGCATTAAATGAGAAATGAGATGCTGTTGGAGACATAAACAGAGATATTGAATTGAAATTTTTAGAATACTCTTTGATCTGAAGAAGTTTAAATTGTAACAAATGTTTGATAGTTTTGAAAATGAAAAGGACTCTATAAACAATTTTAAAATTTAGATAGCTTTGTATATATACATACACTGGAAAATTAGTTTAATACTCTAAATAGTTTATAAAATGGATCTTCTCAATATGATTTTCGAAAGGTATTCTTTCTAAAACAAACAAAAATTCTTTCTAAAATAAAGCAAAAAGTGAATCTTATGATTGTAATTTTATCAACAGAATGCAAATGGAATAACTGGATGGATGGATAGATAAAGACAGACAGATAGATAGATAGATAGATAGATAGATAGATAAAAGATAGATCTATTCTCCACTCTAAATATTTTCTTAGTTATGCCCACTTTTATTGAGTCGTTTCTGACAATTTGATTTCTCCATGGAATCATCAGTGTATTTTAACCCCTTCAATATTCTTCATATTTATTTAGAATAAATAAATTTGATTTTCTGGTGCCTTCATTTCCCTCTTTTCTGTAAAAAATCAGTTTTGAGAGGCTGTTCCAACACCTCCCCAATAGATTCCGTAACCTACAAATCTCACTCTGCCACCAAACCTGCCTATCCTCCATGACCTGAGAAGCTCACTGAGACATAGACTATGACTACATAGAGCAGACAATGAGGTGAGTGACCAGACCCTCAGTTGGACAAGCCAGTCTCTAGGCCCTAGGCCCCAGGACAAAACGCCAGACAACTCCCCCACCACCACTAACTGATCAACAGGCAAGTAAGTATATATAAAGAACTCAAACTAGACAGCAAAAACCAAATAATCCAATTTGAAAAATGAGGTATAGTTTTAAAACAGAATTCTCAACAGAAGAATCTCAAATGGCTGAAAGACACTTAAGAAATTGCTCAACATCCTTATCCATCACAGAAGTACAAATCAAAAAACCCTGAGATATCTACCATCTTATACCAGTTAGAATGGTTAAGATCAAAAACACTGATAAGTTAGTCTGGAGAGTATGCTGAGTAAGGGGAACACTCCTCCACTGCTAGTGGGAATGCAAACTTGTACAGCCACTGTGGAAATCCTTATGGCAATTTCTCAGAAAATTATGTATCATTCTACCTCAAGACCCAGCAGTACCACTCTGGGCTGTATACACAAGTGATGACAGTCATACTACAAGGACATTTGCTCAACTGTGTTCACAGCAGCATTATTCATAATAGCCAAAACCTGAAAGCAACCTAGATACCCCTCCTTCAAAGAATGGATAAAGTAATTCTGGTACATTCACACAATGGAGTACTACTCAATGATTAAAAAAGAAAGAAAGAAATGACATCTTCAAATTTGCAGACAAATGAATGGAACTAGATAAAACCATCCTGAGTGAGGTGGCCCATACCCAGAAAGACAAACATGATATGTAATCACTCATAAGTAGATATTCGATGTAAAGCAAAGGATAGCAAGCCAATAGTCCATGACCCCTAAAAAGTTAGGTAACAAAGAGAACCCTAAGACAGACATACATGGATCACTTTGGAATGAGAAATAGACAAGATCTCCTGAAAAAAATTGGGAATATGGGGGGGGGGGGGTGAAGAAATAAGTACAGAAAGGAAAGGGGAGTAGAGATGGAAAAGGCAAAGGAGAACATGAGGGAATGGGTTGAGATGGGGAAGGACAGAAAGGGAGAACAAGAAAAGAGATATCTTGATTGAGGGCGCCATTATGGGACTAGCGAGAAATCTGACATGAGGAAAATTTCTAGGAATCCACAAGGATGACCCCAGCTAAGACCCTAAGCAATAGTGGAGTGGGTGCCCAAATTGGCCTTCCCCTGTAATCAGATTGATGACTACCTTAATTGTCATCATAGAACCTTCATCCACCAAACTGATGGAAGCAGATGCAGAGATCCACAGCTAAGAACTGGGCTGAGCTCCCAAAGTCCAGTCGAAGAGAAGGAAAAGAGATAATATGAGCAAAGTGGTCAAGATGGGGATATGTTGGGAGCAGTGAGACCCCAGATCCTGAGTTTCTTGTAATCCCCTGATCTGAGTGCCTACAGCTGCTCTGAGCACGAGACCTTCAGGAATTCCTGATGGCAGGAGAGTGGTTTCTGGTGGGTTTGGCTGGGGCGTGGCTATCTCTATTTAATCTGCCCTTGAACACAATAAAGGGGGCATTCTTGGGGAATTCAAGGATGACCCGTTTCGCTGTCTCTCTGTCTGTGTGTGTCTGTGTATTTTAACCTCCAGCCCCTTGCCCGAATCTCGGTAACTGGGTGCCAGCGCACATGCAGACACGGGGACGCGATGTGCGTGGCAGGGGTACTCACTGAAACAGCTGACCTGAGCTTGTAGGAGCTCACTGAATTCAGACTGACAGCAGGGAACATGCATAGGACCAAAATAGACCCTCTGAAAGTGGGTGACAGTTGTGTGGCTTAGGCAGTCTCCAGGATCACTGGCAGTGGGACCAGGATTTGTCCCTAGTACTTGAACTGGCATTTTGCAGTCCATTCTCTTTGGAGAGATACCTTGCTCAGGCTATAAATCGGGGGGAGTGTGGCTTGGTCCTGCCTCACAGTGATGTGTCAGACTTTGTTGACTCCTCATGGGAAGGCTTACCCTCTCTAAGGAGTAGATGAGGGTGTGGTGGGGAGAAGTTAGGGAGAGCAGGAGAAGGCAAGGCAACGGGGATTGGTAAGTAAAATGAGAAAAGATAGTTTTAATAAATAAATAATATCAATAAAACTTTAGTTTGGACTGAGGGTAAAAGTGCTACTAGTATTCAGAGATTATTCTTTTAGCTGGAGAAAATTCTTTGTTTTCTTTGTTCTGTTTTGCTTTAGGTTATCTTTTCCAATAAGTGCTCTTGCTGGATGAGATTTATAAATTAATAAGTTTATTTGAATACAGAAAAATTATAAAGAATGAAATCATAGATTTCTCACATATACACACATGGACACATGTTCATAAAATAAATAATAAACAAGTTCATAAATGTAAAACATAAAATAGGAGCTCTGTCAAAGGAGCGCTCCTAGAGGTTGAGATAATTAAGTCATTTTTACTGTATTTTAAAAGTAAATTTTGTATATTGAGCTCAAAAATTTTTGGAAGAGGCCTGGACTGACCAACTCAGCTACTATTCAGGCACACACCCAGAACATTTGTAACACCCGATTTGGTGTTACACCCTCGGTACAGTTCGCGCACCACTGTACCGAAAGCGAGTCGGGCAAGGGCCTGGAGATTGAAAAGAAGACACAGAGAGACCAGGGTCATTCGAAAGGAGATCAGCCGAATGCCATTTTATTCAGCATTGGGGGAGTCCTTATCTACCTGACTGTAGCACAAGGATCTCCGCCCAGGCAGGTGGGAAATTACCATATTAACAATGGGGTAAATGCCCTGCAGCTAACCACCAGGTGGGGCAGGCATAGCACAGAAACACACAAAAAGCTAGTTAGTAGATCATAAACTGTCCCCATAAATACACCACAGGAATAAGGGAGACCAGGGCCCTACAGACATTGAGTTGGCCCATCCCAATATCTACCTGAGCTGTTAGCTACTGGAGTGGGTGAAAAAGACCAGTCCTGTGGAACCACAGCTGCCGGATCTCTATGACTCACACAGTAAGATATCCAAGAGAAGTTTCAGTGAAGGTCCAGTATTGATGGTGTACAAGAAGCCAGAGGCCTTCAACCAGACCAACAACTCATTGCAATGAACATTTGCAAGTAAAGCTGTTTGGGCAAAAAGGTGTATTGCATGATACACCACAGATCCCAAGGTCACTAAGTTAAAAGAATATATGATAGAGAGGCAGGAAAGAAGGAAGAGTGAAATTTTTTTTTTTTTAATTTTCTTTTGGTGGGAAGGGTCTCAAGGGTGAAGGGCAGACATAAAAGGACATGGAAATGAGTGGGATTGGGGTGAATTATGTGAAATTCCCCCAAAATTATTAAAAATTCTTTAAAATCTCTCACAGGGTTTGTAAATCATTTTTTTTTTTACATTTTAAGCACAAGTTCTATTTTGATTCATCAAATTTTAGCATTCATTTGGATGTTCATGAATTGGGGCAAGAATTGGCAAGCTATAGTTCTCTGGCTGAGTTTAGAATGAGGCGGTCTTTTGTCAAATCAGCTTCATTGGAGCACAGCCATCCTCTTTGTTTCTGAACTGTCTATGGCTGCTTTGCAATGAACAGCACAGTTTACTGTTTCTGATGAAGACCGTATGGCCTACAAAAACCTAAATGTTTATTATCTAGCCATTTGTTTACAGGACACAAATTTGTTGCCCATAAGATAAAATTACAATACAACACATGGTGCATTTCTGGATCATTACTGAGTAGTAATAGCCTATGCTATGATGTTGTGCTCTGTCAAATTTTATAATACTTTCCCATATAACAAATAACATTTATCTTTGATGATAATTTTCCTAGTGCATTTACAGCAGTGCTCCACAGGGATGAATTAGTGTCCACGAGTTTTACTTTGAGTCGACTAAATAAAAAAGTATTAAGTTAACTGGCTATTGGAATTAACTAATTTTCTATATGAAACATATAACCACTAGAGGCAGAAAATGCAGAGAGTTTCAGTTATGGGAAGGTATACAAAATAATATTCTTGGGGTCAAGTCGTGAAAGAGTGGAAGCAAGTGAGACTAATCTAGAACCTTGTCCTCTCAGCATAACAGCTGACCATAATTCTATGACTTAGTTTGCCAAATATTGGCTATTTTCTATCAACGTTGGCCAGGAAGGTTTTATGTTGTTCTGAAATGAGTCATCTGGGGACCAGCAATGTTCTTCCATTGATTAACCTTTATTCCTATTGATGTTCAGTTCCTCAGGTCAAGGTGATGACTTCATTGGTGACACCTTGATACATGGAGCTTGATAATGCCAAGGCATCAATAATAGCCTTGCTTTGTCTCCTGCCTGAAATACTCTCCCTTTTGGAGGCAACACTGACAGACCTAAAACCCCAGAATTTTAGGGATAAAAGCTAATCCATTCAATCAGACAACAAGATAGCCAGACTACCAACTACCGGCTGGAATGAGAGAACCCTGGTGTTAGGTCACAGATTCTAAGGGGACACTCACTCAAGGGATGTCAATGTGAAGGACTAGAAACTAAGAAATAATACTTCCTTAACTTTGGCACTTTAAGTACTTGCTTGCCACAAATGGCGATCTTTATGGGGTTGTTTAGTGTGCCTTCCATAGTTGTTAACTCCCTGTGAGCAAAATATCAATCCACTTTGTCCAAGGTCCCATATGCTTGTCACTTTGCATCTACCTCACACCTTCTTGTATTCAGTCTCACAATCTTTCTGCTTCCATATTAAGAATCAATGAGCCATGCCTTTCTTCACAGTCTGTAATCTAGTGATTGTAGACAACAAAAGTCATACAACCCTAAGTTCTCTTAGTAATGTAAAACTTAATATTGTTCTGTAAGTGAATAACTTAGACCGTAGTTAAAAGAATTGTCCTCTATCGATATCATTTGATCTTCACAAATTGACCCGTAAGTAATTGTCATTGTTATCCTTGCATCCAGCCAAAGATATAGATGACTTTTGAAATTTCAAGCATTAGTCCTATTGATGGTTCATCACAGATGCCCTCTATGGCCATCGATGTGAGCTGGAAGAGATGTGCTAGTGCAATGATGTCTAACATTTGAGCACAGATGATCAGTTCATCTCATTGTTCTAAAGGTCAGTCTGTATGTGTCATTCCACTATACTGTAGATAACAATTCTCTTTGTCCTTGGGACTTGGCATGTTGTTATTGGGAGGCAATCAACATGATGTGTGGTGTGTGCAGGTTGTACTCATGGATGACTAGTTACTCTCTCAGTTGTTCCACGAAGATCTAACTAAATCACAGTTACCACCACTCTGCTAACTAAGCCAGAATGTCTGGGGCATTGGAGGAGTTTTCAGAACACATGTAATCCAGATGCTAACTAAAGTTTTTCAGATCTTAGTGGTCAGGACTTTCTGAGACTTGATATCCAAATTGCCAACCACAAAAAAACAAAATGACTGTCATCATAGATACTTATTTTTATTCATTATTTCTGGATACACAGCCTCTTCAATAAATGAATGTTAACATCACAACATTATATAAACGTTAGAAACTTGGGAAGAGGTTGTTATTGTTTCTTGATGTACCTCCATCAGAACTTTGAGTTTTTAGCTTAATTGTCTCTCCTTGATCTATATTATAATATGTGACAGGAAAGTTAACCTAGGACAAAGTCAAAAACATAAATGTGTACTGTTTTCTGTTATTTGGGAATAATAACTGTCTTTCCTCCTCAGACCATATTAATCTGTCCAAGTAAAATGTCAAGTCTGACACACCAGCTGTAGGCAAGGCCGTTATCAGTTAGGTTTTCAAGAGTCTAGAGTAGTATGAGTTTCTGTGTGTGCAAGTTGGAGGATTACATGATCACATGACAACATAATAGGTCAGGTCTACCATTTGCCAGCCTTTCCCTCTAATAAATTATAGTGTTGATTGTAGAAGATAGTTCTCAAAACTTCCACTTGACCTTGTTCATTATGATGTGATTCATTAAAATGTAGGGATTGTTTCCAACTGTAAAGTATTTCTATGGCGATTCATATTAGAGAAATGTTTACAACATACATAAATGTTTCCAATGAACTGATTCTGAAAGGACCTTAGAATATGACTTTTCATGGGGCCACTATAGGCTTCCCAGAAAATGAAGGTTGTCCACGATGCTAAAGTTAGGCATGGTGTCTACTAAAGTGGAATTTGCTAAACACAGGTGGTGGAAAAATGTCATGACATCCAACTTTTAAGAATGACTACATTGAACACATTTACATAAGGCTTTTATTTAAGAATAAATACTACATATAGTCAGAGAAAGGGACCCTTGCTTGGCATTAGGAGGTTTAAGAAAGATTAAGACATTAATGTAAAGCAGTTGTTTGTTCCAACAATGTGCCTCATCTCTGAATTGAATTGCCAAGATTTGTGTTTTGAATCTTAATTCAGCACAATCCTGGCATAAGTGCCTAGCAGGGTCTTTATCAAATTCTCAGAGTCAGGTCACATAGTAATCTCTGACTGTGTGTAATTAAAAATAAGAGAAAATTTCAACCAATAAAGCAGCATTTTCTGTGTGGGGTCTACATACACTTCCATAATCCCAGCTCTTAGGAGCAAGCACCAAGACCAGACACATCTACATAGTGAGTCCCTGTCTCAAAACAACAAAGCCTGAAATGAATATAAAGGAATGAATATTCTCTGTTGTTCAGGAGTTTTGACCTTGGACAGCACACCATAAAGCTCACTTCTCTCATCTTGGCCAACATTCATTCAGAATTTCAGATATTCTGCAAATCAGAACAGTTTTATTCTTCATATGTAGATGAGAGACCAATGCTTGGTTTGTTGATATGTTCATTTACATTTGTCACATATATAATTGTTCCATGCTTTCACAAAATTGTAAAAATTCCTTTTAGAACTCTTTTGAGACCCTTAAAATACTCAATGTCCTTCTCATACAGTACAATTGATTTTGCATCATAAATCAAATCATACATTTTACTGTTGGCTCTCTTCTTAGAAAAGAGTGAATTTTTAATCTTATTACACATATTTCAGTACAGGAGACAGGATGGTCTTCATGTCTTTGAATGCTTCATTTTAATTTAATAAGTTCTTTAAAAACTTTTAGATTATTAAAGACGGGAATAGATGGATAGCCAACAGGCCAGTGGCAAAGGGTCTTCATTTAGAAGCATAAAACTAATTGAAATCACTTTGTGCCTGAAGAAGGTACTCCTAGCAGGAACATGTAACAGAATATATACTTAACCATGACTATAAATCCAGTCATCACTTGTTGCTATGAACATATGAAACTGGGAGATACAAGGTGCCAGTCCTCACGTATGTGAAGCAGACACTTAACCATCTCTGCAGTCTCTTGGGCACTACGGTTTACATACTTGCTCATCCTGAATTTCCCACCAGAGTGTATTTCTTCAAGAACAGGAATTCCATTGTTTTTGTTTGTTGGTTTGTTTCTTTTCTTTATATGTAAATAGCACAGTGTTTCCTTATTTCTTAGAAGATGACAGGTGCTTTACAAATACTTATTATATAGATTGATAAATAATTTAATAGGAAATAAATGCATGATATGATTAGATATGTAGGCTCTAAACAGATGAAAAAATTGCCTTCGTATCACATAAATGGCATCATATTGAAGTATCACATTAAATGTAAGGAAGGTGATAACATTTAGATATTTTTCTATAGTTTCTCCTTCTTCAGGTGTACTTAATCCCTTTTGTGCTGAAGCCTGTGTCCCTGGGATGAAATTGAGGCATTCTTCCTGGCCTATACTGAAGAGTTCAGAGAGTTGATATAATCAACATTCCTTTACTGACGCTGACACAAAGCAGCTAAGTCATTAGAGAAGCAGTTTAGTGAACACCCCCATGCATTTCCTTAACTGCTAGTATTGAAAATTTAGGAAGATAAGTAACTTTTTTTTAGAAGGAAAGTAACAAGAAAGAAAATCATACCGTTAATTGATTTACTGATACTGACTTTTATTTCCCTGAACGAATCATTAAAATTTCATCAAGAAACAGAAAGACATTTCACTGGACATTTTCAGAATCACTAAAAGAAAGGAAAAAAAATCCTTATGCCAAGGAAATTACCACAATTGTATCATGTGTATAAGATCCTTTGGATACATCAAATGATTTGATTTATTAAATATAATCAACCATTTACTCTTTTTGTTCTTCCTTAACATAAGATCATTGGTTCTGAAGCAGACAGCAATAATGAAAATTGAACTTCAGGGAATTTTTTCTGCTACCGTTGAGGAAATAGCCCTCATTATGGTCTGCACTGGGTTATGATCAGTTTTTTATGCTCTAGTTAATTTACTCTAAATAACGAGAGGCTAGACTTATCGTTTTAGAGTTGAAAGAATCAGATAATAAGGAAGACAAATAATTAGTACAAAATTATGAAATGAAAAACAGGAGCAGATGATATTGGCACCCAAGCATTTTTAACCATTTCTCAATGAGACAGTCATTATGTGAGTTGCAAGTCTAAACTGTGCAAGAGGTTCACTCTACAGGGCATTTGTTCTACAATAGAGAAAAGCCAGCTAAAGCCCAAGGGAAAGTTGTGTGAATTCCCTGAAACCAAAAGGAGATAAATGGTATTATTAAGATAATAGTCAAAATAGCAAACACACAAGAGGACTAGAACCTGATTAACACTGTGGTGGTTTTTAGTTGGCTCAACATATATATATGTGTGTGTGTGTGTGTGTGTGTAATTTAATAGCAACATTATTTTGAGAAGATAAAATATATAATGTAGCACATAAATACTACCTGCAAATTAAATCAAGCTAAAATGTTATTTCAGTTAGATTATTTGGGAGATTTTATTTTTGAATACTTAATGTATGGGAATTAACAGCAACATAAATTTTATACTGGAGAAAAATTTCCTCAAAGTATTCAAAAATAAAGAAGAAATAATTTGAGATTTGTCCCACCTCACAAAATAGTATAAAGCCACTGCAAAACTTTCAATATTATACCAGCACATGTATAGGCACTAGACTAATAGAGAAGATAAAGGAATCCAGAAATCAATCTTAGCACATAGACAGATGGGACAGATTACACACAAGTAGAAGTAGAGTTTAGCACACTGATGGATGGAATGAATTATTAAAGGCACAGCCAAAAGATGGCTGTGTTAATCAGCTTTCCATCACTCGGACCCACTAAATACCTTAAAAACTCAATTTTAAGAAGGAATAGTTACAACCAATTAACAATTGAGAATTCCTTCAAAGAAGGACAATTGGAAAACCTGATTGATTATCCAATACCAAGTAGTGAGCCTTAGAAACATACATACAGGCAGTACTGAAGTGATTCAGCAGACTGTACTCACACGTTTTTTTTTTTTTTTTGATTTTTTGAGACAGGGTTTCTCCGTAGCTTTTGGTTCCTTTCCTGGAACTAGCTCTTGTAGACCAGGCTGGCCTTGAACTCACAGAGATCTGCCTGCCTCTGCCTCCCGAGTGCTGGGATTAAAGGCGTGCGCCACCACCGCCCGGCTTGTACTTATACTTTTATTCATCTATATGTATATGTAACAATAATGATTAGATGAGAGGAAGCCATGAATTTGGTATGAAGCAGACACGGAAAGGGTAGGAAGGAAGAGAAGAGAGAGAAATTATGTAATTATGCTTTAATTAATTATTTTTCGAAAGAAAGGATTTCAAATAATTCATTTTGATTTGAAGTTTCAGAGTTTTCAGCTTGTGATCTCTTGCCCCCATGCCTTTGGTGACAAAATAGGGGAGGTGGAATTAGAAAGAGAGTATATTTGCTGCAGGACAAGGTCTTGCAAGATAAGGGTGTATCTTGGGCCACTAGTGGACAGCAGTTAAATGGAGATAATGATTCCTGTTAGGTGTGATGAAATCATTCCTGTTTACCTATTCAGCAGTCTATAAACATGTGTGTAAAAAGGATGAGGAAAACATGTTCTGGAGGACTGAATGCTGATACCCCTCCCCATTCATATGTTGAAAAATTTCCCCTATGATGTTATTTTAAGGGATAGGGTCTCTGAGGGTGATGAGGTCATGAGTGTGGAACCTTCACTAATAGGATGAATGCCTTAGCAAAGTCACACCAGAAAACTTCTTCATTCCTTCTACCATATGTGCACATAGTGAGAAATGACTTTCTATGAGCAAGTAAGTGTGTGTCATAAGAGACAACGTATCCTCTGGAACCTTCTTCTCCTTTTGGCCTTCACAACTTAGAAGTTTATAAGGCACCCAGCATATGGAGTTCTGTTATTCCTGCCTGAGCTGACTCGGACAAACACCGACCTAGCACACAGAGTTTTGCCTTCTCCTCATTAAGTCATGAGCAACACAGTCAGAGGACTGAGAATATGAGGTGTGTGTGTATGTATGTGTGTGTGCGTGCTTGCGCACATATGTGTGGGTAAAGTGAGGAATATGAAGTCACCTAGAAATGCCCTCTGAGGATTAGCTTTCCCATCATCTGAAGAGGCTGTTTTGATTGACTTCCTTCACTCACAGGTAAGGAAAGGGAGAAATATGGATCTCTACTAGAGGTTCTTTTGAGATTCTATTAATTCCATTGGCTAATTCATGACATGTATACTAGTCTATAATTTGGCAGGCTAACCATCTCATTTCAAACAATGCATGTGCTTGGTTCCCACCACACAGTAAACACTGAAGGAATGAGCCCATTCTTCCTGAGAAAACTGGTGGATGTGTAAATGATGCTCCCTGTGAATGGCTGAGATTGAGAAAGGTGAGATAAAAGGCCAAAAAGGGTAAAGGGAGGAAATCTCATTGCTTTAACTGGAACGCTCAAGGCTCACAGTGCACTGGGTAAAATACAAGAACTCCGGCAAAACAGAACAAGAGAAGAGCAAGAGCAGGTGATGATACCCACAGATTTGCAGAGTCGATGTAGTAAACAATGAAATCAGCATACTCAGACGGTTTCTTGGAATGTAAAGACAAAATTTTAGATTTCAGATTAATAAAATTCACCTGTCAATTGGCTTCTTGCTGCAGTAATAAATGTTTGAGATAACCCACTTAAAAGAGAAAAGCTTACATGGAATTATGTTTGGATGTTCATCTTAACAGCTTGTCGTTTCAAGGTCTGTGGTTAGACAGGGTGCCATGGTGAGTATCAGAGAAAGTGATGAACTTCCTGGGGACTTGGAAACAAAAGAGGAATAAGAGGGACTAGGGTCTCATTACCTTCTTCAAGAGTATATCCCAAACAGTGACATAACGGCCACTTACTAGCTCCCACCTCTTAATGGCTCCATAGTCTCCCAAGAAAGGCACAGACTGAGGATCAAGACTTTAATGAGTGGACCAGTGGCCTTTAACATCCAATAGTAATAAAATATAATAAAAAAAGGAATTGGAGGGAGAGAGGCTGGGATGGAAATGATACAAATACAGTGTGTATGAAATTCTCAACAAAAATAAATTTTCCAAGCAATAGCAGTGTAAGAAACTACATTCATCAATGCTAAAATATGTATCTCTATGGGAAAGGTAAAAAACTTTGGAAGAGCATACACACTTAAATTATGCAAAACAAGTATGAAATAAGGTGGAAGCCAGTTGGGTCTTTACAGATATTTTCAGAAACTATCAGAAGCAACAAAATAAGTGCAAAAGCCAAGTCCATATTTCTTTGCCTGTTGCTTCCCAGAATAGCTAAGCAACAGGAGCACTGGCTTTTAATGTTAGCCTGTTCAAGGACAGTTTCTTCATTCTGAGAGGTGCTCCATCCCTAATTCATGAAGGCCTCTGTTTGTTTTCATAATTTTATTTGAGACATCACAAGTGAATGCTTAGCAGGCAGTGGGTTATTAATGAGATAAATTGGCTTATAGTTTTCTTATCCATCTTTTAAATGAGGAATCAAATGAATTATTCAAATAACAGCATACCCTACACAAGAATATATCTTATGATAATGGAATTACTCCATTCTAACTAAAAAATGTCTGCCTTTTGCTAATGTAAAATATAACCTGATTTGAAGCTACTGCACTCTAATTTTTTATAAACTCCAAATAATAACTTTCAGCACAGTAAGCTATCTTTCAGATGTTCATTTGCATGTGTGATGGACAGCATAGTAATAGAAGAATGTCAAATTTTCACCTATATTAACTGTCACTAACTAATGGAGATTTTTGGAAAATAAGTAATTGGTCTATTATGGTTCCAACCCAATTATTTCATTTGTGATATATAATTCATTGGTTTGTACTTCAGACTGAAGAATAAAGATAACAGGACAACAATTAAACATAATTTTTTTTTCATTCCTGCTAGGTAGTTCTATCTCAGTGCTCAATCTCCAAGCCCTCTCTTGTATTTAACTTATGGTTCCTGCACGCGGGGAACAGTCATTTATCTACAAGTCATTTAGTGTTTGTTGTAGGAAATGAGTAGGCTACATGTTGTTATTCCCCTCCAAACACTAAATTTATAGAAAAGGCTTGCATTAGTACCTTTGGGGAGTAGTTTCTGCACTGGAGGAACTGGTAGAGACATTAACAACACAGAGACTGTTAGGAGCTGAATTACATCTGCTAAAAAATCATGTCTGCTAGGAAACCCTTATCCTAAGTACCTTAGAAAGCAGTGTATAATCAGATTTGAATTGTGAATTCTATTCAGACATTTGATGGGGGCTTGAACCACATCCTGTGGGGGGACTCCAGAGGGGAGAGTAAATTAGAAAGAAGGCATTAGACAGGGCACCAATACAACTTGTCCAATGTCCTTCTGAGAAAAGAAAATTCAATCGCAGTATGAGACACCAAGAATGCTCACAGGAACGACCCCTTCAGGATGCAGCACAGCAGTGGCCCAGAAGATCAGGACTGTAATCTTGACATCTAGCTTCAGAAGGCTGAGATGGTACGTTCTGTTGTTTGAGGTTCCCTAGTCTGTGGTGCTTTGTGATAGCAGCCACGGCGAAGCAATTTCTGACCTCCAGGTTCTTTCCACTGAGCCTTAAATTAGAATAGGTGAAAGTGAAATTGCACCCAAAGGTTTCGCAAAAGAAGAAGGAGATTGACTCCAACCCAATTATAGGAAGGATTTTTAGCCTAGACAAGTGTACATAACAATGGAAAATTACTGGAGAACATTAGGGAACAAATTTATCAGTGGTGTATGTCTAGCATAACTGGCTAGTTCTAAATTTATGCATGTTTTTCTCTGTAGTTAGCTACCTGTGTTTGCTAATTGTCGGCTATTAGAAATGGACTCCTGCTCTCCCACAGATGGAGAAGACTGTTCTCTCTATCAGTGCTAACATGCAAAAAGATATTTCCTGGGTCATGAAGGAGAGTGTTGGCTTATGACACTGAAAACAGGGTGAGAGGCTGTATACACATTCATTCCTTAGTATTCTTGGGGAATTGTCTACAGGATCCCTCAGAGATATCAAAAACATTAATGTAATAAAGGGCGTATTGTCTTTTGGGTCAAATGCTATAACATTTGCTTGTAATTCATCTTCATTCTCCCATATCCTTTCACCCACTACTAAATTACTTAGAGTTCCTAATGTTATCATTCAGGCCTTGACACTAGCCTGCCTTCAGTACAGGGTGACAGCAGGACATGTCAACAGCAACAGCCAAGAATGGCACTGTTGCTTCTGCCATCAAAAATTGCATACTCTTCCTATGTGCATGAGTATATCCCCTTGTCAGAAGCAAGCACCTTCTCTCCCAGCCCTCTCTTTATTCTCTCCCACATCTAGGCCACCTCTGCAGCACCCTAGCCTCCCCGGTAAACCTTTAATTGAGCTCTGTTGCATGGTAAGATTTTGTGGTGCCTCTTGACCCCAATACTCCTTGGCACCTTGGGCATTAAACCATTGCACTAAATAGAATGGAAATGCCACACAAAGAGCTGGTCTACTGTACTCATGGGATTAGTGAGCAGAAAGACTGCACACATTCAGGATAAAGAACTTTCTTGAATTACTTGTGTAATCATTTGTCGGGTTAACGGGCCGATGTGAAAACTGAAGGTTCAAATGCAGAGACGTAATTTACATTTTCTGAAGCAAATTCTCTAAGGGAGGAAGTAGGAGACCTATAGTCAGGATGGGAGCTGCGTGAAGTTGGGTCAAGCTAAAGAGAATGTTATAGCCAGTTCAGTCAGCCCTCTGCTGTAAAAGAGGTTGGGCTTTAGCCTTGGAAGCGCCCATTTCCCAGCGATTGAATTGTCTCTGTACTTTCACAAACTGGAGCACTGAAGGCCATTTTCATGATAGTTCATCCCAGGGTGCTTGACTAAAGCAATCCTGGTCATCCACAGGGACCAAGCAGGAGCAATCAGAAGGTGAAGGCATGAAAGTTTTTCATCACAAATGAACCCTTAATTTGGACCTCTCTGTCCCACTCCCATTTTCCTGCCTGCAATCACTCAGAGCCAAGTAACTCTTTTGTAAGCGCTTGCTAAACACACAACACACACACACACACACACACACACACACACACACACACACACACTTTACTTTGTTTAAATTCCCAGTCAGATTCTTTATTTTAACAGAGTCATGCTTTAAATATGCTGCCTGCAGAGAAAGCAGGTAATGCTTTATTTTCCTTCTCCAGCCTCTGCCTGGAGGAACTGCAGCATTGAGAGGAAATCGCTCTCTGCCTTGCAGCCCCAGGAAAGCATCCATGGGTAGATGAGAAATGACATGTAGCCACCATGTACAAAACACCAGTGGGAGGCAACTGTCAGAGACACGTATGATCTCACCTCAAGTCACAGGCTTGAGTAATAGCTACAAGGCAAATTAGCTGTCTTGTGGCCACTAGCAAACATCCTAAGTGAAGAGAAGTCCTGGGTTGGAGGTAGAAGCTCAGTGCGTGTGCTGAACCCTGGGGAAGTGTAAATTCTTTACAAGCTAAAGGAGCTATGCCACAAATGTCCTCTTTTCTCAGGGTAACGAACTAAGTGACTTAAATAGAACAACTGATCTTCCTCCGGTGTGCCATTATGGAACGGCTATGGCAGATTTAATGCTGTGATCTTTCAGTGCTTGGTGGAAAAAAAAATGCATCTTAAAGCACAGACACGTCAGACACGTAGAAGCACATTGTCTCTTCTGTTTCATAAATATCTTATGATAATTACTGGCTTCCTCTCAGGAAAAGTACATTCAAACTTTTTCTGAATGGTACCAATTGACTTTCTGCCCTTAGTGTAGATTCAATTTTGATGTGTTGTAAGAATAGATAGGAAAAAAAGAAATAGGGGAAATATTAATAAATTCTTCTATTTCTGATTGCACCATGCTGGAAGGATAGTCTATAGGAGGATATGTTGGAACCTTTTAAGGATTTGGAAATTACACGGGAAGCCAGCTGGAGGAAACAGAAATGATATTCAGGGTTGCGTTCTCCAGCAGGGAGCTGGCCTCTCCGTTGTCTCTGCTTTGCCAGGTAGAAGCTAGCTTGGTTGCAAAGAAGGCCTTTGCTACCCTTTGCCATCCCTTGAGTTAATTGAAATCAGGTGCCTGTGGGGCTTGGGCTATGCTGTTGTCTACTTTACTCCATATTGAACAAAGCTGTTTTTCCAGTGTGTGTACCATCCTACGGTAATCTATTTTACAACCAGCTTTTAATTTGCTTTTGGGGGAGAAGGACGACTACAGCCCCTGAGTGGACCCAGAAACACCACCATCATCCAGGCAACACCCATGCCCCATAGACTGATGCCGGACCTATACCTAGGGACAGAAGATGAGCTTCTTTGAATTGAAGAATTGAATTGAAGCTTTGGGCACACATGATATATTAAAAACAAATCAGGCACAACAGGCGCAAGAATTTGCTGGACATCCCAGACCAAAGAAAGGTTGTAACTCTTTCACATGACCCTCATCAAAAGATGAACACTAACATTGCCATGCCATAGCCCCACAGAACCTGTCATCTGATATCTGGTGTGTACCTCGAGGATCAAGGATTCCCTACTCAGCTGATCTCCTACTGTTGACATGACCTGATTGAATGAGTCCTTGTCTGTGTTTACCCATTGTTGTTATAAGGAAGCCACTTGTTAGTTCCTGCCTACTCGGCAGCTCAGACCCGAAATAACCACACAGAAACTATATTATTTAAACCGCTGCTTGGCCCATTAGCCTAGCTTCTAATTGGCTAACTCTTACATCTTAATTTAACACATTTCTAGTAATCTGTGTATCATCACGTGGCTGTAGCTTACTGGGTAAAGTCCCAGCATCTGTGTCTCATGGGGTACATGGCTTCTCTCTGACTCCACCCTTCTTTCACCCAGCATTCAGTTTAGTTTGCCCCACCTACCTAACTTCTGCCCTATCAACAGGCCAAGCCAGTTTCTTTATTCACCAATGGTATCTGCAGCATACAGAGGGGGATCCCACATCACATCTGGACTAGAACTGGTTCATTTCCTGATTCTGATGTGTTTCCAGCTTTCAAATTCCAAGGTTTAGCGTTTCATCACTGGCAGAACTTTGCAGCTTCGTGCCCCAGTGTGACTCCTGCAGCAGCTACTTCCTGCTCTGGTTAGCTCTATTATGTTACCAGTACAGACCCTTTTTCAGTCCATCTCCGAAATTCTTTAAAACTTCACTACAGTGAGAATCAATATTAGTAATTGAGATTAAGAACCTACTTTCGCCTTGGCTTTAATACCAAGGTAGGAAGATTATATGAGAGATTGCTGCCCCTGAAATCACTAAACCTTGTAAATTTATCATTACTCAGTAAATTCTGACATGGAAAGGCATAAATATGTTCATCTATGTTTCTGGACAGTGTTCACAATAATGTCTATGCCTGCTTTTTGGCCCTTAAAAGCAAGGCCTGCTCCAGAAAAACGAACTGGACGTCACCGCCATCCCACCTCTAGTTTTCCACTAGCTTTGAAACTCAGGGACTTTTGCTGTACCTGTAGGCAAACATCCTGCCTGGTTTTGATTTTTATCTGTGATGCATTATATAGATATTTCCTCTGAATGAAACATTATACTTTTTGGATGGAGGAAGAAAAGTTCTTACAAGGCTTAGAAGCCAAAAAAGTTACAAAATTGTCCAAGACTGTTCATATGGTTATACACACTGTAAACTCCTATGCTGGCCATGGAAGACTCTCCACCGTGCCCAGATATCTGCCCGTCTTTCATGTACAATGCCCTACTGAATACAGTTTTCATGACTGATTCCTCTGGCTGAAGTGAACTTTTTCAGTGATGTAGTTCCGTTTGGGTCACCCAAAGATCTTTAGCTCCTCACCTCTACCAACTCTTGTAAGCAAGCCCAGACTTGGGTGGAATTCTTTCTTTGATCTGTCATCTGCGTCCTATCTGGGGTAAGTGGGAATTTGCTAGTTCCCCCTCCCCAGGATAAGCCTTGCAACATGTGTCCTGAAATCCATCACTTTGATGTTAGCGCAACCCAATAATTTGACCATGTAGCAGTAAATAATTATTGGTTGGAAAAATCACATATAATTTGTTGGACTATAGCAGGATTCAATCCCTTGAATCTCCTTTTTTGGGAAAAGGCTCTGATAGAAAGGAAAAAGCCAGATATGAAGAAAAGATGGGTCATTTCAAGCGCTGATATTATGAAGGGAGACTAAGACAGGAAGGTCTTAGGGGTTATATGGAGTGTTTTATTAAAAGGGAGCATATAGGATTTGGGAAAAGAAATATTAAACAATAATTGTGCTGTTCTTAATGAAAAATATAAAAAGAAGCCAACCATATACTTTAACTGTTTAAGAACTATTTTTTTTTTTAATCTGGTTCTGCCCTAGGTGTCATTGTGTTGTCCCTCTAGAGTGCAGACCTTACACTATGACTATTTATTTCTTATCTCAGGGGTCTTGGGAGTTGTATTGATTTTGGTTTCTCTTTCTGGCTGACTTGGAAACCTAATAAACACAGCAATATCGTTTCCATGGCTAGATGTGCTTAGAATTCCAAACCAGTTTACAAAGTTAGTGTGACATCTCAGGGCGAACTTAAAAGGAAATCAAGAAATACAGTGTATTTTAAAGTAACTCCTCCCTGCCTGGTATGGGCTTCCATTCTGTTTCATTCAGCAAAACAAAAACAAAAATGAATAAAAAGGAAGGAAGGAAGGAGGGAGGGAGGGAGGGAGGGAAGGAAGGAAGGAAGGAAGGGAAGGAAGAATAAAGAAAGAGCATGAAATAGGATCGTTGCCCAGGATTTCTGCTGTAGAAAGCAGGCTGCATGGTAATGAAAGGAGCCCAGTTTCTCAGATTTGAGTGTGTGCTGATTAATGTCAAGGGTCATAGCACAGAGCTGATTGCATCCTATAAAATGTCACCTGAGTAGTACTACTGGAAGGCTTGTTTAAAGTCTATAGTGAACTAAAAAAATGTCAGTTTTCCAATTAAATTCAAATTGATTCAGTTTCCACAGGTCTCATACCATAAAATAAACTAGATGTAAATGGGATGCTTTACAAAAGCCCCATCTTATCTTATTTTCAAAATAACTCTCTATGATAAAGCTCTAATGTTCATTTCTTAAATCTGGAAACTGAGGCAAAATTCCAAGTTTATTCAGTTTATAAGTGGTAGATTTAACTTTAGTTTAGATAGGTGTATCATACTTCTCATTTCTTAACACACTGTTTCCTTCCTTCTTGAATAATTCTTCACATATATAACTTGGTGCATAGATGGTCATTTAAATTTTATAATTTAGGTAACTGATACTCTAAATATATTTCCATGGTCATACAGAGGGAAAATAGCAGACTACAATGTAACATCTGTTATATGATATTACAGTAAAACAACTTAAAGATATCTAAATCCAAGTTATTTTTTACCTCTTCCAAGCTGACACACGGTATATTACTTCCCAACCTCAACCACAACAGAATTGTGCCACAAAAATGAGTATCAGGCTTCTGACATTCTCAAAATTTTTCCTTTTAATATTTTACAATTCAAAACCTTGCTTTTGAATCTATGTACTGAAAGAAAATTAGCTTATATCAAGCCAATACAAGTTATGGATGGTTGATTTGTAAATTCATTCATTACAGCTGATGCCTACGTGCTTCCTAGGAGACAGACATTCCAGATCAACAGAATCCTTTTTCCTTTGTTAGAACATGAACTATTGAGGCAGAGCTGATAAAGGAAATGGATGTTTGAATCACGACTTTTACCACACTTTTAAAATCTTATATTAAATAAACTAAATCTTTTACTAAATAAATCTAGGCAATAATATAAGACAGGAGCTCCTGTCCTACATACCCACAAGCTCACATTTGTGATAAATATATAACCATAGGTTAAAGCACCAACAAAGCAAGGTTTCATGGCCCTCCAAGAGATTGAGAACAGTCTTTAAGTTTAGATATCTTCTAACCTCAGAAAATAAAAAGACTTTGCATTAACAGTTTAGAAAATCTTACATTTGTGAGACACTATAATAGAAAACACAGAGAAATGATATTTAGCACAGTGTCCCCAATTATGGCATTTTATATTCATTTAATATATTTTAAACTTTACAGTAAAGACTATATATAGAATGCCTTGTGATTTCCTCATGCAATTTGAAGTATATAATCACTACCAATAATTGAAGCCAAAGGAGGCTTTCTTTGGCACAGCCATCCTTACTTAATTTCTTAGATTGCTTCTCTAATAAAGATGACAATATTCTTTCTGCTGCCTTAAAGAAACATTGGCCTACTTCTTGTACTATACTTTACCATGAATCAATCACTCTAGCTAATGGACAGTCCATGTCCTAAGAGGGACAAGCCAATTTGGGGCCATTTGGGCTCTACATACTGACTGTAGCATGCAGGTAGAAATGCAGGGACTGAGAGAGGACTTACTAGTTCTCCAGTGAAATGCTAGATACAGCAAAAGGAAGAAACAAATTAAGATACCTGCCCCAATCATTCTCTCAAAATGGTATGTAGCTTGAAAATCCTTTGGATATAAAGAAAAATCAGAGTATAAACTATAAAATATTAAAGAAATATTATATATCAATGGCACAACCGTTGATTGAGATGTAAGTAAAGTGCCTTTCATGGTGTCCAAAGAATTATGGGTCGACCCAATAAAACAAAGAGCACCTTTACTTTGAAGTGTTTTTAATAATGGGTAGATTGTGTTGAAGTAAAGGCTGGCAGGAGAGAGTGCTGACTGAGCAAGCTCTGATTAATATCACAAGTCAGAGAGGCCTCACTGGACAACATCCTCCAGGCTGGCACAATCCCTGTAGTTCTTCCTTCAGAAACTAGCTGCCAGCAATGGCGCATCGGGCCAGCAAGAACTTTCAAGTAGGACAAAGCTGATTCAACCCATGGAAGGCATTCAACAACACCATGAATCACTTACTCCTTACTGACTGGATCCTTCTCACAGAATGAGCTGCCCTAACTCTTCACTCCGAGAAATCCAAAAAAAAAAAAAAAAAAAAACAAAAAAAAAAAAAAAAAAAAACGCTGGCTTGGCTTGGCTCATGTGCTGGCATTTAAGACTGACTTTTACCTCTGGAGCAAGGGAAGTTCAATATGAAACTGAGCTGCAGAAAGAAGTTAACAAAAAGCCTTGAAGAGCAGAATCCAGAGGTTGAGAACACTGGCCAGATCTGAAACAGTGGATTCACCAACAAAAGTCAGACAAGAAACTTCGATGGAGTACCTATCATTCTAGGAACAGAAACCAAACTGTGAGAAATATTGTCTCTTTTCTTCTCCAGGAGTCAGTGGCCACATGGAGACACCAAGGCCTTGATTTCAGGGTTCCCTGCTCTCTTGGTGGCACAGGAGAGAAAGGGCTTGAAGAAAAGTTAGTATTGCAATAATGAGAGAGCATACATGATGAGAAAAAAATAAATAAATCTGTATCACTAACATAGATGTCCCTTAGACTGCCTCGCTATAACCATGAACAGAAAACCTTGAATTATAAAATAATCTCAGCAGGCAAAGCCTCACAACCCAATTTCTCTGTCTGGGATCCACAGTATAGAAGAGAACTGGTTTGAGCAAGCAGTCTGGTCTCTTGATCTCTATAGATCTACTGTGACATGTAAAATGTGTTTG